>NC_044061.1:16890653-17238153 GCF_902167405.1 Gadus morhua
GTCGCAGGCCTACGCTACTGCATTTTGTCATATTATCATAATGTCATAATAATGATGGTGGTACTCGGGGAGACAAATATTTTCTGAGGTAGTACGTGGTGTAAAATAAAATGAGAACCACTCTACTAGAGTATAACTCTGCATAGATTAATATATATGTTTGTCCTGGGTCCCACAGCATCTTGAACGGGTTTTATATCCCCTGCATAGCCTACAGCGGCCGTCGCAATGTTTTACATGAGCACCTATCAAAAAATTTAGCCGCATGTCATGTCGATTGAGGTTCCAATTTGTCTCATTTATTCAAACTTTTGTATTATACAAACATTTTTACATAAGATAAGATCATCAGACGTCACTGAATTTGTGCAAGAAAATCCAGTGTACTCGCAGAATCCCATCTAAAACCTTGAATTCTTCCATCAGCGTCAAAACCCAACAACGGTTATTTGACGTTTAAAAAGTGTAAGCAGCCTGTTACTTAGAATGAGCTGGACTTTAACAGCCTCTTTACTATTCCTCCCATTGAACAGATATACTGCCTACAGAAGAAGCAACGGTAAGAAGAGAATATTATTATTGAATCAGAAATAGCTCATGAGTCAACAATCGTTTTTGTTTGGTTTGAGATATATCTCTATATGGCAATGAGTATACACTTTCATCGTGCCAAAGGCTGTTTATTCCTGATAGTTTAATAACAAGAACAACAGAAATGCCTTCTGAAAATATATTATTATTAAATTGGTTTTGATTTCCATTTTTTTCACAGGATGAAAAACGAAAAACTCGTAAGTGAGACTCTCTACAGATCAGTCCAATATAGGCCGAACACACATCCTCCCATATTTTAATAATCTTCTATCATTATTTACTGTAAGAAATGTTAACCTTATTCCCCACAGGTTTTGCAAGAGATGTACCACTGATTGAAAGAGTTCTTGAGGTCAGAGATGTAAATCTTTTTAGTTAATTGTATGTTTTTATCTATACGTAAGTTTATGGTTCATCAAGTAAATAATTATTTTTTTCTTTTCATATTCAGCTATCTGATCGGGATCTATTTTTTATGGAAACAAATGAATGGAGCAGTGATAGGAGGGTCAGTATCATTTAAGTCTTATCCTACTGACAAAGTATACTATTGATGTAGACGCAAAGACTGAATATACCTTTCCAAATCATAACTCAACCGCCTAACTTACGATACGGTTTGTGTATATATTTCATGCAATATATTGAGGTAAATGTCTGCTTTATGTTGGATGAAAGATAACTTTAGAAAGGTCCTCTTTCCCTCAGAGCACCTTCATCACCAGACTTGCAAAAGCTGTGTGGGCGATGGAGCCAGAATATGCGACCACTCACAATCTGACCATCAGCCACATTATTAACTGCTGCAAGGCCATCAGACGTCTGTCAGAGAAGAAGTGTGATATCGACACAAACCCTTACCCCCAGGTCAGGTGCTAATTATTAGGCTAGTCCCAGGGCCTCCGAGACGCCTGCATGTCTAGATGCTGAGCTTCCTCATGGTTAGAATTTCCTTGGGTTGGTAAAGGTCCTTGCTTTGCGGGAAGGAAGTGGTTGTTTTGCAGGAGGAAGGTCCTTGGTTTGGAGCAATAATTTCCTTGTTTGAAAACCTGACTGAAAATGCATTCATTAATTGTATTAATTGCACGCACAAATCCTTTTAATAAATTGTTAGTATCTGACAGATGTCTAATTATGCTCTTTTAGAACATGTTTGAGCAGATCTTTGAGATCTACTCCATCATCAGCATCCTGCTGGTTTCGGATGAACCCCTGACAGTTCATCATGATTCAGGCACCATCTACCAGATCAGGTAGAAGTTGGGTCCAAACAATATCGTTCTTACTATCCTTATTTTGAGTTTGGCTGTGTAAGACAATAGACTGTAGGAAAACTAGACCATGGTTAGCTGAAAGGATATAATGTACCTGTGGTAAAGGAAAGACTAGATCTGATAAAGGACAGAGTTTTCCTTCGATAAAGTACTTTGAGACTGTGATAAAGGACTTTTAGACTGTAGCTATTATAAAGGACAGACTGTAAATGTGATAAAGGACAGTCTGTAGCTGTGATAAAGGACAGACTTAAGATGTCATTGGAGACATATTGATAAAGCCAAGACTGAAACTGGATGAAGGACTGACTGTAGCTGTGATAAAGTAGAGACTGTAGCTGTGACAAGATACATGCTATCATTTTTATTGAGACTATTATCAAGGACTTTTAAATAGTTGTTACATATATATATATATATATATATATATATATATATATACATATATATAGATGAGAGATTTTAGTAGCTTGTATTTGTGTTTTAAGTAAAAGTAAATTGTTTTAGTTGATAATTGTTTTTCCCCATTTGAAAACTAAAGTGATTCTAATGATTGGTTATTCACAGGCTCACACCAGAACAAATGGGCAATGCAGAGTTTACCTCTGAGCCCAATGGGCCGTCTGTTATACTCCCTTCGTTCTCAGAATTGCAACCTCATATCGGACAGTTCTCCAAGGTCATCGCCCAGGTATATGTGTCAAACATACCTGTGTTTTTGCTTGTTTGTGTGTTTGTTTGTTTGTTTGTTTGTTTGTTTGTTTGTTTGTTTGGTTGTTTGTTTCTGCATATGTGTGTGCTCAAGAGTTTGTATTAGGGTATGTGTTGGCCTCCTGGTGGTTCTCATGTAGTTCCTGGTGGGAGAGGTCAAAGAAGCTGACTCTGATGATTTGTAGCTCAGCTCCATTCTAATTTCTCAGTTATTCTCCTGTATGAGGTGAAAGGAAGTATATTCTTCCTCTGCATCTGCCCTTTGTTGCTTATACTGGTGTTTTAGGATAATGTGGAAAACTCCAAATGAGGGAAAATTTGGGCATCTGAATCTAAGTGACAGGGCAGCTCCATGATGGGAATGTGCTTTTAGGTAACAATGTGTTTTTGGATTCATCTTATCTTTGGGTCATATGACCCAAAGATACCAAAAGATAAATCAACGCTGGTTGATTATTGTTGCTACTTGAAAGGAAGCCTGTAATGAGGCCTTTTCCTCCTCACAGTTGGGCTTCTTCAACAAGCTACCCCACCAGACCAATGTGACCATCGTGAATAACGTATGCAGCTTCTCACTGTCCGAGGGGCTGACACCAATCCACCTGGGCAACCTGTCAGAAATGATACAGGTACAGAATCACACTGGGATGCAACTCCTGGTGCCATCAATACTCCCCGGATCCAGCTTCTGTTGAGTCTTTCAGCGTGCCATTCAATGCTGCTAACTCACAGGTGCTGATGCTTACTTCCTCAAGCTACATTAATGATACTAATGTCAACTATTGTCTTGTCAGATCTTCATCCCCAACAACGCTTCAGGACTTCAGAATGAAACTGTTGAGATGAAGAACAGCACGGTTGTCCTGACCTCATTCAACGTCACCGACACCAATACCACCATTGTCTTCAATGTTCAGCCAAGCGGCAACGCTTCATTGTTGCTGCTCCTGGCTGCAGGGAGTCCTCCAAACGCTACCAATGCCAGCATTAGCGTCATCTTAAACCAATCAGGTAGCGGTTAATATAGGGTGGATGATGGGTATCATCGGTTGGTCAGGACTGATCTCTACTACTACCAAGATGCAATATGTGATCTCTTACTTCCTGGAAAAAATAAAACAGACGAGCAAGAAGGAGAAGAAGAGGAGAAGAAGAACAAGTCAAGACAAGTCGAAGCAATATAGAGTTTGACAAGTCGTTTAAAACAGCCATCGATTTCCCTGCATAATTCTCTCCAAACACTATCTGTTTGTGTGATCAGTGTGTCTGGGAATGAGGTTATGTGGTAAAGCAGAGGCTAGCATGACTTAGCATGACTGGCTTCTACTGGTTTGCTGTGCCTGCTGCCTGCTGCCAGTGTGTGTTTGTGACATACTTGACCAACCCATATGCAAATGATAGTTAAAAACAGACTATAAGTCAAGCGCCTTGGTAAGCTCATTCAAAAGATTGTGTAGTGGCTTGTTTGTGTGTATCTGAATTTACTTTAGGCCTATATCACTTTTGATGCAATACCTGTTCAATCCACATTTTGCCACTTTTATTATTATTTTTATTTTTTTGAATATTATTTTATCTAAATATTCAACCCATGTCCTCCTGTGACAGATGGGTATCGCTGGCTGTTGACGCCCGACATGTTAGAAGAGACGGGGGGTGTGTGGTTCCTCAAGGTGGTCCTCTTCAACGCCAGCGACGATGAGCGCCTGAACGTACAATTCGTCTCCTTCATCACCAAGTGCATGTTCTGGGACGCGCTGCGGGAGGAGTGGAGCACCGAGGGCTGCCAGGTCAGACCGTTACCGCGCTCAGACACCACTGCCTTGATGGAAAAATACCACTTGCCCTATATAGTACACTATTTATATAACCTAAAAAGACCACTTGCCCTATATAGTACACTATTTATATAACCTAAAAAGACCACTTGCCCTATATAGTACACTATTTATATAACCTAAAAAGACCACTTGCCCTATATAGTACACTATTTAGGGCCTAACCTAAAAGGGTTATGTGATTTGAGTGCACAAATCCTCCTTACATAGTGCACTACTTTATACCCGAAATAAGTGCACAACTGATGCACACTTATTTCTGCACTAAATACTATGATGCATGGAGGTTTTCATTGCCATCTGACTCATCCAATAGATATGAGGGCCAATTTCTACATGGTCCAAATGTTAAACGACTAATCAGTAGTCATTGAATTGCCGATATGGGATCAGGCATGTTGTCATTAGAGAGCAGGTTGGCTTATACAGTTCATCAGTAAGGAGAAGGTAGAGGTCAGACAGGTCAATCATTAAGGAACAGCAAGGTGTGGGGAAGTGGGTAACTAAGGTGCAGGTAGGGGTTAGACAGTGGGTCCTAAAAGAGCAGGCGTTAGATAGTGGATCCTTACCTAGCAGATAGGGCTCAGACAGTGGTTCCTTAAGGAGCAGGTAGGGGTCAGACAGTGGGTCCTTAAGGAGCAGGAAGGGGTCAGACAGTGGGTCCTTAAGGAGCAGATAGGGCTCAGACAGTGGGTCCTTAAGGAGCAGGAAGGGGTCAGACAGTGGGTCCTTAAGGAGCAGGTAGATGTTAGAAACTGGGTCCTAAAGGAGCAGCTAGGGGTTAGACACTGGAGCTTAATGAGTAGTTTGTGGTTGTAACAAGAGCTCTGGTTCTTTCAGGTGGGACTGCAGAGCACCCCGGTGCTCACCCAGTGTCTGTGTAACCACCTCACCCTGTTTGGGAACTCCTTCTTCGTCATGCCCAATGCCCTGGACCTGTCCCAGACGGCCAGTCTGTTCCAGACCATAGGGGAGAACTACGTGGTTCTGGCGCTGCTCTGTGCCTTCTTTGGCCTCTACCTGGCCACCGTGCTCTGGGCCTGGTACTCGGACCGCAGAGCCCTCGTCAGGGTCGGTACCTACCTCTAACACCTGGTTACTCTGGGGTTGCTTTGTAGGACGTTATGCGATGCTCTTTGGATTTCATCTTCTTGGGATTTCATTTGTTTTGAGTGAAGTTATACAAAGCAACTGTAAACCTGACTAACCAGGGGAAATTGAGCTGTGGAATGCAAAATAAGACATAACATATATGTAAAAAATATATAAATGTATATAAACATATTCCTATTATTCTGATGAACCCATTTACAAAAGTGGTTTATTTTTTTTATTTTTTTTAACTGACATATTTCATGTTTTCATCCATTCATTTATTCACGTATTTCCTCTATTCGTGCTGTGAAACTTCAGAGGAAGATCACTGTCTTAGAGGACAACCATCCATGTGCCTCCTACAACTACCTGCTGAGTGTGCATACGGGCCAACGCAAGAACGCTGGCACCTCCTCCAACGTAAGACACCTGGCCCCTCCACTCAGGCCTCAACACTCAACCTCACTATTCAGAAAACCACAGACTAAGCATCTTTAACACTGACATACAGACAAAATATACAAATAGAAATAAAGCGCCTATCCTACCAGTACCTACCCATGGATTCAAATTGTTTTATTGTTCACCAGGATTGACAGAAAACCATCATCTTTTCCTTTCTCTTTGGGGAGCTATTAGGAAGGGATGGGAGTCATAACATGTGGCCACAAACGTCAGTCTCTCAGTAGATGGTGGTGTTTATATGTGTTCTCTATCCTTCTCTCTGAATATGATGCCTTTACTGTGTTTTCCCCGTCTCTGTGAATGTGAAGACCTCAGCGTTTACATGTGTTCTGTGGCTTTCTCTCTGAATGTGGACTGGTTTACTCCTCCTCCTCCATCAGGTGACGGTGCGGCTCATAGGCGCCGACTCAGAGAGCGAGACGCAGAACCTGGTGGACCCAGACAAGCCGGTCTTTGAGAGAGGAGCGGTGGACATGTTCCTGCTCTCAACCCCCTTCCCCCTGGGCGAACTACGCAACCTCCGCCTCCAGCACGACAGCTCCGGAGGACACCCCTCCTGGTAGCCTTCAATAATCAATCATCTATTATCAATAACACATTGATAATAACAATTACATTAATAGCACTACTTATAATAAATACGTAGAGCACTGATCAATAATCGATAATCATTCATAATAATATGCCACTGTGCATGCGAGTGTGTGCGTGTGTATGTGTGTGTGCGTGTGCATATTTGTGTGTGTGTGTGTGTGTGTGTGTCAGGTACATCAACAAGGTGATGGTGCAGGACATGCAGTCACGCCAGGTTTGTCAGTTTCTGTGTGACTGCTGGCTGAGCTCCGAACGCGGCGAGGGCACCACCAAGAAGGTTTTCAACGCTGCCAAGAACAACGAGATCGCCAGCTTCAGGTTAGAGATCCACGACAGACCATAATAATCAGCAGTCAGTGCACATTCCCATTTTACTTTTTAATATTTGGTCATTAGTAAAAACTAAAGGGAGGAGCTTTATTCTAAAGATACTTTCAGTGAATACAGATAGCCAATCTTAAGGATGTTTACTTTGGTTATTGCTAGTTTTAAGGTCGGTTTTGGATGTACTACTTACAAGACTATATTTTCATTAAGAAGCAGCTTTTATCCAAAGAGACTAACAGTGAATACATATGCAATTCAGATAATGGTAGTGCGTCTTGCTCAGGGATGCCAACAGGTAGACTGCATACATTGGGGGGAAAAAGAAGTACGTTTAGACTGGGAATTGAACACATTTTACTGGATTATAATATACCAAAGCTGTCCAACATGTCGAAAAGTACTGATACAGCTATCAGGTACAACACTGATAGCCTTACAGATGCAAAAACAGAGAAGAGATTTGGTGTAATAGTGTGTGTAAAATACACTGATTAGTTTATTTGGGGGCATTGCAGTTGTGTGAGGGCAAGACTTTGTTCTGTGACAGGAACATTTTCCACAACCGGACCTCCACGGGCTTCAGGGACGAACACATCTGGGTGTCCATCGTGGACCCCCCCTGGCGCAGTCCCTTCACCCGCGCACAGAGAGTGTCCTGCTGCATGAGCCTGCTGCTGTGCACCATGGCCATTAACATCGCCTTCTGGAACATTCCTGCAGACCCCAACTCCCCCGTTCTCTTCTCCTTCGGTGAGTAGAGGGGAGGGAGAGAGAGAGAGGTGTGTGGGGGGGGGGGGGGGGACTATACATGTGTGTGCATATGTGTATACATACGTACGTGTTTGCGTGTGGCTTACAGGCTCCCTGCACATTACGTGGCAGGAGATCATGGTGGGCGTGCAGAGTGGTCTCCTCATGTTCCCCATCAACATCCTCATCATTACCATATTCAGGAGCATCAAACCCCGTCTCTCCGTCGGAGAGAAGAAGAAGAACAAGCAGCAAATACAACCGCCAACCGTTACCATACCCCTAGTGCTGCAGGTCGGACAACAATAGATTACATTACATGACATTAGCTACCTTCCCTTCCATCACTGTAATGGCTGTTCCTTTCGGAATTCAAAGCCATTTTCGCAAGTGATAGTAGTATTTCAAAGCACCTTTATACAGTTCCAGAGATCCATCGCAGTGATGCTCATACATCCCAAATGTAAACCAAAGTGAAAAGCTTTGTGTGTGTGGTAGTGTTTGTGGTTGTGGTGGTGGTTGAAAATCGGTTTTACTCATAACTGCTGGTACTCTAAAACCTGCAGTTCCCAAAAATACTTCCAACTATAAATTTTTACCAAAACCTCTCTGGATGTTGCTGAGGTGCCAATTACCACTTAATCACTCACCTCAATTATCGCCATTATCTCCTTATCAAGAAGTTCATACAATTATAATTCATAATTAAAAAACAACTTAATAACGACTCCTCCAATTATATTATATTAAATGACAACATAACATTACACTAGATAACATTATATTGCATAGTAATACATTAGTATATATTACGTTTGATTACAATAGTTAAGTTATTGGTTGAAGTTGATTTGTTTGTGTGATGTGACATAGTGTTGTTGGATCGTAGAGTGTGTAGTGTGTTGTTGTTTTGTGTCCTGTTGTTGTAGTGTAATATGTCTTGTTGTTGTAGTGTATTGTGTCACGTTGTTAGGTGTTAAGTGTATGTTGATTGTGTGTAATGTCAATTGTAGTGTCTTGTTGTAGTGTAATATGTCTTGTTGATGTAGTGTATTGTGTCTTCTAGTTGTAGTGTATTGTGTCTTGTTGTAAGGCGTTATGTGTCTTGTTGGTTGTGTGTGATGTGTCTTGTAGTTGTAGTCTATTGTGTCTTGTTGTAGTGTAATGTTTCTTGTTGTAGAGATTGGATAATCAAAGCTGAAATTGTGGTCCTGCAGGAAACAGAGAAGGTGGTGATGTCATTGTGTCAGAGCCCCAAGAACAATGTGTGCTATCTGGAAGAGAGACTGGAGTCCACCTACCAACTGCCCCTGGCCCTCGACAAGATCCACCAGGTCCTGCTGCTCATGCAAGGTATGAGCATACACATACACTGACCCTGTGGGCAGACCCTCCTACACCCACAACACTCAAGCACACGTTGCAGCATTGTTGTAATTGGTGGGTGTGTGGAGGAAGTTCAGAGCTAAAAAAAATATAACTATATATATATGAAGAGATCGGAATGACTTATATGTAACAAAACTGTAATCATATTTTTGCTTTGTGTAAGTGAGGGTGACCGTTGCCCATTGCTGCTTTTTATGGGATTTAATTGGTTGATTCGTACCATATTATAGTGTGACTGCAACAGTCTAGTAGCAAAAGTGTTGATTTATATAAACTTGTGTGCATCTTAATGATACTTCCCCTCACATCAGCTGCGTGCGAGAGGAGCGTTTCTTGCTTACGCCGGTTAAAAACCTATCTAAGCAATCTGGGTGTGCAGGCGATCAGTTCCAGAAGGACCAAAGCATTGGACGTCAATGCAGTGATTGACTGCTTCACTGCAAATCACAACTGGCGGATCGTTCTAATTGTGCTTGCATTGTTGTAAAACAGAAAATTTAGTGACGTGCATTTAATTTCATTTTAGCCTATTAGCCCGGGATCATTGAATCTTCTCTTTCTCTAGTCGTATTATTTGTTAGTTTGCTACGAAAAAATTTATTAGCACCTGCTATAAACAATGCAGTCCGCCCGTAGCTCCCGCAATCATAATTCTTGGCACCACTACTGATGAATAAGAGCTGATGCAATCAAATCAAAACTTTGTTTGGATTTCTCAGAGGTGAGGCAAAAAGCTAATTTTCGGGCCAGGCTATTCTATAAACCTTAGTATTTGTAAAAGGATATTTATAATATGAAAAGATATACATACTTATATGGTCCTGAAGGAGAGGATGAGAGAATCCCCTACTGGGTAAATAATATGATATATATATCGATATATGTTATATGATATCTGACTTATTTTATGATTTTGATTCATTAACTACTATGGTCCTCAAGGAGAGGGTGAAAGCACCCCCCACTGGGTGTTCTGCAGCCGCTACCTCCTGCTGTGCCTGGCCCACCTCTTGCAGTGTCTGGAGAAGTTGGACGTGAAGAACTTCCACAGCCCTGCCGACTCCCAGCAGCTCTTCGACATCACTAACCAGCTGCTGCGCAAGGCAGAGATGGTCTACACCTGCCACAAGGCAGCTTGGTACACAATCGATAGGCTCTTAATCTATATAGTATATTCAAACACACAAACCTGTCACAAGGGCGCATGGTGCATTATATACATTATATACATATTCTATATATGTATATAAAAGGCATCATGGTGTGTTCTTTATATACTCTAGCTATATCTATATGTACACACCTGTCACAATGCAGCATGATTTGTTATCTGTTTACTCTAGATCAGTGGTCTCTTTTCCTCTGAGAGCTAAATCCGTCGTGTTGGAGACCCCTGCTCTAGATCTTTATATACATACACACACATCTGCCACAATGGAGCATGGTACAATATATGTATATTTTTATCTGTATGCAACTAGAAATCTGCCACAACTAAGAGGGGGTTTACGGACCCATTACGTCCTTGCGGACCCTCCTTGTGTCCACCTCAAGGGCCTGACGTGCGCCTTCCAAAAATTGTAAGCTTGCGTCGAGGCAACGCAGCGGCAAGGGCTCTGATTGGTCCACTCACTAAACCCGATGCAGAACCAAAACAGGTTCGAACTGCGTCGAAGCATCTGCGCGGTCATTGCGTCGCGTCGACGTGGAACCATAACTGAGCCTTAAAGAAGTAAGACCTTTAAGAGACAGTTAGCCCACTCATTCAAATGGAATTCCCCAGGTGATTTAAAAATATATATTTGGGGAATTTTTGAGAGTTATCCCAATGGTTACGACCCATGCCAACTTTAAGATACTTTCATACTACCGTCGTTGTGTTGGGTTTATAAGCGTTATAATAAGCAATGTTGTAAATGAAATGTGATAGCGTTATAATATAGGTGTCCTGGAAGCCTAACCCTTACTCGGACTCTCACACACACACACACACCGACACCGACACACACACACACACACACACACACACACACACACACCGCGCAGCCGTTGCCCCTTGGTCGTTACATCAGACAACCTTAGTAGTAGTCTGATGTTTTTTCCAAAGTGACCTCTTCAATTATTATAGAAATTAACGGATAACATCAGATAAAGTAAATCGTATCTTATTCATTCATCATTCACTCCGGAAATTAAGGTTGATCATTAAATGTGTTTTAATCTTTGGTGTGTTTCCAAGTATGTGTGTTTTGTTTGCTGAGAGCACAACTTAATCAAATGAACTGCTTTAGAAATTAATGTGTGTGTGTGTGTGTGTGTGTGTGTGTGTGTGTGTGTGTGTGTGTGTGTGTGTGTGTGTGTGTGTGTGTGTGTGTGTGTGTGTGTGTGTGTGTGTGTGTCCGTCCAACAGCCCCACTCCAGTGAATAGAAAAAAGAAAAAGATCTCTGGCGGATGCTCGCTGCCCTGGTGGTTCGTCTTCATCGCCTGGTTCCTTCTGCTCTCCATCAGCGGCATTTCCACCTTCTTCACCCTCCTCTATGGACTCAAATACGGCAAAGAGAAGTCCATCCAGTGGGTCATCTCCCTGGGCCTGTCACTCTTCCAGAGCATCTTTATCCTGCAGCCCTTGAAGGTAAGCCGGTGGCTTCTAGTGAAGTCAGTGGCAAGACAGAGGGCTCCTAGGCATTTCACTCTCACGAGAGAACGCATGGAGGCGGATGCCTCAAAAATGTGTTTTTTCTCTTTGACCGGCAGCTGTTAACTGATGCATTCAGATTACAGGGAGTAGGAGATTGGTTTACAATATAATATCCAATAAAAATAATCCACCCCTAAACTCACATGCCCCCCTTAACAGCGACTTCTACTAAATTTGCAATTGTTATGAAAATAATAGTTTTAAGGTATACACTCTGCACCATTTTGCAGAAACATTTCTGAATTGATGGTATGTACTGATGGGGCTATAGACAAAAAAGTTTGGTTGCTCTAAGAAGATTTTATAACCTGAGAAATGACTCCTTTAGAGGTTGATTTGCATTGGAAATAATGCAAATTAACTTCTGAAAGGAAAACCAGGTTCCCTGTTTGAGCAAGTTCAAGCCAATACGTCCATGGTCTCCGACAACGAATAAAAACTAAAAACCTTCTTGCCCATTTCTGGTATAATTGTTTTTTGTAGGGGAGTGGCTTTGTTGTCGTTCAGGCTCACTATCTTTGAACAAGGCATTCCTACAATCAGATTTGTGGATTGCAGCCAGAATGTTGATGATGATTGATTTACACTTCCTGGTAACAATGGGCAATTTGAGTCCAAGTCCATTGATCCTTGGATCAATCCAAGGATTGATCCAAGGATCAATACATATCACTGCTATGCAACCCACTACATTACATCACTATTTGCTTAAAATAAGTTGGCGTTGGGTTTGGTTCTCCTTTAAGGAGTCCACAAGACCTACCACCATAACGCCATGATATTGTTGGACAAGAACCGTGTGTGTGTGTGTGTGTGTGTGTGTGTGTGTGTGTGTGTGTAGGTGATCGGTGTGGCTGTGTTCTTCGCTCTGTTACTGAGGCCCGTCGCTGTTGAGGAGACGGAGGAGGTAGAGACAGTGATTTTTGGTAAGAACCAGATGATTGTGACCTACGGCAGGGATGGGCAACATTCATGATAAAGAGGGCCACATGACTGTGCACTTCAACTAATCGTATATGAGAGAAGCTACAAAATAATAAAAAATGTGTAGATATATGGTGGCTGGTGATTACATTTGTGGGTGGGATAAGTCATGGACTAATCTGCGGCGATTTAAGTTGAAATCTTTCATGACTGATAGTTTCTAAGCAAACATACAGACATATGGGTTTGCCTTTGAGTTATATGAACAGATACTCTGCTTCTCATCTTGACTGAAATGTACCTTTTATTAAAAAATAAAATGAAATGTACATTTATTAAAAAATAATAATAATCATTTGTATAATATTTTAAATTATCTGCGGTTCGCACTGAGCAAGGATGCGACAGTTGCCCCTCCCTGACCTACGGTATCATCACGTGACCTGTGGGATCATTGTGTGACCTACGTAGCCGATGCTTCCGGTCTCCTTTGGCTTCTAAATAATGGATCACAATCAATTACATCAAAGATCCGTCCCCCATCTTTATAGATTCAACTTGCGCCTTAATCTTTTGTTTTATAAACATTGTTAAAAGTGTATTTGTTTGTTTAGGATTGTTTAGCTTCACTGACATTGTAATAGCATGATATTTTGTCTAAATTTTATATTTAAGCAAAACCATACTTAAGGGAATCTGCATCGTGCCTATGCAGCATCACAGCTGTGAAAATATCCACGATATTGCGCCACCTCAAGTTAATGTTACTGAGGTGCAATCAGGTAAGTTAGTGGCCCTCTAGATGATTGACAAAAACATCTCCCCTCCTTTCCACAGAGCAACAAGACAGGTGCAGGCGGTACACTGGCAGACAGGGGGACTGAAGACACAGACACACCCACTAACACACACACACACACACACACACACACTCACACCCACACAGATGTTATTTAGGAAAATATGAATAACTGATGAGATGACTTGTGGATTAACTGTGGTTTTGGCTGCTAAATCTGAGGTTTAGAGAGTAGATGATTTAATATGATTGGTAATGTGTTAGTAGATGAAAGGTCGTTTTGCTGCTGCTAATTCATTTCAAATAGTTTTTTTGATCTAAATATGAATTGAACATAATAAATTAGATATGATTTGCTAAGCAATGTGTGAGATTTTAACACCTACTCCTTACTGCATACAATTTGACGCGTTAGATATATTGCAAGATATACTTTTAAGTATTGCAAGAAATTATGAGCTCGGATTTAGACAAATTATAGCACATTTCTTAATTAAATATTCCTTGCCAGAAAGTTAGTTTTTGTCTTTCAGTTTAAGTTAACATGTTTCAACCTAGTTTTTAATGACACTGGCTATTCCTTAAACTTATTTTTGTTCAGAAAACTATCAAGTATATGGTAGGCAACATGAGCTCTGCTATATGTTAATAAAGTCAACATAGGATATATCTTATTCAATCAAATTTCTTACTTTAGTCATTTTATGCATTAAATCTGTATTACCTGTGTGAATCTGAATAAAGTGGTCTAAACTCTATCTGAATATGCAAGTTAAAGGTGCATTGTGTAATATTAAGTGGGATCTAGAGGCGACGTTGTAGATGTCACCAACTGAATAGGCCCTACCACCTCCCCTCACCCCTACCTTTCGAACGATATAGAAAAAGATGAGCCAATTTTCCCCCAGCAGAACCGTCTCGGAAGCGTCACAGCAGTTAAAAGTTTGCCGAAGACAATAGAAACCATCATAGTGAATGTCAGGGGTGTTTCTAGGTTTCATAAACATCCGGGGCTTAGCCCAGACGGAAAATGAAAATGCCAAATTTATTTGTAAACTTGGCATGCATTTTTTCATAATGCTTCACCTAAATAAACAAAATACGCAGTTTATTATAGCTTAAAATAGCTACCTGACTGCTTTGCTGCTTATCCCCAAACATCTAAAGTTCCATTCAAGTTATTTCAGAGTAAAATGAATACAAGTGATACAGACCTTACATACACACACGCACAGATCTGACTGAGGGTAGGATAGGTTAATTCACTTGAGGTGGTAAAAAGGTTATGCTATTAAATGGTTTATACTCTTGCCAGCAGGACTATCTAGACTAAGCTACTTATAAGTTATAATTACTTTTATTTATTTTACCAAAAAATTATATTCGGGGGCTAATTAAACACAGGGTCTGTTTTCATGTCTGGGTTTAGGTTCAGGTTCTGCTTTCAGGGCCTAAATGACCAGATTAACACGCGTCCTTCCGTAGCCGAGATTGGCCTTTGGGGCAGTATGTACATTTTTAAATACATGAATAGGCTTGAATTTAGTAGTAATATGGATGTTTTATATTTTTACAAAATCGATTATGTGAACATTGCTGAATAACATTCATCATGTATATTAAATGTATTGCAGGAGTTTAGCTTGACAATAACCAAGTTAAAGGACAATTAAATGAACAGCACCAAAAATGCAGAAGTCAATGTGGGATTTTAATATAAAAACAACAATTGACGGAAGTTAAATACATATACATACAAATACAAGCAGAGGAAAACATTTGCCCAGATGAATCTTTTCAAAATGTCACCATTCAGAAAGCAAGTGAAGAGGTTTGTGTAAAAGCAGTCCTCCCTGACCAGCTCTGTCCCTGACTCTAAACCCTGACTCTCAACCCTAACGCTGAACCCTCTGAGGGCAGGAAGACGCTCCTTCAGTGTAAAGGTTCAAGGAGACACTCCTTCGGAGTAACGGTTCGAACCACTGAGAAGGAAGAAGAAGCGGAAGGAGTAGAGAGTAGTGAAGTAGTGAGGTTAGTGACAGACTTGAGGGAAAGGCGTGTGGAAGCACACGGCTACATGTGGGGTCAAGAAGATCACTCCCACTGGAGGTCATTGATCCATCAGCCTCAGACCGCTGAGCTCAGCAGGACTTCTGGAGTACGAGGCTCAGATGAACTGAGGAGACGGGACAAGCAGGATGTCCGGATCAGGTGGGGTTTAGCTCAGGTGTGTCTACCCTGACCAAACAAGGAAATGCATTAGGTTAAATATTCAAAAGATGCAACATCTAAACCAAAGAGACGCCATTAAGGAGCAGGCAGGCTTTAGGGCGCCTTGCTCAAGGACGCATCACTGTATACTGAGGACTTGAAGCCGGCACCATTGGTCTGAGAGTTGAACCCCCAACCCCCTACCTAGTCCACTATGTCCAGATAATGCAAACTTACGAGGAATCGTTGATGGTAGAGTCCTGGTCGCCCTCAGGATTTGCTTTCCAGATGTACGGCTTCTTAGTTAGTCCTCCAGATTCCTGGTCTGGTTACAAATATAATTTGTCTCCAATGTAAGGTCAGAAACACAGTAGTAGTTTGTCTCTAATGTAAGGTCACAAACACAGGAGTAGTTGGGCTCTAATGGCGCGTAACAAAGTAGCAGCTGTAGTTTGTTTGGTAACCAACCAAAGTAGTATGCCTTAACATCTACTGGACAAACTAATCCTGCGTTACAACAAGTCCACTCTGTTTACTTTATGCAAACTTACAATCCTTGTTGGTAGAGTGATGGTCATCCTCCAGATTCACGGCTCCCCTACCAGCTCGCCTCCGCTCCAGAAACACATTCTAGTAAGAAAACACAGCGGTAGTTTGTTAATGCATGTCAAAGTAACAGCTGTATTTTGCCCTTTAAGTCAACTATGTAGGTAAATACAAACTTACGAGGAATCCTTGTTGGTCGATTCCTAGTCGTCCTCCAGCGTCTCAGCTCCTCCATCAGCTCTCCTCAGACAGAGTCCTGGTCTGTAACAAACAGCGGAAGTCTTGCTGCAACATGTGGTAAAACGGATGTAGTTGTCTGGTATATGGTACAAACGCCGGTGGTTTGTGGTAGCAGTATTCTACGAGAAGTGGCAGTGAGTGTGATGTCACTTCAGAGTCAGGCTCCATCTACCCCACGACAGACAACCTCCACCAGGCAGGGCCTTCAGCACGGCTCCTCAACCAGGCAGGGCCTCCATCAGGCAGGGCCTCCATCAGCTCCTCCACCAGGCAGGGCCTTCAGCATGGCTCCTCCATCAGCTCCTTCAGCCATGGATTCCTGGTCTGGTTACAAACACAGAAGTTTAATACATATTTTTGCAACGGAAATCAGAGGAAAACATTTTCCCAAATGAAACTTTTCAAAATGTCACCACCATTCAGAAAGCAAGTGAAGAGGTTTGTGTAAAACCAGCACTCACTGACCAGCTCTGTCCCTGACTCTAAACCCTGACTCTCAACCCTAACGCTGAACCCTTTGAGGACAGGAAGACACTCCTTCAGTGTAAAGGTTTAAGGAGACACTCCTTCAGAGTAAAGGTTCGAACAACGGAGAAGGAAGAAGGGGAAGGAGTAGAGAGTAGTGAGGTTAGTGACAGACTTGAGGGAAAAGCGTGTGGAAGCACACGGGTATATGTGGGGTCAAGAAGATCACTCCCACTGGAGGTCATTGATCCATCAGCCTCAGAGTGCTGAGCTCAGCAGGTCTTCTGGAGGAAGAGGCTCAGATGAACTGAGGAGACAGGATCAGCAGGATGTCCGGATCAGGTGGGGTTCAGCTCAGGTGTGTCTGCCCCCGCCCAGACAGGATCAGGTGAGGTTCAGCTCAGGTGTGTCTGCCCGGACCAAACAAGGACATGGATTAGGATCAATATTCAAAAGATGCAACATTATCTGAACCAAAGAGACGTCAATAAGGAGCAGGCAGGATTTAGGACGCCTTGCTCAAGGAAGCATCACTGTATTCTGAGGACTTGAACTCGGCACCATTGGTTTGAGAGTTGAACCCCCAACCCCCTACCTAGTCCACTATATCCAGATAATGCAAACTTACGAGGAATCCTTGATGGTAGAGTCCTGGTCGCCCTCAGGATTTGCCTTCCAGATGTTCGGCTTCTCCGTCAGTCCTCCAGATTCCTGGTCACAAACGTAATTGTCACTTCTTGTAAGGTAAAACAGTAGTAATTCGTCTCTAATGTGAGGTAAACAAAGTAGTAATTTGTCTCCAATGTAAGGTCACAAACAGAGAGTTAGGCTCTATGGCGCATAACAAAGGAGCATCTGTAGTTTGTCTGGTAACCAACCACAGTAGTATGCCTTAACTTCTACTGGACAAACTAATCCTGCGTTACAACAAGTCCACTCCGTTTACTTTATGCAAACTTACGAGGATCCTGGTTGGTGGAGTGATGTCGTCCTCTAGAGTCTTGGCTCCTCCATCAGCTCTCCTCAGCCACAGTCCTGATCTGGAACAAACAGCGCAAGTCTGGCCCCAACGTCTGGTAACAAACATGTAGTTTGTCTTATTTTTAAGCCCTTTATTTCCACTTTGTTAGGTTAATATAAACTTACAATCCTTGTTGGTAAAGTGATGGTCATCCTCCAGATTCATGGCTCCCCTACCAGCTCGCCTCCGCTCCAGAAACACATTCTAGTAAGAAAACACAGCAGTAGTTTGTTAACGCATGTCAAAGTAACAGCTGTATTTTACCCTTTAAGTCAACCATGTAGGTAAATACAAACTTACGAGGAACCTTGTTGGTCGATTCCTCGTCGTCCTCCAGCGTCTCAGCTCCTCCATCAGCTCTCCTCAGACAGAGTCCTGGTCTGGAACAAACAGCGGAAGTCTTGCTGCAACATGTGGTAAAACAGATGTAGTTGTCTGGTATATATGGTACAAACGCCGGTGGTTTGTGGTAGCAGTATTCTACGAGAAGTGGCAGTGAGTGTGATGTCACTTCAGAGTCAGGCTCCATCTACCCCACGACAGACATCCTCCACCAGGCAGGGCCTCCGTCAGCTCCTCCACCAGGCAGGGCCTTCAGCATGGCTCCTCCATCAGCTCCTTCAGCCATGGATTCCTGGTCTGGTTACAAACACAGTTGGTCTCAGCAGTAAATCACCTGGGGACGCAACACACCCCACCTCCTGCATCTGAGGTTCACTTGTAAAATGGAAGACGAATTAAAAACATATTTAAACACTTAAATTAGACAACGTCTGCAGATTGTCGCGTTCAGCAATTCATCCACTAAGGTCATAGCAGCACTAGTAACAATAATGGCTCATATGACTCCTACATAAACCCGGTATGAATCAACTCAAATCACAGCTTGGCACAGATGTAAAGTCATAAGATGATCAAAACGAGACCTAAACTACTGAGGGCTTTAGTGTTTCAGATGAGCTTGGTGATGGTTACCCTCTGATCCGGTGCTGCAGGCCCCTGGTCTCCAGCCTCAGTCTCCGGTCCACCCTGGCACCACAAGCCTCCGGTCCCCAGCCTCTCACCCTCGCCTTTCAGCTACAGCAGCAGGTTTATATCAGCATTTGCCCAACAATAAACTTAATTGACTCATTCAAAACCTAGTTACACAATTAATTTAACTATTATTTTATAACTCAAGGCTTGAGACCAGACATGAGCATTTCATTTTGGGAATGAAGACAGAGCAGTCCACAAGTTTAAAGAAGTGGTTCAGGCCAAGCATTGAAACTGACCCCTACTCACACACAAGAGCACTGACCTGTTCTGGAGGACTTGTGACAGGAGGTGGAGGTCTGGCTCTGGGTGAGGAGGTGGACACCTTGGGACAAACTACAAGTTACCGTTTTAACCTTGTACAGTTCTAGAGTGTCTACTACTGTAACACGTGGGAAGGACGGCCATTATTTTAGCTTTGATATTATCCAGTTGGTAACTCAGTCGTTGTTTAACGTCAATCCATTAGGTGGGGTATAACTTCTGTGGCAATTAATGACCGCAGATATTTAGAATGTACAAAAGCTGAAGCACCAAAGAACACTAAGCAGTATTGATATTAAATCAAATTTACCCATTCATATTCAGGGGCTGGATTCCGTTGAAGAAAAGTCAAATTGTCTTCCACCGTGAAATGATTTTCAGCCTTCACTGATGTCAGAAATGGGCCCGCAAGTAGAACGCAGTTTTGTACGCAGCGAGAGTCCCGTCAACGTGGATAAAAGTACGGCGCAACCATCGAAAATGATCAACATATTGTACGATGTACGCGTCAGTATGTATTTAATATCAAACTTAAGTTGTTTAAGATAAGGGCCAACAATTCCCAATGGAAACAACTGAAAAATAGTTTCCGTTGGCAACGGCTCAAGGTTACGCAAATACAATCCAGAACGTTCAGACAGATTCCTGTCCAACTAACTGCCAGGTGGCTTCTAATGGGTGTCAAGACTACAACGTTCTATGCTAACCATTGGGACTAAATCAAGTGACCGCACTCAAAACCTTCCACGGCGGGAAGCACAAACCGTCCGACTGGAATCCGAACATTCCGGCCGGAACCAACCAAAGAAAAAACAGAACCAGCGCCTCACCTTGAGCTGAACGGAGGAAGATCCTGAAGTCCAGCGATGGTCTACATTAAAACACAGCCAACAGACTTACCTTGAGGAGATCTGTTTGTTGCTGTTGGTAATTACTACTATTCAGTATACTTTTACATTATTATGCACCCAGTGTGTACAAGTTATATCAATCAAAACCGTACGAAGAACCAAACTACCATGTACATCCCACAACAACAAATCCTTGCCTAAAAACAATGGAATCATTCAATACAAAACCATGTCTACATTTTACAATTATCTAGATTATTCATGGTACAAACCATACAGAGCAAATCTAAATGTTGAGCTCACAGAGAGCCGACCATAGCCCTGCAACGTCACCCTGACCTACTCATCACCAACAGCAAATCATGCCAGCCAGCCAACACATGTACAGGTCCAGCGAGAAGTGGGCATTTGAGCGAAAGGACTGCCCATAAAAAAATAAAGCCCAATTCCTGATCTATCCAACCATCTTCATGGTTTAAAGATTTACAGACTTGACATGCCATTGTGTTCTAATCACCTTTGTCTGCTCCCTCGTTACTTATAAACTCTACATCTCCATTACTAGAGTGTTGCATCCTACTCATTAGGGTGTGGTCTGAGTGAGCAGAGATGCATGCTGGGATACAGTGCTGTCTGAAGTCTTCAGTTCTATAGAGAAGCCCCTCAGGAGAAACCAAGTGTTTGAGAATCTGTCGTGACAACAGTTACATGCCCCGGAATATCCTTCAAGATGGCGCCAGGACTCTGAGGAGAAAGGCCAAGAGGAAGATGTGAGGGTTCTTCCTCTCAGCCAGTGGAACGCAACAACGGTCTTCATCAGAGTACCATGGAACACTTTGAAACAGTCTCCTCTTTACATCTTGAATCCCCAGTGAAGGTTTCCTTACCTCCTCAGCTGAAGAGCACAACTTCAGCTCGAAGAGCGCACTAGTTGGAGTTCCCAGATAGGTTCTGATTTAAGGGAACCAATCGTTCAGCTAGTCCTGTCCGAAACAAATACAGTTCAGCCTGAGAAGACGTGCAACTGAGAGCAAGACAAGATCCACAGGGCTCTCCATCAATCCAGCCAGGTAGGAAGAGCCGTCTCATTACAGGTCTGAAGGTCATCTTGAATATCCATCGAGGCCCCTTTCCAACGTCAGACTCTCCTTGTGGAATGCCTTTAGGTGTCCATCCTCCATTGATCCTGATTTGTGTGGTCCTAGTTTGAAGTCACTGATCTGAACACGCCGCTTGCATCCATTTACACTTGATTTGGAAACTCTCCTTCCTGCCCAGTGTGTTTGACATCTCTCCGGAGCGTTGCTCCGTGCTCTTCATGTCTACTGGAGGCCTCAAGTAAACGTGTGGCCGTCCATCAGGTATGATTTATTTGACCATTCCAATATCCCAAGCCAATCACAAAGACCCCCCGTATGACCATTATCACTGTCAAAGCAAGCCGGACACACACACACACACAGAACCCCATGCCAGGTGTGAGTGACACACAAAAATCATCCACCTCATGTCAAACCAACAAACAACACAGCCATAAAAGGCAAAACAATCATGCAGGGTAAAAACCTCATCCCAAAGGACATTCCATCATCCACCCCCAGCTCTTGCCAGGACACCCAGAACAGAACAACCAATGTCTCCAGGGACGTAAATTATGTACAACATTCTTCATTGGCATCCCACATTGGTGATGGATTATGTTTGGCGTCCAAAATGTGTCCCAGGTTGATTCAACGTCTCTGAAGTCATGTCTTTGTAGTCCAATGGATTCCTGAATGAGGGGCCTTCACAGCAAGCGGTGCAGCTTTAGTCAGCCTGAGGACAGGAAGGAGGTCATCTGTTCATAAGACAACCCAGTGGAGGGGGGTGGCTCTTGAGGAGCAGGATCCATCTTGGAATGGCCCCAAATAAGACCTTCTTGGAAATGAAACTGTTCCTGAGGAGTCACGACGCCTGGAGGGGACGGTTGAATGTGTTCCATGGTTCTGCGTCAGACTGAAGTTGTGTTTTAGTCGTTGAGATGAGGAGCCCCCTCATCTCGCCCTGGTGTTTCTCCTTCTGAATCCCTGTCTCCATCTTAAAGAACATTCTAGTCCATGTAACTGATGTCACGACCGTTTCTCAAACACACGGTTTCCTCTGCGGGGGCGTGTCTACAGACCTGTAGACTTCAGACAACTCTGTATCCCAGTATGCACCTCTGCTCACTCATACCACACCCTCATAAATAAAGCAACACTCACGTGATGAAGATGCAGAGCTCAGGAGAGTAGCTGGGAAGAAGACTAAAGATATCAGAACCCAACCCATTACTCCAGCTTACAACAATAACTTGGAGCCTGTGACCATTATAAAAAAACATTAAAACCAACATAAACCAAACACCTAAGTAACCCATGAACCAATGAAACATCCTTAATACTCAGATCAACCTTCAGCTAACAGGTTAACTCACCAGGAAGCCAAAATACATCAATGTGCCCAAGAGTAACGAGAAACTAATGACTTACAGTTTGCAGTTCATCTTCATGGTCAAGTTGGGATACTCACAGAACTGCAGTTAAATATCCATGATAGACCTTTGAAGGAAGGAACAGATTATTCAGTCCCCAAACTTGGGCACTGTCCCACAGTTCAACATCTACCATCTCCATTAAATCAGATAAATGAATGACAATACAAATTCAGGGTTTTGGGATCATCCACCTTTTAAATAATGATTAAGATAATTAACTAATCCAGTTTTTTAATATAAGTTATAATTATTTGACTGTCATTAGTCAATAGTGATTAACCTCTTACTTTGACAAGTTTGAATGTATAGTCTCTAAAATGTTACTTTCAGGTAGAGTCATTATTTAAATTTCAAATGAGTTAAACCACCACAATCCCTGATTTCCTTCGTACATTATCAGTGATCTATATTCAACATACAAGTCAACGCAGTTGTGCTTTGCCACACAATACTACTCACATCAGGTTCAGATGAGATGCTCCTCTTTACTTCAAAAAGTCTTTAACCTGTTAAACAGGAAGAGATGTCAAAAAAGTTACAACAGAGCTCAACACAACATTACACGCACATTCTTGTTTCTGGGAACACAACATACCGCGTTTGGGAGACGCTACAATTCCAAACAGTAGAGGACTCCAACGTACTGTCCGGTTCCCTTTTAAGTAAAACGCACCAGATGCAACCAATTAACTAATTAAGAAAACTACGTGCGTGTGTGTGTGTGTGTGTGTGTGTGTGTGTGTGTGTGTGTGTGTGTGTGTGTGTGTGTGTGTGTGTGCGTGCGTGCGTGCGTGCGTGCGTGCGTGCGTGCGTGCGTGCGTGCGTGTGTGTGTGTGTGCGTGTGTGTGTGTGTGTGTGTGTTACTACTGTTTGATGTCAAGTTGGTGAAAAGGAAGTCCCGTGTGATCTTGCGTCCCTGTGTGTGTAGTGAGCAATCTTGTGAGTAATCTTGTAATTTATCAACACTTACAGCAGTCATAGAACTAGCGATTAGCACTATGCACTAATAGCCCAGGGTGACCAGACATCAGGTCACCAGATGGGACAGTCCGGATTTTAAGTTGCGTGTCCCGAGTTTTCCACCAACCATTATGAAATGTCCCTTGTTGTCTGCGATTACAAAGCCGACGTGGTCTTATCATAGCCCGATCATTAACTAAAAACCACATTGAAAGATTAAAGCCTCCAGCATATGATTTCAACAATATGTTAGGGCATACACAACAGGAATGGTGACGTAAAACCAGTGGAGGAGCGCTGGGCGGAGATGTTCGTGTATTTCAGATCCAGGGACAGTCCGTACAAAAAAATATATGCATAATTTGTCAGTTTGCCTTGTGTCTGCCTGGAACAAATGCTCCCGTTGAGCTGATCTTCCCCATAATGAACAATACTTGTAGGACCTACTGACGAGGAACTGCATAACCGTTCCCACCTTAAAGCTTGCTTGTTACGCGGGCCAATTTTGACGACACCTGTCCGCAAAAAGACAGGATCTAAACATTATGTAGAGGGTATTTTTTATTTTTTTTGGCACGGATAGGCTATAGGTTAGGGAACAAGGACACTGACATTACACCATCCTGCCAATAGACGCTGCCCTCTGGAGAACTGAAAAATGTGCAGAACACCTCCCTTACTTGGTGAGCCTGTTCCCCTATTCCCTCCTATGTTTGGAACTGGTGGTATATTTCTCCCCTGCTGCTCTCATTCATGTACCTCTGATGGGGTTCAGCAAAAAGTTGCGCAGGATGCAAGCAGCGCAGCACTACATTATCAACCTTGTTTGGGTGCAAGTTGATTTTACGGTTTAATCTCCGCCATCTGGCAGCCAGGATGCCAAAAGCGTTCTCCATAGTCTTCCTTGGCCTGGACAGTCTTAAATTGTAGATTATCTTGGGGTGTGTCATATTCTGCCCCGGGTAGGGTCTCATGAGGTATGGCTGCGAATGGTACATCGCCCAATTGAGCAGCCCCTGGCAGAGAGACACTAAGCGGCACATGAAGGGTTTTGCTTTCCATTCCCCTTCCTAAATCTGAATTTGCATATACCCCACCATCACTTGTGCATCCAAAATCCCCCACTTGAATCACCCTTAACCGGCAGTAGGCTTCCACTAGTGCAAACAGTACTATTGAGAACGATTTAAAATACTGACTACCGGAGAGTGGGGGTGCTTGAATTGTGACGTGTTTCCCGTCAATTGCCCCGATGCAGTTTGGAAATTGTGCTTTCCTCCAATAGCCCTCTGCAACCTCTTCCCCCATTTATTGTGTTGGCCTGGGCAGAAATCGATTCATCATCACTTTGACAATGGCAGCACACACACCATATGTACAGAGTTGGTCACAGTTGTGTGCCCTAATCTGTAACCGAATGCCAGGCCTATCAGAGAGTCGCCAGAAGCAAGTTACCTGTGAGGGAAATGAAAGCAAAGGTTAATCACAGTTTATTCATATGCTATTCTTATGTTTTTCAGCTGGAGTTTCTAAGCAGAGATGGGCAATTCTGCGAGAGGCATTTGACTCAAAGGGAATGGAAATATGCGGAGACCATGTCTTTCCTCCTGCCTCACTTACAACAGAAAGTTTGTTTCAAAATGTCAGCTTGTATATTTCAATCACAGTATTTAAATCCTGACCGACATAATTGCAGTAGTTAATGCATAGGTGGACAGATGCTCCATGCGTATATTTATAACTGTTTAAGAATCCCTATGCTGTGTATGTTTCCAATAGCCCTTAGCCTAGAGTAACTATAATTTTCTTTCTGTTTGTCCTCATATCCTTTAGTTCTAAAGGCAACTTGAGTGAATGAAACACTGAAGAGACAGAGGTTTGTGATACTCAGCAAACATCTAAGGCTGGACGCAGCACAGACGACCAGCAACAGCAGACCACTGGTGGGGAATCAGTCTAGACAGCGTCGCAATAAGAAGAGACAGAACAGCAAATATATTACATTTGGGACACTGTCGATGAGGAATTACTGCAGAAAACATTTTTATTTCAAAACATTTTTATTAAACAATGATTTGAGTAAGCCCTCCACAAAGAACAGAAAAAAAAGTGTCATTGACTTAAGAACTGGTAGTGTTCCTGTCAGGTTTAACACGCCTTACATACCTCATACAGTCGGGTGTAGAAGACTGAACAAATGACTCATCACAACCTTTTTAGTGTGAGGATACAGAAGTGAAAAAACACCCTTTCAGGTTTAGTGTCAATATCTGTCGACCTATGAGCAAGGCCACTGGAGGGAGTGGCCACATAAGGCGAGCGAGTAGGTCAAGGAAATGACCAGCATGCAAATGAGGCACCCATACCCCATCAGGTAATGGAGGCCTACAGCACTCACAGGAAAACATTTTGTAAAGGATAGTCATTTGAAATTGTTTTATTCTTCGTTTACAGTTCAGTCTATAATCTCGGAAAAAGTTTTAAATAGTTAAAGATTGACTTTACTAGGAGTGTTCTGCATATCCAGCAGACCATTATGTTGTTATATCCCACATATTTTTCACCAGTTTATATATATTTATTAGACTATATATATTCCTACATTTAGGGAAAGCAGCTACCCCACGATAAATAATGTTTGTGTAGAAGGAAATTCTCCAGCCATAAGTAATTCTAGACATGTTAACGGTGTTGTTAACCTGATGACCAGTTTATTAAGCCAACTGAGCTGAGCCCATTCTTCCAGTTGGATATAAAACGACAGAGCACCGGAGTCAGACCCGGCCAGCTAACCTAGTACTTACATCAGCTCTATTGCAAATACCAAAATAAACTAGCAAGGTGGAAGGACTGGTAAGACTGGTTTGGAGACTTTTTGCCAAATGTGAGCTAAGGCCAAAGTGACATTAAAGACAATAGAGAAGCATAACCTTCTAGTCAAAGTACAATATGTGAAATTGGGTTTGTTAAAAAAAAAAACTGTGCACATTCAAAGTTCTGCTGAGAGCACAACTCAATCAAATGAACTGCTTCAGAAATTAAAGTGTGTGTGTGTGTGTGTGTGTGTGTGTGTGTGTGTGTGTGTGTGTGTGTGTGTGTGTGTGTGTGTGTGTGTGTGTGTGTGTGTGTGTGTGTGTGTAAACATTAAGAGGACGACTTGGGTCAGAGATCTAATAGCAAGGTCGAAAGGGACATTTGAGAAGACCTTCCTTGGCTTGGAGGAAAAGTGAGGGAGAGGGGACAGAGTCTAACTCAGCTACAGTGTGATTCAGAAACAGCTGAGGAGCTTAAGTCTTCTTCTTGAGCTCCTCAAAGCGCCGCGAGAGGTCGTCAAAGTCGATGTCGTCGGAGGAAGAGGTGGTGTGTCCACCCACCGAGCTGTTTGGCATCGTATCGGGGACAGAGGGCAGCTCTGGCAGAGCGTTGTTGTCGTAGAACTGCGTGGAAGCTGCAGGGAAAACGCCAAATCAGACTGTTGAGGGAGATATCAATAGCTTCAAGCTGTGGTTACCACCCGCTAGGACGAGTGGTATGCTCTATTTGAAATCTGATATATATGTAGATATATTTGAAGATCACAGTTGGTTCATCTGTTGAATGTTTCGACAAAGTTAAATTGACCAAGTTGCTTAGTCTGAATTTGTGTGAGTGTCAGAGAATTCACCGTTCTCCCAATGACTTCTAGTCTCTGGGTGAAAAATTATGGAAATACTTAGGCCCCAACATTTGTAGAGAATGAGAAGGAAGAAAAAAATAAAGAATAAAGCGCATCTTTGACATGTTTCTCAAAGCAGTGACCAGTTGTGAGGTGACAGTCCTCAACCCCCCTCTCAAAACACTGCGATCGTAAACGCAATTATGTAATTATGCCTACTCTTCTGTAATCTTATAATTATTAAATCATTAACAATCAGGCCAACTTTGGATATTATTTCTTTGTCAATTTCAGTCAAATTATTAAACTGTTGATTCCATTTTTAGTACCCGATTCCGCGTTAGGGCCCTACAATCCCGCGTTAGGGCCCTACAATCCCAACCCCACTTCTCTATCATGCTAAAAAGTCTTCATGACACTATTGTTCTGTAAATACTCTAGTCTTTATATGTCTGGAACAGGTTTCAGGTAAGGATTGATGGTGCACTGCATCAGTGGTTCAAAATGTAGTGGCCATTCATATGTTGAAGTTCACTTCTACAGGACAACAGGAGAGGCGTCAAACCTATCCCAACCCCACTACTCTATCATGCTCTATCATAAAACTGTTTTTATTCTTCATAATGGTCCTTCAGTATCTGTGTTCATTAGATTAGGTTACCGGGCAAACATTTAAATATTGAGGAACCCTGCCCTACAGTATATGCATATCAGGCAACCTCAAGTGGAGTCTGGAAAGAGGTGGGGAACTACTTCTGCCATATCTGGTCTCACACCAGGTTTCCTGGCGTGAGACAGGAAACCTTCTCACACCAACACACTACAACATAGATACGTCTTGCGTTGCTTTAGCAGTTTGCAATGCTAACATATCATCTCAAAACTTACCGACGGACTGGGAGGGGACAGAAGGAGTGATAGGTAGGTCATCGATCTGGAAGATAGAATCAGCATTACTTCAAAGACCGTTGTCTGTCTTTTATATTCAAAAGGTAGGGCAGGTTAATAGAAGCAGCTATTGTGCAGGGTCACTATCAGAGCAAGTGGCATATGTTTGCCAGGGCGCTGCAGGGTGAGAGAGGGCATCTGTGCAGCCAATGAGGATCTTAACATGCACAGCAATGAGAAGCTCAGCATTATCAACCAATTGGTAACTTGGTTGAGAGAGAGCAAGAGCGAGAAATTAGTGTTCGGAAGGTGAGAGAGGCATCTCTTCCCTGAGGTCTTTCCTTGCTTGCTTCTGCCTTCATTCTTCTTCTGTCTTTATGGGTTGGGGAATAGAATGCCCAATGGGGTATGAGCATGGGTTCTGGACAGTTCAGTTACTTACAGACTCGTATGTGGGGGGGCAGGTAGGCAGCTGGGGGGGCTTCCCCCCTCCCACAGGGAAGTGGTCACCATAGGTTCCAACAGGGGGGCCGTAGGGTTCCTGTAGGAGAGCGAGGAGGAAGAAGGGAACAAGAGGAGCCAAGAGGAGCAGATAGATGGAGAAAGGGAGAGAGGATGAGGGACGGATAGATAGAGAGGAGACAATACTTCAACCAGTCGAAACATAAACTATTAGAAAGTGCACCATGATTGTTGCAGGAAACAAATTTTCATCCATCTCGTGCGCATCCTTATGCTTTAACAATGAGTCCAAAGATTAATAAAAAAAAAGTGCTTCTGTTCCCCCCACCACAAACATAACATAAGTACCAGAACTCAGAGGAGGTTTGTCTGGACTTACTGGTCCTTTAGATGGGTAGTTGAAGGCTGAGGGCATGTGCATGGGCATACCCATGGGCATGGGCATGGGCATACCCATGGGCATGGGCATGGGCATACCCATACCCGGGGCACTGAAGCCCCCCCCTCCTCCTCCACCACCACCACCGCGGGGCTTATTGTCACTGTCAACGTCGATCAGGTCGGCCTCCTCACCAGGAGAGACTTCAGGCTTCCCAAAGGGAAAATGCATGTTCTCAGTTATAGGGTTTATTATTGTATGATTGTCATGTTAAATTGCACAATCTGATATAACCCCTTGGATACAGTGACGTGTTGGGCTCTTACCCGAACCATGGCGTCGGGCTCATAGGGCACGTTGTAGTTCTTGGCGATCTCTATGAGGTAACGCTCGACCAGAATCTTAGGAGGGGCCTCCACACTAAGCTTGTGCATAAGCTGAGGAACATAACATTGTGATCAAGACATCATTTCTGTTCACTGTTCAAGGCACGGTACAAGAATAGTTCAAAATGTCTACCCGGTCATTGACAGTGCCGATCTGGTTTGTCCTGCACAGCTTGCCATACTCCTTGCTGTATTTAGCACACAGCTGATCGGACACCTGGAGAGAGAGAGGAGTGCCTGGTATTCATAACACATGACGTAATCATCTGCTAGCCATGAGTTTTGTGACGTCATGACAACGGGATTAGTGCAGTTGTCGAGACAACAACAGTGCTAGCACTCTTTACAGCCGAAAGACTAGATGGTTTAAAGTGGTAATTATTGTTATGATAACTAAGAAATACAATAAGGAACTCACAATTTTGAGTTCAGCCACCTCTGACTGGAGTCGCGGAGCGGCCCAGATGAGTGTTGACACAGATTCCTGAAGGCCGGGGTCCAGCTCCCTGGTAGAACATACACAAACCTTGAAAACTGCCTCTGTGCGTCAGTGTCTCTGTATCTGTGAATGTTGTTCAATGAATTGAACACGGACTACGAAACCTAACAATACTGCGACATAGTGGCTAATAAAGGGCTGCAACCAAATTAGACACTTGTGCCACAAGTAGAGAATGTTAGGATTGTTCTCTCCACCCCTACACTCCTCCTCGTGGTCACGTGACGGAACCCCCACCTGCTTCTGACCACAATGAACTGAACCATGATCACCACTCTGAGCATGTGGCACTATTTTCAGCACTTCATGCTCAATTAATAATTAATAATAGGCATGCTCCAGCTTGGTGACCAGGAAGTCTTATACATCCATGAGTAATGCACATGTTCTGGTTTAGTGACATAACAATGCACATGCTCCCCAATTGTGACACTGCTGTGTATCGGTGATGGCGCTGTGTATTAATTTCTTATAAATACATCAATGTCTTGTCTTAGTTTATTGAGAAGTTTTCATGCTTTTTTTCTGAGCTGCCGAAATTTGCGTCCATAGGTAGTGTGATAAACATTTTATAGTGACAATGTCTGGTCTTAAACACGTCCTGTTAGGATACATTGGTAATCCAGGAAAACATCTGACAATTAAGCAGTAAGCACAATGTGAATTGTGACGGACAGACTTTTGGAATCCAGCCACTATCAAACAAGGCAGCATTTCTTCTACCATTCTCCAGCCACTTACTTCATGGATTGGATGAGGCCGAACCGTGCGAGCAGCAGGTCACAGTGGAGCTCAAGGATCTCCATGGCCTCAACCAGGTAGTCCTCCCGGATAATGTGTTCGACGCGGATACGTGCACGTTCATCCTTACCCCCCGACAGATAATCGGCAATCTCCTTCCTGGCTTTCTGGGCAAGCTCGGCTGTGTTCGAAAAAAAGAATACCTTATTTAACAGCATCTCAAAGTGCTGTACGAGTTTAAGGGGAAAGGGTTACCGGGAGAACAAAATATCAACTATGCGACGATCGAAAAAGTGTAGGAGTATTGGATTTAACTAAATCACTCACTTTTCTTTTTCTCCAGGAGCTTGAGTCGGTTGATGACAAGTCGCAGGTTGACTTTAAGTCTCTCAGCTTTAAATCCTCCTCCCAGCATGTCTGAGAGCTGTGTGTTAAAAGAGACATGAGAGGATGTCGAAACCCACAGATCTTGATCACCGGTGTCATCATGTGATCGTGACTGTACCACCAGAAACATCAAAAACATAAACAAATGTCCGAAGACAGGGCTTGAGGAGAGAAAAGTCCTCCTAAACTAAAATGAAAATGGAAAGCTGTTGGGATGGGTCAAGGATTCTAACAAACGATTAGACGAAAGTATCTGGTTTCTTCTCCCATTCCCAGTTAAGGAGCTATTACAATTTCCCTAGCATGTGTTAGCTAACTAAATAAATAAATGAATAAACACCCAATACGGATAATCAACATAGAGAACACTCACATCAAATAAAAGCGTGTAGGTAATCGACTAGGACCGTACCTGTATTGATCGGGATAGAGCAAATTTTGAGCGAGACTTGTTTGTTGCTGTTAGCTGGTTCACCTTCTTCTTCCGTGTTGACGATCTAATGTGCGTCACTAAAAAGGGGATTTCCCCGGGTGCATTGTGATGATATGAGCAGTAGATGGCAGTCCTTGACACTGGTATCACGGTAAAATAATTATATATTTCAATGAATATATTGTAATGAGATTGCCGGTGACATAGGAATGTCCAGTCATAAGTACTTGTACGAACCTTTAATGGTACAAACCTGGTCACTGTAGCGCCGTAACCAACGCCAAAAATACACACACAACAGGTTCCCCGGGTCGCACACACCCGCAAACGCAGAACTCTTCAACGCGCATGCCCCCACCCCTCCTGTTCTCCCAAGCCCCTCCCCCAGCTGACCTGGGGGAGGGGCCCACACTGATTGACAAGTAGAACATAACAATGCATGCACATAGAACTGGCATAACGGAAAACGAAGTACAATGCAACACATAAAACACAAACTCTTTATTAATCAAACTCAATATAATCAATCATTCGAGTTCAAATTAGTGAGCTGTTGCTGAAAGAACTTAATAGAACTCAATGGCTTTAGGTGACTATAGCCAGGTAGGTAGCCTACAGCCAGATCTGCTCTTAATGGCTCTGGGGAGGTCCGTGTAACGCTCATCAGTATAATTTCCAATTTCAAAACATAAAAAAGAAAATTTGAATATTGAGGTCTGCTACGCCCTCCAATACCCCCATCTAGTAGTCGTTTGACTCCACTGGCCCTCATTCACAAATGATCTCCCGCCAAGGGACTCTCCTGGGTCAACACGACCAGATCCTGCAGGTGATCACCTCCACCCTTCGTAAGTTCTCCCTATCTGTCCACTCCCAGCCCCCCCGTCACCCTGGAACCACCAGTCCCCGTCCCTAGCCCATCGTCTTGGTCTTCCCCCCGGGACCCGTTCATTCCAGCCCCCAAATGCAAGATGGAGACCTGGGATCCTGTCGGTCGTTGCTCCTCCAGTGCTCCCTGGTGTTCGAGCTGCAGCCCCAGACCTACCCCACCGACAAATCTCGGATCTCCTACCTGCTTGGAGCATTGCAGGGTGAGGCTCTCACCTGGGCAACGGCTAGGGACGCGAATCCGCGGTCTGCTTCAATTATGTCTTGGAGCACACACTGTCTGTCCAACTGCTTGCGCAGTTGGACAGACAACAACCACGACCTCGGGGAGGTCTTCAGTAAATCCCACACTCTGTCCTTGCCCCCCCATCGCCCTTATTACTGTGCTATTGACCTCCTTCCCGGGTCCCCCCTCCCTAGCAGCCGCCTGTTCAATGTCTCCCGCCCTGAACGTGAGTCCGTGCAGGAGTATATCAGGGAATCCCTCGCCGCCGGAATCATCTGCCCGTCCTCTTCACCTGTGGGAGCGAGCGGGATTCTTCTTTATGAGCAAGAAGGACCGCTCTCTCCATCCCTGTATCAACTACCATGACCTGAACGACATCACCGTCAAAAATAAGTATCCCTTGCCCCTCATCAGTTCCGCCTTCGTCCCCCTCCACGGAGCCTCGGTTTTCTCAAAATTGGACCTGTGCAACGCGTATCACCTTGGCCCCATCCAGGAGGGAGACGAGTGGAAGACCGCGTTCAACACCCCATTGGGCCACTACAATATTTAGTTATGCCCTTCGGGCTCACCAACGCCCCCGCTGTCTTCCATTCCCTGGTTAACGATGTCCTCCGGGACATGTTGAACCGCTCCATCTATATTGACGATATCCTGATCTTCGAGGTTCGTGGAGGAGCACAGGGTTCACGTCGGACAGGTCCTGCAACGGTTGCTCGAGAACCGACTGTATGTGCAGGCGGAGAAGTGTGAGTTCCACGTCCCGTCCATCCTTCCTGGGCTACATAATTATCCCTGGCAAGGTAGAGATGGATCCATCCAAGGTCTCTGCGGTGGCCGAGTGGCCCTCTCCCCCTACCCGCAAGAGACTGCAACAGTTCCTGGGCTTCGCAAAGACTTCCATCAAGACTAATGATGTCACCGCTCCTCCTGGAGGATACTGTAGGCCTGTGGACTTAACAGCAGCAATTAATTCTGCATCACAATTGTCCTTACCCCATACACGTCTATTCACTAGTAGACGTGGATAAGCAGATAATGGGCATATGGCACGAACTATGACACTTGTAATTGCCGAATTAAAATTGCAATTGTTACGTCCATGGTAACATTGTAATCACTATGGCCTAATGCTGCAAGTGAACCCTCCTATGGCCTAACGATATGCCTAGTCTCACCCAGCATTTCACCTTCATATTTAACTATGTACACTGGTGCGACTAGACGCTAGTGTCCGCTACAGTAACTTTTAGAAATCCCCGTTGCGCATGGAACTGCCACATTGGCAGTGTTTTGTTTCACAAATATACAGTAGCCTACGGTACATATACGTACAGCAGGCTGGGTCAGCTCGACTCGCTTCCAATAATTTCAAAAACTCGCAACTTCAAAAAATTATTGTATTTATTTTACAATTCAAAAATGAACAAAACTATTCTAAATTAAGGAAATTATACTGGGAAACGAATAAACCATTATGAGCAATGAGTGAACTTAATAAGCGGTCTATAGACTCTTTACAACCACCGCATCTTTACCTTGATGTTGCGCAAAGCCCGCACAAAAAGCAAAGCAGTCTCAGCATAAACAATATTATATAATAAGCTAAAAAAAAAAATCAAAATGTATCTTTCATTTTAAAATGTCTATTTTTCATAATTAAATCAACAAGTCCGACACCTTTGTAAACAGAAAATCAATAGCCTCATTTGAACGTCTGGACGGATGTAATTATGGATATGATTGCCTCATTCTCCTCCACTGTTTCTATATATATATTTTAATCAGTGTAGGCTATGCCATGTTCATAAATGGTTAAATGAATGTTTAGGCCTACTAGAAGGATTTCGAGCAATGTTTTATTCGCAAAGACGAATTTTCCATTTCATGCGCAGGTGCATGACAACGTTCTAAAAAATATTGCAGTCTTTGCGAATAAAACATTGCTCGAAATCCTTCTAGTAGGCCTACATTTATTTTTTTATTTTTTTAATTGACCACGCAGGTGATTTTGGGAGGCAAACGTCAGGACCTTGCGGTGGACTCAAGGAGGGTCCATAAAGGGATACACAAAATGGTCAAAAAGAAAATGTTAAAAATCACTTTCTATAAAAGAAAATAATAATCGAAAGCTCGATTATATTAGTTTTGTGATCGTTTGACGCTAAAATCGCGAACAAAATTTGATTAATTGCCCAGCCCTAATAAATTGTTGACCGGATTAAAACAGCAATGTAATCAGGTGTGTAAAAGCTTTTAAAATATACATTAAAATTACCAACGTGGTACAAATACAAAGAAAATACATCTCTTTACGGAGCCATTTTTGCTTATCGAGTCATATGGTCCACCTCAATGACTCTCAGAATCCCTAGTGGGACTGACCAAAGTGTGCCTCAGTGAAATGAGTCTGACGCAAGAAAGCTGGGAGACTTTCCACTTTGCAACTCGTGTGGGTGGTGTACGAGGCACCTCAAACACGCCATTACTGTTGTACAACAATTCGAAAGGGCGATCTAACCCATTGGGAATATTTTGAAACGCAGATGTCGCCCGTTTAATTGCATTGTTGTAAGGCAATTGTTACGGTAAGGGTAATTTAATTGTGGGAACTTTAATTATGTAGAAACATTGACCAAACAATGGCTTTATTATAGAGTGGAGTGCTACTGCCTGACTGTCCCCCCCCGCGCCCGCTAGAAGGAACGGACATACGATTGCGTCATCGCTGGAATGCAGAGCGTGAGTATCTGAATATCCAATATCTTGTCAATTTAATAAAGAACTTTAAACCGAAGAATAAAACAAAGCATTTAATTATTCTTAAGAACCCATAAACAAGCACTGACAAGGTAAAAGATTTCCGTTAAAAAAATCTATACAGAGATATGCTATCCATCTGCTCTGTTCACAACTTCAGTTTGCTGGCAGACAGTTTCTGCTTCTTCTTCTTGGCTGCCTGTCCTTTGGAGTCTTTGATCTGACTCTTTACCTGGTCCTGCAACTGCGAGAAGAAAGCCTGGGAGGATCGCAACGCCTTGTCCTTCCCCTCATCCTGGAACGCACAACAGTAACATTTAGCTCTCTTGCCATACACTGCCAGTGGACTAAACGTAGCTTAGCATTTATCACACACACACCAAAAATAATATAACCACCATCAGAGATAGTACAACCACCGTCAAAAACAAACTGACCTTGAGTATGGTTGCTTTCCCACCCATGGTGATCTTCTTAAGCTTGTCGGCCACCTGGGTCTTGGACATCTTCTTGTTCCCCTCAATACCGCTGTCGTCTTTCAGTTTCTGTCGTCTCTCCTTCTCCTTGATCCTCACATGCTTCACCTTCTTCATCTTACGTCTCTGCCGTTTCTTGTCAGTCGTCGTCTTCTCCAAGTCTCCCAGCACATCTCCTGCTTTGTTCTTCTCCTGAGGTCAAAGGAGCAGATCATTTTCATTGAGTGTCGCATAGCACTAGTGCTTCCCAGTAAGAGTCCTTTATGAGAACCCTCAATCCTATATTTTTAGGGTCTTTTGTGCCTTTAGGGACTGGAGAGTTGATAAAGGACAGTAGGTTGAAGAAGAGGATGAATGTCATGTAACACAGGACCACTGGTGGTAATCACACCAGGATGGCTACTAGGTCTACTGCCTACTGCGGAGGGCCCCACGGCCTGCCCTCACACTTTGTTAATCATCTTCTGAATCTAGAGTGCCTCATCAAATATCTACAGCTTATAATTATGTCCTGTAACCCCATATGCATATGACCCGTAGGTTGGGAAACACTGACGGAGCAAGGGAGCAACCTACTTTGACTTCCTCTGGGGCAAGGAGTGTAGCGTCGCTAACACCAACGGGAGCTACCTCCTCCATGGCGATGGAGGGGAGGTTGGACACCACCTTGATCTCTGGAACAGCCTGGGAGAAAATAGGAAGAAAAGTGTGGGTTTGGCATCTCATTAACACCAGAGGCCTGGAAGATATTTGGGCTTTACTACAACTACATTCATTGACGCATTATTAATTTCCCGACAGGAATATTAACAATTACTAGAAAATGAATTTCCTGCAGAAAATGCGGTGAGCGCTGCAGAGCAAAATGTGGCTGAAAATATTTTTTCAAAAAGCCACATAATTTAAAGTGTAAAGAAATGTTGAATAGCTTAAATCAAGTGAAAAGATACAAACCGTGTTCAAAAGTAAACAACGTAAACATGCCGACCCTTTAAAAAATGTTAAATGGTTGGAAACAAATAAAGCGTACGATTTAAACAAATAGCTAAAGTGATTACGTTTATGTAAAGGAATAGTTTAAATCAACTGGAAAGATTTGAACATAGTTCAGAAGTTAACATTTTAATTGGAGTAAACAAAGTAAAAATGCACACCATTTAAAAATATAAAATGGCTGCAAACAAATTAAGTGTAAGAGTTAAACGAATGGCTTCAGTGATAAAGTTTGAATAGATTTAGATAAAATATAGAATAGCGGAAATGTTCTGATAAAGTTTGAAATGGTTGAACCAAGTCAGTGTTGCAGTCAAGTAAGTGTAGGAGATGTATAGGTGTGTGCATTTGTAGTAAGTTGGAAAAGTGTTGTTGACGTTATTCCTTCACATCTAGTTAATCGAGATAAGCTGATGATAAATAAATAATTAATAAGAAGACTAATATATTAAAAATAAGTGACTTCAGTACAGCAGAGATAAGTGGCAGAAGTTTTCCTGCTTTGCTCTATTTAAAATGTATATATTAGAAGTGATTTATATGTTAAGGGCCGCAAGAGCTGTTTACACCAGCAAATAGAGTTAACTATCTAAACATCATAATATCTCACTGATAACCTAGATTTTCATTTAATAATAAATTCTCCTGATATCAATACAGAGTTAAGTTTAGAAGAAATAACACTTGTTCATAACAATTAGCGGTTACACTACCCAGCCCTACAGGCAACACGGCTCATATACATACTCTTGTATCTGCAGTGCAGGTCAATGGAGAAGCGCAAAAGCCAACTAAAACTGTTTTTGTTCTAAACGTGGTCATTTGTCTCATATGATCGTCGTAGTTATCTATGCCTTTTTATCACGTTGACGGAAATTTAGAGATGCCTCGTTTCCATCGAGCAGTTCGGTTCGGTGTGGCTCGGATAGGGACAGCAGCTCGATTACACTAAATCTGGCTCACGTTTCCACCATCGACCCTACCCTTATGGTAGGGCGGGGTTCAAGCCGGATGGCAATAGCCACGGCAGCTACGTAAAAATCATGACATCAAAACAGCCTGCTAATTAATGCAATGAACAAGAAGACCGTGACACATTAATCAAACGGCAAACAGACGGCAAACTTTTGCGCGACATTTTCTTCAATAAACTATGCTTTCACCGTTGTCCAGAAATACCTCGCGAGTGCTCCGTTTGTTTTTATCCCCCCGTCTCACAGAATTGACGATTGCATCGACCAATCAACGGACAGAGTGTGTAGCTCCACCTTTTTGGCACCCTTTCGGAGCGCTTGGTTCTCAACGGAGGAGTATCGAAAAATAGGTAAGGCTCAGTGGGCTTATTATCGGACCCTGCCAAACTTTAAGTGTTGGAAATGGCAATATAAGTGAACCGTGCCACACCGTAACATATCGAATAACATGGTACCATGGAATTTGTAAAAAAAAATCGATTCTGTTCGGTATCGCGTTATTATAAGTAAGTATTTTTATATTTTAAAAAATTTAAATGTTCCCCAAAATGCCAATATTCACAAATTAATTTAACATTTTGTTTGATGACCACATATGGTTATTGAAATTATATTTAACTCTTAATTATATGATTATTCTCAGGTTTATATTAATCTATTATGTCTGCTTTATTGTACTCTTTTGTATTTAAATAATTTGAAGTTATGTGCTAGGAGTTCAGCATCCATGTGAGAGGTCTCCTATTCAGAGAATGATTACTAGTGTCCTGTGTCCCGAATGTTCAGGGACACAGTTTTTGCACTGCCCTAGTGCCCTCCCAAGCTTTTGCACTTCAGTCAATGTGTAAAAGATACCATTGTTCACAGAATTAAATGTGACAATTGAAGTGAGTTGAGCAGTCTTATTTCATTAATTTTTGCAATGCCTTTGAATAAAATGGGACATGAATCGCAATAATAGTGAACCGTGGCCCAAACATCAGAATGCTATCGAATGCTATCGAAATCGAATTCTCGAATCATAACCCCCTCTGCTAAACATTGTTTTGTTGGAAACTGTCGCACTTACAGGTTTAGGAGTGAAGTGGAAGTTGGAGAGGGCGTCAAGTTTCAGGAAGAGCGTGTCCATCATCTTTTTAATTTCAACATTGGCTGGGTTCTCCTCCACCACGGTACTTTTCTGAAAACAGAAAACAAAGGCATTTGATCATTAAAAAAGTATTATACGAGGCATGGTGAAAAAATGGAGATGGCAGTGAAATGGAATATTTCTCTCACACACACACACACACACACACACACACACACACACACACACACACACACACACACACACACACACACACACACACACACACACACACACACACACACACACACACACACACACGGTTGAGGGAACCACCTGTGTCTGCTTGATGAACTCTTGTTCATAGATCTGCGCCAGGCTCAGCTTGCTCTTCTCATGGTCAAGAGTCAACCTCTTCTTATACCGGAACGCCTCCTCCTTCGGCTTCTCCTTCCTCACAACATCGTCAAACACCTGAGTAGTCCAAATCAGATGAATTCCATCGGGAGCATTATAACCACATGAAGATCAAATAGCACGTTTTCATTTTTCTACCAACAAAGTTGTCATTAAAAAAAAAAAGACTAACATCGCATCTCTGATTCTTATGGTTACTATGCACTTGTTGTTTTTTAACTATTTTGTACAGCTCTCCTTCTTTGCTCAGACGAAGCTGCAGCATCCACACACACAGTGGCATTGTGCAATAAGTGATCGAAAATCCCAACTTTCTCACGGACACTGCCGTCCCCTGCTGCCCCGAGAGAGCTCCACAGGTCCATGCAAACAATGCTGCCGCTGTCGCCTCAGTAGAAAACAACGATATCTGCACCCACAGCAGAGTGGAAAGTTTGTTTCTCTAAATTGGGGACTCATTTCAGTGACAGTGATAAAAGGACCATGATTAAAACAATAAGTGTGGTTTTGGGTTAAATGGCTTATTAATATGACATTTGTATTGTGTAACTGTTATGAGCCTTAAAATAAAGAGAACTGTAACGACAAACCACTTCCTGACGACTGAGAGGACGGTACGAACTCCTTGCTTTTATCGGCACATGAGATGGGGTGTTACTAAGGACTACAGCAGCTCAGCGAAGGGGAAGTGGTGGCGCGCTAACCTAATTTCCTGATTAAAATTGATTTATATTTTTAAAACATCGTCCTAAGCCAGAAATTCAGGTATCAAAAAAATTAAAATTGTCTCAAATACCCCCAATCCAATTGATCGATGACGAAACGTTACGTTTTAAGCTCATGCACGTTTCCGCCGGTGAACGACATCATGCCCGTCTACACTTCAAACTCATGCATGTTGCAGAAAACTTGCAACAGCGCCCCCTGGGGTCACACCTTTCAGTGGTGTCGCAGAATTCTGTGTAACATCCGCTCACTCTCCTTGCTTTACCACGATCAAGCATCTAGGATCGATTGCTCTTCCTTGGGTCCCCCGATGATAATGTTGAACAACACAATGTATATATGATATAACAGCTCTCACCTGATCTTTTATCCTCTGTTTGATGATATCCTCCAGCTTCAGTGTGGTCTCCTCTGTGATAGCAGGAGCTAAAGGACAGAAAGATTTAATATTAAAATCCCAACAAGGACAGGACCACCAGTGTAGGATGACCACGTGTACGTAGAATGGCACAGTGAAAACAAGCACCGTGTATTCTTTGAAGAGCAGTGCACATAAATAGGCCTAAGGCTAGTGAGGCGGGCTGGCCCAAAACAGCCGATAGTGTTAATTCGTAAGTGAAAATAGTCTGCATATTGTCCAAAAAAGAACTGTGCCAAATGCAGAATTGTTCGCCATTAATCCTAATAGAGTGATGATGATTTCAAAATGCAAAAGCAACGTCCAATCTGCCTTATTCTATAATTTAGGGGGGGGCTCTTGCATTAATCTTTTTGTGTAAAGGAAAATCAATAGTGTAATGTAACAATATAAATGTAATAATAAAATACTAATAGTCCTTCAACCAATCAGACCAACGATCGCTTCGATCGCAACAATCGCTTCCCTGTAGTCATTGTGTTAAACCAGCCAATAGCGCGCCAGGGGGAAAAAACTGCTTTGTGATTTGCTCCAGTAAAAGCTGATCGGAAACAGAAAGAAATATATTGTTCTCCAGCCCCTGCTGCAGAGCGAATTCAAATCGCGGCAGAACGGGCTGGGGGTACCATCTCACATATAACTGCATTTCATATTAATCGCATCGTTTGCTGTGTTACCAACTTAATCTAGTATGCTGACTTAGGTTGTGGGATGTTACAATATCAATAACGTTGAGTTCATAAGGTCTAACATTATCTTTTCTGAGTTAACAATAATTTCGGGCAGGTGTGTTCGAGCACAGTATATCATACTAAACTTTGGTAAAACAGTCGCGACCGTCTTCTCTGTGCCAAAATCCCGTTGCTTCGGGTTTTCCTTTGATAGGCGCGTTGAGGAGGAGCGGGCGACTCAGCCGTTCATAAGTGTACCCGCGCACCACTGGCATGAATGCTCGCTTGTCTCTGTGTGTGCGTGTTCGTGTGCGTATGCGTGTGTGAATGAAAATGTCAGGCAGAAAGAGTGCTATGAGGAGATGAATGTACGGAACGATATTTATATTTTAAAAAAGACCAAAAAAAAGGCGCTCAGTGTTGACTCTGTGGCGCTGCGCAACACATTGGTTTATGTATGGGAAACACTGCCATAACCTTTAGTGAATAAGTATTCCATATGACATAAGAATTGGGACTTTGTAAGCTACACATAAATGTGCATCACTTGGGAGATGAACCCTGCACGCAGTAATTCAAGACTGACGCGCTACCTCCACTCTACAACTCTCTCACGGAGACACACTGCAGAACCGTAAGCATTGCCTACATAAGATCCAACAAAGATGATCAAATAGCGAATACCCTCTGATGAGAACCTGTATCGCTCCTTAAGAATATTCTCAGGCAATGCCAAGGGATCGGATCTGTCCCGAAAGACCCTCTGTCTCCGGAGAGAACCCTGTACAATACGGGCTCCGAGGTCCACGGGAACACCCACATATGGTGACAACATTGTCAAAGGAGGGGCTAGGAAGCTGCGCATGCCGATCCAACCCGATAGACTTAGCTGATAATCTGCTCCTGACCAGGTTTGGTTGACAGCATAAGTCACCATGTTGATACAGCGACGCTAAGAGAGCGACTTTCGCGTCACATCTAACCCAGGCTTTGAGCGCAACATACCTCGCTAACCCCCTAATCGAGGTTCGTAGTATACGCAACAGGCGTGATTAGCCGTTACAAGTCGTTTTGAAATCGACAAGAGAAGGGACAAAACAAGAAACTTGTGACGCCCCTTTTTTTTTTAAATGGCTTGTAACGGCTAATCACAGTCACACGTGGTGGCTTGTCATTGGACCTTTAAAAAAAAAAAAAAGTGAAATCCTGCAAGTGTGGACCTACCCCTCCTGGAAGTTTGGTCGAAGTCTACATTTTCTGTCAGGATGCTGTTCTCAGGGCGGGTCTGAGCCGTGGCCTCGCCTGCCAGCTGCCAAGGTTTCTCTGACAATGCCACCTTCTCCAACTCCCGGATCTTCTCAGTCATCTAGGATAGCAAATACATTTTTGAAAAATTGTATTTTGAAGGATCCTATCCCTTTTGCTGAGGCCCTGCCAGCCAGCTAATGTTGCTTCTCAGTATGTAATATACGAAACAATAATACTGACCACCAGACGATATTTACGTCATCTGAATATATCTGATACAGGACGACATGTGTGCTTCATGATGTCATGTTTTCATAGATCAAAGGGTAAAACACAGCCCACTCTCCTTACCTTTTGCTGACGTTTCTCAAACGAAGACTTTGGTTCCTCTTTTTCCAAGCTTGACTTCCCACCAATGATGTCGACGATGTCTTCTCCCTCGCTCTGCTCTTCCTCAGAAAGGTTAAAGGTCACTTTTTTGTGACCCTGTGGGGACTGGCTCGCCTCTGGATCCCTAGATAATCAAGGAATAAGGTGGAATTAGGGAATATATAAAGTTCTACCATTTCATGTACGGACATGGTGAAGTGGGATGCACTGATACCAGTACTCAGACCCGATAATGTGCTCATGTACTCGTACGACCAGATATCACTTTACGCAACATGAAGAGCCAGTGAACCCAAAAATGTTTATTGTTTTTTTTAAACATGGTAATATGTCTTATATGATTGACAACATAGTAATCTATGCCATTTTATCACCTAAAATAAGTCCCCAATTAAAATAAAAAGTGGGTAAAATCCTATGTATTTGCCATTCTCCACAAAACAACATTCCACTCTGCTGCGAATGCAGGTGGCGTCGTTTTTGTGAGTCTGAGTGCCTTTTCCGAGGCAACCTGATGCCAGGACCAAGGGTGGATGTGTGAAGCTCTGCCTGGCCAGCAGTTGACTGCTGCGTCTCTGGGAAAGTCAAGCTTTTCAGAAACGTATTGGATATTGCTAGGGTGCGTTTGGGGGGTGAAGCTCCTTCTGAGCAACGATTTATTTAATACCCGCGTCCGAGGGTTAGGATTCACCGGAGACCTATGGTAGAGTGCTACGGTGGATGTCGCATTCATAGACAAAATCACTCATACCAAACAGTACTAAAAAAAAGTATCACAAAGTTGGCATGGGCTATTACCATGGCGATAACGCCCCCTCTTTCCTAGACCTCACCAAAAACACATTTCTTTCAATCTCATAATGTTCGAATTCCCACTGAAACAGTGAGTTCACTGGCTCACTGGAAACTTATGGTAGCATTGAATACCCATATTTGTACGTGGTATCAGCAAGTACCCAAATGTAATTGCTTGTACTTGGTCTGAGAAAAAGAGAAATCGGTGCATCACTAACTGAATGTGTGGTAATATCACACATAATCCACTAACGGTGTGTAAAACCAACCTGGGTGATACACTGTTGACAGTGCATAACCAGAATAAAACAGAACACAACCTCAACACACACTGGCTAGCACAGTGGAGATGTGAGGAAAGATACAATTACATTAGCCACCCATACATTCACATGGATCTGGTAACATAGCTTTACTCCAATACAATTTCCGATCACTTACTCAGAGTCATTCTCTTCCTCATCTGACTCCTCTTCTTGATTGTAATCGTTACTGTCCTCCTGCAGCTCATCCATGCTGTCGACGTGGTGACCTCCTGTGGCAGGTGCCTCTCCATCCACAGGATCAAAGAAGTCTTTATACTTGAGGTTCCTGGAGCTCTTTAGCTGGAAGCAAAATTAGACAATGATTGACTAATTAGGAAGCAAGCAATATTACTAGTACTTGTGTCATCTTTATGGTAAAAAATGGAAAACAAAAATGTAATAATCACAACGAGAAAGTCAGAATTGTAGCGGAATATACAAGGTTTAAAGGGAAATGGCGAATGATTGACAAAGGAGCAATGATACATACAGAACTTTTTTTGGTTTGTTTCTTTGCAGAGATTGGTTCCTCAAAGTTGAAAGTTTCTCCTTCGTTGTCAGAAGCAAAGTCTTGGAAATAGTCTATGCCATCCTCTATCTCCTTGCCCTCTTTTTTGTCCATGTCATCAAGGAAGGACTCCATCTCCGACAACTTGAAGAACCTGTCGTCTACCTCGGACAACTGTTGAGGAAATCTTTTCCTTGCTACCAGTGCCAGTTTCTTATTCTGCTCCCGCTTCTCAAATTCATCCGTGTTGAAATCCAAGTCTGAGTCCTCCTCCGAGTCTGAGTCTTGGTGCTTCACAGTTTTCCGTCGTGGCCTCTTCGCAGCTATCTCTTCTGCTTCCTCCACCGCACCTTCATCCTCCTCCAGCTCCTCTGCTGCTGCATCTTCCTTTCGATCTCCTGCAGCCTCCTCTATCTCTTCGATAAGAGTAAACATGTCATCTTCAGCAGCTTTGTGAATTTTTATCTCAAAGTGCGACAACACAATGGTGTTCTGGAGCTCCAGCTCCTGCCAGATCTGCTCCTCGTCGAAGCTGTCAACCACCAGCTCGACAAGCGGGCTGCCTTTACAGTCGGCAGTTTCGTTCGTCTTGTTGAGATCATACAGGATCTTGGCCAGCGACGTGAAGTCTGCTGCCACACCATCTTGAATACTGCAAAAAGAAAACGGTCTTGTTTTAGTGTCTGAATTTCAATGGTGGATTGTTGACGTCAGGAGCAGTGTCGAGCACATACTGTTCTCAACTTCTCTTTACAGCTGCCAATGTAAACTTGCATGATATTAACTACCGGTATTTTGAATTTAATCATAAACATTGATAAGATAATATAATAAAGATAATATAGAATATCAATGGGTTCTGCAACTGTTATAACGAGCTAGTAGCTAGCCATAGCTCACACTAGCAGCCTCAACGCATGTTTGTTTTCTGTACATTGTCTACTATGTCTAAAATAAAGCAGCGTTTTTCTATTCTTGCCAACCGTAAACTGTAGACTGTACCTTACCTTAGAAACTTATCTGGGTGTGCTGTGTCATCGTTTAGTTTGTTTATACATTCCCCCAGTAGACCCAACACGTCTTCTTCAGCAGCCATGTTCCTATTCACGTGGGGAGTGGGACATGTGTGTGTGTAACACTCAAAACGTTCCCCGAGAAACTGTGTTCAGATAAGGTTCAGATAACGTTCCAGGCATGGTTGCAGACGACACACCATTGTAAACCGTTTGGAATATGGCGTCGATCGTGTTGAAGGTTGCAGGTAGTCATGCCGTACATGTAATCATCATATTTATATAATGCATTCGCTTATCGATTCGAAATTGGAGATGGATGTTTATGGTAAACCTTGCTGTGAAACATTAGTTTCACGGATAGTTTTGACCAGTCAATGTCGTGCTTGTCATTCAACCGGTGTCCTGCTGTGGTGTAAATCCACCACAGATTGCTTTATAATCGAATGGCGTTCCACCATGATACTTATGAACCCACTCAATTAGAATTGTGTGTGGTTTTGTTTGTTGATTTTGCAGGTCTGTCGCGGTGGGTCAGACACACTCTGCCCAGCAGGGCGCTCACAACCTCAACATCTCGTCGCTCGAGGGTTCCGGGCTCCCTTTGGAAGTTGGGAAAGCTGAACCACATTGCCATTGCCGTCCCAGACATTGAGAAGGCTACGTCGCTGTACCGAGACGTCCTTGGTGCGACGGTCAGTGACAAGCTGCCCTTGCCAGATCACGGGGTCTACACGGTTTTCGTGGAGCTCGGAAACACAAAGCTTGAACTCCTCCATCCTCTGGGGGATAAGAGCCCGATTTCGGGCTTCCTACAGAAGAACAAGTCTGGGGGATTGCACCACATCTGCATCGAGGTAAGTGATCTTGGCTGCTACAGACAGCGTCAGATCTTTTTATACATTAATTTACTATAAATTCTCCAGATAATCTTTGTCAGACCTAGCATAATGTATTGCCTAATATTTAAGATTAGATACTTGATTAATCCTAGACGGGAAAATAGGGTTTCACAACAGAAAGCACAGCCCAGTAAAAGGAAAAATATATATACCTTATCTATAACATAGTTCAAGTCAAGGCCAAGTCAAATGCACAACAAAGTAAATGCAATAAAATAATTACATAAAATGAAATAATGTAAAAATAACAAGAGTAATAAAAAAAATATATATATATATATATATATATATATATATATATATATATATATATATATATATATATATATATAGTTAAAATATTTGTGCATTCTCGTGGTGGGGTGATCAAAGGCAAGAGTTCAATAGTCTTGTGGTTTACGGGAAGAAGCTTTCCTTGAACCTGGTGGTTTATGTGTGGACTCCTGTTCCGTCAAAATGATATAGATAGAAATGATTGTTATGTATTGCAACGTACCTGTTCCAGTACTCGGTGTGTAATCAGTGTTTTAATTCCATCTCTGTTTTTGCAGGTCGAAGATATAAATGCGGCAATAGCAGCCCTGAGAGTCAAGAACATCAGAACCCTTTCGGCCACGCCACAGATCGGTGCCCACGGCAAACCTGTGATCTTCCTCCACCCAAAGGACTGTGATGGGGTACTGGTGGAGCTGGAAGAGGCCTGAAGCTCCCTGAACCAGGGAAATCCCCTGGTTCATTCAGATCCCCACCCACTGGTCCTCCCACAACACCGACTTGGATGTGGTACTCACAGGATTTGTCTGAGAGTCATTTGTCTCTGCTTCTTTTCTGCAGGTCCATGCGTCTTGAATGTGATTCAATAGGAGTTTGATGCTCTTGATGAATAAAGATGTGACGGTTGGAAGTTACATAATTATCCTGATCCCACTTAAGCCAGCTACTTTTAGATCTTTGTTATAATAATTTTACTTTTTACTACATACTTAATGCTGTTAAAATGTCTATATTTAATGGGTTAAGTTTGTAAATTGGTAATGTAAAAAAAAAATGAATCTCAGGGTTCCTGTCATGAGGTGAATTCTGGTTAATATGATGCTTCTCTATCAGGCACCAGTGATGTTATCATTGGTAAAAGTAATCTAGTAAAGCACACTTGTATTACGTGGACATGCTTTAACTAATAGCTGCATAATGTTAGTCGAAAGTTAAAACCTACTGAATTTTAGAAGTTTATGTAGTAAACGATTAAACGAGAAAATAATGCTAATAATACTTCCTCCATCATGGGAAATTCAGGTAAGTATATAGAGTGAAGAAATGGAGAAGATTTTATATATTTTTTTATAGAAACATTCCAAAACAAACCCTCGTTGCTATCACCACAAAATGAATACGTTTATTTGTTGCCAAACCATTTTAGATATTTTAAATGGTGTGCATGTTTACGTTGTTTACTCCATTTCGACTTTTGAGCTCTGTACAAGTCTTTGCACTTTATTTAAGCCGTTCAACATTTCTTAACGTCTTAAACTATGTGGCTTTATTAAAAAAAAATTCAACCTCACTTTGCACTACTGCATCTTCTGCAGGAAATGCATATTCTAGTAATTATATTGAAATCATATCCTGAACCCATGATCAGAGAAGTCAACAGGACATCGATTTCTGGGGTTGTCGGGCAAAGTCTTCATAAAGACCCAAAAGTTACCATAAGAGCAGAATATTTAACCTGCCAATTAAGTTGGAACTAACTAATACACATACAATTTACAAGTTCTAATGAGCAAAAAATATATCGGATTGTAATGCAGTGTTAACCCACCCAGTATACCGACATAAAACGTTTTACATTTTTCAGTGTAAAGAAAAAAAAGCGTGGGTCTGATTGTCAGATAAGTCCACGATTTATTAAAGCATTACAAGAACACCAACGACATTCAATTTGAAAGCTAAAAACAAGTGAGACACATGGTGCGCCGCCGGACTCGTCGCTCTTTACCTTCTCTTCTACTGCTGCTAGTGTTTTTAAATTGTATATTCGGGGTTAGTGTTTAAACAGAGTTAGGCATGCACTTATGAGAAGTTCTCAGCTGCTGATTTTGCCACAGGTCTTCCACACCGCTTCATCACTTTAGTGCTCATACTTTCATTTAGAAGCCTCTTCGTGGTTGTGTGCGCCTTGGACCATCTAAGTAGCCAACTTTTATTGTATAAGAATGCTTACACTTTGTTTGTAAATCAATTTGTTTCATGCATTATTAAAGTTCCTCGGTTTGTAGAAACCCCATGCATACATTCATGTCGGAAGAAGAGAGATAAATAACCATTATCAGTGGACCCAAACCTGCTGTGTTCCACTGACCGAACAACCTGTTGTGCAGCACTTGCTTTGATTAAAGGTTTCCCACATCGGCTAAATGTGTCTCCTCTCCCACCACGAGAGCAGAAGTTATTGATTCTATTGTTGACTGGACCATAAGGAGGACATGCTGGTGGACCATTCCTACGACTTTGGAGAAGCATGAGTTTGCCTCCTTAAGTATGAATTTAAGAGGTGTTAAAAACGGAGCCACTTTCCAAGAAGTCCCTCAGTCCGAACGCGCCTGAATTATTTTTATCGGCGCTCGGAGTCCTTTGAGGAAGAACAGGGATATCTCCCAGCCATCGTAGCTATGTGCCTGACCTTGGTCACACTCAAGATATCTAACTGGAGAAGAAACCACCTAGGCCCCTCTGCTCGGTACTGCAACCAACCCAATCCGCACTTCCCAATGATCTGTACCTACACTATGAATGAATGGCTACCCCATCGTTGTTCGCCTACCGAGAGGTTCCCCAGGCGTCCACAGGCTTCTCACCATTCGAGTTGCTGTATGGACAACATGTGAGGGGTCCATTTGATGTCTCGAGGAAGACCTCTCAATGAGGGAGAACTTTGAAGGTGAGCAGCCGGACCAACAGGTTCATATATTGGCTTATGTACTCAATATACCTATGGGTTGTGCGTGTATGGTTTGTATCTAGCGTGTGTGTGTGTGTGCATATGGTTTGTATCTATATGGTGTATTGGTGTGTGTCTGTATGGTGTTTGTCTGTTTCTCTGTGTGTGTGTGTGTGTGTGTGTGTGTGTGTGTGTGTGTGTGTGTGTGTGTGTGTGTGTGTGTGTGTGTGTGTGTGTGTGTGTGTGTGTGTGTTAACGTGTGTGGTGGTAGGCGATGACTCCAGTTTAACCAGTGAATGAGTCTCTCTGGTCTCTTTGATGAAAGCTTCCCTCTCACTCCTCAAAGGGCCGTTCAGTTTTCTTAATTAGTTAATTGGTTGCATCTGGTGCGTTTCACTTAAAAGGGAACCTGACATGGACACCTGGCATTGTAGCGTCTCCCAAACGCGGTATGTTGTGTTCCCAGCAACAAGAATGTGCGTGTAATGTTTTGTTGAGCTCTGTTGTAACTTTTTTGACATCTCTTCCTGTTTAACAGGTTAAAGACTTTTTGAAGTAAAGAGGAGCATCTCATCTGAACCTGATGTGAGTAGCATTGTGTGGTAAAGCACAACTGCGTTGACTTGTATGTTGAATATAGATCACTGATAATGTACTTAGGAAATCAGGGATTGTGGTGGTTTAACTCATTTGAAATTTAAATAATGACTCTACCTGAAAGTAACATTTTAGAGACTACATTCAAACTTGTCAAAGTAAGAGGTTAATCACTATTGACTAATGACAGTCAAATAATTAGTATAACTTGTATTAAAAAGCTGGATTAGTTAATTATCTTAATCATTATTTAAAAGTTGGATGATCCCAATAGCCCTGAATTTGTATTGTCATTCATTTATCTGATTTAATGGAGATGGTAGATGTTGAACTGTAGGACAGTGCCCAAGTTTGGGGACAATGAGTAATCTGTTCCTTCCTTCAAAGGTCGATCATGGATAGTTAACTGCAGTTCTGTGAGTATCCCAACTTGACCATGAAGATGAACTGCAAACTGTAAGTCATTAGTTTCTCATTACTTTTGGGCACATTGATGTATTTTGGCTTCCTGGTGAGTTAACCTGTTAGCTGAAGGTTGATCTGAGTATTAAGGATGTTTCATTGGTTCATGGGTTACTTAGGTGTTTGGTTTATGTTGGTTTTAATGTTTTTTTTATAATGGTCACAGGCTCCAAGTTATTGTTGTAAGCTGGAGTAATGGGTTGGGTTCTGATATCTTTAGTCTTCTTTCCAGCTATTCTACTGAGCTCTGCATCTTCATCACATGAGTATTGCTTTATTTATGAGGGTGTGGTCTGAGTGAGCAGAGGTGCATACTGGGATACAGAGTTGTCTGAAGTCTACAGGTCTATAGGCACGCCCCCGCAGGGGAAACCGTGTGTTTGAGAAACGGTCGTGACATCAGTTACATGGACTAGAATGTTCTTTAAGATGGAGACAGGGATTCAGAAGGAGAAACACCAGGGCGAGATGAGGGGGCTCCTCATCTCAACGACTAAAACACAACTTCAGTCTGACACGGAGAACCATGGAACACATTCAACCGTCCCCTCCAGGCATCGTGACTCCTCAGGAACAGTTTCATTTCCAAGAAGGTCTTATTTGGGGCCATTCCAAGATGGATCCTGCTCCTCAAGAGCCACCCCCCTCCACTGGGTGGTCTTATGAACAGATGACCTCCTTCCTGTCCTCAGGCTGACTAAAGCTGCACCGCTTGCTGTGAAGGCCCCTCATTCAGGAATCCATTGGACTACAAAGACATGACTTCAGAGACGTTGAATCAACCTGGGACACATTTTGGACGCCAAACATAATCCATCACCAATGTGGGACGCCACTGAAGAATGTTGTACATAATTTACGTCTCTGGAGACATTGGTTGTTCTGTTCTGGGTGTCCTGGCAAGAGAGCTGGGGGTGGATGATGGAATGATCTTTGGGATGAGGTTTTTACCCTGCATGATTGTTTTGCCTTTTATGGCTCAGTGTTGTGTGTTGGTTTGACATGAGGTGGATGATTTTTGTGTGCGTCACTCACACCTGGCATGGGGTTCTGTGTGTGTGTCCGGCTTGCTTTGACAGTGATAATGTTCATACGGGGGTCTGTGTGATTGGCTTGGGATATTGGAATGGTCAAATAAATCATACCTGATGGACGGCCACACGTTTACGTGAGGCCTCCAGTAGACATGAAGAGCCCGGAGCAACGCTCCGGAGCGATATCCAACAAACTGGGCAGGAAGGAGAGTATCCAAATCAAGTGTAAAAGGATGCAAGCGGCGTGTTCAGATCAGTGACTTCAAACTAGGACCACACAAATCAGGATCAATGGAGGATGGACACCTAAAGGCATTCCACAAGGAGAGTCTGAAGTTGGAAAGGGACCTCGATGGATATTCAAGATGACCTTCAGACCTGTAATGAGACGGCTCTTCCTACCTGGCTGGATTGATGGAGAGCCCTCTGGATCTTGTCTTGCTCTGAGTTGCACGTCTTCTCAGGCTGAACTGTATTTGTTTCGGACAGGACTAGCTGAACGATTGGTTCCCTTAAATCAGAACCTATCTGGGAACTCCAACTAGTGCGCTCTTCGAGCTGAAGTTGTGCTCTTCAGCTGAGGAGGTAAGGAAACCTTCACTGGGGCTTCAAGATGTAAAGAGGAGGCTGTTTCAAAGTGTTCCATGGTACTCTGATGAAGACCGTTGTTGTGTTCCACTGGCTGAGAGGAAGAACCCTCACATCTTCCTCTTGGCCTTTCTCATCTGAGAGTCCTGGCGCCATCTTGAAGGATATTCCAGCGCATGTAACTGATGTCACGACAGATTCTCAAACACTTGGTTTCTCCTGAGGGGCTTCTCTATAGAACTGAAGACTTCAGACAGCACTGTATCCCAGCATGCATCTCTGCTCACTCAGACCACACCCTAATGAGTAGGATGCAACACTAGTAATGGAGATGTAGAGTTTATAAGTATCGAGGGAGCAGACAAAGGTGATTAGAACACAATGGCATGTCAAGTCTGTAAATCTTTAAACCATGAAGATGGCTGGATAGATCAGGAATTGGGCTTTATTTTATTATGGGCAGTCCTTTCGCTCAAATCCCCACTTCACGCTGGACCTGTACATGTGTTGGCTGGCTGGCATGATTTGCTGTTGGTGATGAGTAGGTCAGGGTGACGTTTGGGTTATGGTCGGCTCTCTGTGAGCTCAACATTTAGATTTGCTCTGTATGGTTTGTACCATGAATAATCGTAAAATGTAGACATGGTTTTGTATTGAATGATTCCATTGTTTTTAGGCAAGGATTTGTTGTTGTGGGATGTACATGGTAGTTTGGTTCTTCGTACGGTTTTGATTGATATAACTTGTACACACTGGGTGCATAATAATGTAAAAGTATACTGAATAGTAGTAATTACCAACAGCAACAAACAGATCTCCTCAAGGTAAGTCTGTTGGCTGTGTTTTAATGTAGACCATCGCTGGACTTCAGGATCTTCCTCCGTTCAGCTCAAGGTGAGGCGCTGGTTCTGTTTTTTCTTTGGTTGGTTCCGGCCGGAATGTTCGGATTCCAGTCGGACGGTTTGTGCTTCCCGCCGTGGAAGGTTTTGAGTGCGGTCACTTGATTTAGTCCCAATGGTTAGCATAGAACGTTGTAGTCTTGACCCCCATTAGAAGCCACCTGGCAGTTAGTTGGACAGGAATCTGTCTGAACGTTCTGGATTGTATTTGCGTAACCTTGAGCCGTTGCCAACGGAAACTATTTTTCAGTTGTTTCCATTGGGAATTGTTGGCCCTTATCTTAAACAACTTAGTTTGTATTTAATATCAAACTTGACACGTACATCGTACAATATGTTGATAATTTTCGATGGTTGCGCCGTACTTTTATCCACGTTGACGGGACTCTCGCTGCGTACAAAGCGGCGTTCTACTTGCGGGCCCATTTCTGACATCAGTGAAGGCTGAAAATCATTTCACGGTGGAAGACAATTTGACATTTCTTCAACGGAATCCAGCACCTGAATATGAATGGGTAAATTTGATTTAATATCAATACTGCTTAGTGTTCTTTGGTACTTTTGTACTTTTTGAGCTTTTGTACGTTCTAAATATCTGCGGTCATTAATTGCACAGAAGTTAAACCTTACCTAAAGGAATGACGTTAAACAACGACTTGGTGCTGAGTTACCAACTGGATAATATCAAAGCTAAAATAATGGCCGTCCTTCCCACGTGTTACAGTAGTAGACACTCTAGAACTGTACAAGGTTAAAAAGGTAACTTGTAGTTTGTCCCAAGGTGTCCACCTCCTCACCCAGAGCCAGACCTCCACCTCCTGTCACAAGTCCTCCAGAACAGGTCAGTGCTCTTGTGTGTGTGTGAGAGTAGGGGTCAGTTTCAATGCTTGGCCTGAACCACTTCTTTAAACTTGTGGACTGCTCTGTCTTCATTCCCAAAATGAAATGCTCATGTCTGGTCTCAAGCCTTGAGTTATAAAATAATAGTTAAATTAATTGTGTAACTAGGTTTTGGATGAGTCAATTAAGTTTATTGTTGGGCAAATGCTGATATAAACCTGCTGCTGTAGCTGAAAGGCGAGGCTGAGAGGCTGGGGCCCGGAGGCTTGTGGTGCCAGGATGGACCGGAGACTGAGGCTGGAGACCACGGGCCCGCAGCACCGGATCAGAGGGTAACCATCACCAAGCTCATCTGAAACACTAAAGCCCTCAGTAGTTTAGGTCTGGTTTTGATCATCTTATGACTTTACATCTGTGCCAAGCTGTGATTTGAGTTAATTCATACCGGGTTTATGTGAGAGTCATATGAGCCATTATTGTTACTAGTGGTGCTATGACCTTAGTGGATGAATTGCTGAACGCGACAATCTGCAGACGTTGAAGAATTTAAGCGTTTAAATATGTTTTTAAAATCGTCTTCCATTTTACAAGTGAACCTCAGATGCAGGAGGTGGGGTGTGTTGCGTCCCCAGGTGATTTACTGCTGAGACCAACTGTGTTTGTAACCAGACCAGGAATCCATGGCTGAAGGAGCTAATGGAGGAGCCATGCTGAAGGCCCTGCCTGGTGGAGGAGCTGACGGAGGCCCTGCCTGGTGGAGGTTGTCTGTCGTGGGGTAGATGGAGCCTGACTCTGAAGTGATCATCACACTCACTGCCACTTCTCGTAGAATACTGCTGCCACAAACCGTGTGTGTGTGTGTGTGTGTGTGTGTGTGTGTGTGTGTGTGTGTGTGTGTGTTCAGACAACTACATCTGTTTTACCACATGTTGCAGCAAGACATCCGCTGTTTGTTACAGACCAGGACTCTGTCTGAGGAGAGCTGATGGTGGAGCTGAGACGCTGGAGGACGACTAGGAATCGACCGACGAGGATTCCTCGTAAGTTTGTATTTACTTACATGGTTGACTTAAAGGGTAAAATACAGCTGTTACTTTGACATGCGTCAACAAATTACTGCTGTGTTTCTTACTAGAATGTGTTTATGGAGCGGAGGCGAGCTGGTAGGGGAGCCATGAATCTGGAGGATGACCATCACTTTACCAACAAGGATTGTAAGTTTGTATTAACCAAACAAAGTGGAAATAAAGGGCTTAAAAATAAGACAAACTACATGTTTGTTACCAGGCGTTGGGGCCAGACTTGCGCTGTTTGTTCCAGACCAGGACTCTGGCTGAGGAGAGCTGATGGAGGAGCCAAGACTCTGGAGGACGACATCACTCCACCAACCAGGATCCTCGTAAGTTTGCATAAAGTAAACGGAGTGGAATTGTTGTAACGCAGGATTAGTTTGTCCAGTAGAAGTTAAGGCATACTACTGTGGTTGGTTACCAGACAAACTACAGCTGCTACCTTGTTACGCGCCATTAGAGCCCAACTACCTGTGCTTGTTACCTTACATTAGAGACAAATGACTACTGTTTTTTACCTTGGCGACAAATTACGTTTGTAACCAGACCAGGAATCTGGAGGACTGACGGGAGAAACCGTACATCTGGAAGGCAAATCCTGAGGGCGACCAGGACTCTACCATCAAGGATTCCTTGTAAGTTTGCATTATCTGGATATAGTGGATTAGGTAGGGAGTTGTGGGTTCAACTCTCAAACCAATGGTGCCGGGTTCAAGTCCTCAGAATACAGTGATGCGTCCTTGAGCAAGGCGCCCTAAATCCTGCCTGCTCCTTAATGACGTCTCTTTGGTTCAGATAATGTTGCATCTTTTGAATATTGAACCTAATCCATGTCCGTCCTTGTTTGGTCCGGGCAGACACAGCTGAGCTGAACTTCACCTGATCCTGTCTGGGCGGGGGCAGACACACCTGAGCTGACCCCCACCTGATCCGGACATCCTGCTGGTCCTGTCTCCTCAGTTCATCTGAGCGTCTTCCTCCAGAAGACCTGCTGAGCTCAGCGGTCTGAGGCTGATGGATCAATGACCTCCTGTGGAAGTGATCTTCTTGACCCCACATGTACCCGTGTGCTTCCACACGCCTTTCCCTCAAGTCTGTCACTAACCTCACTACTTCACTACTCTCTACTCCTTCCCCTTCTTCTTCCTTCTCCGTGGTTCGAACCGTTACTCTGAAGGAGTGTCTCCTTGAACCTTTACACTGAAGGAGCGTCTTCCTGCCCTCAGAGGGTTCAGCGTTAGGGTTTAGAGTCAGGGTTTAGAGTCAGGGACAGGGCTGGTCAGGGAGGACTGCTTTTACACAAACCTCTTCACTTGCTTTCTGAATGGTGACATTTTGAAAAGATTCATCTGGGAAAATGTTTTCCTCTGCTTTCCTTTACAAAAATATGTATTAAACTTCTGTCAAGTGTTTTTGTTTATACATTAAAATCCTACATTGACTTCTGCATGTTTGGTGCTGTTCATTTAATTGTCCTTTAACTTGGTTAATGGCATGTTTTGGCACGTCGCCGTGTAACAAGCGGGATAATGTATAGAACGTCGCCGGTTGAATTGAAGCCCCTTCAGTGGGAAGTAAATAGCCTCGCTGCGCGTCGGTGTCCTGTTCCCACTGTCGGGGCTTATTTTCCCGATAATGACCGGCATTCTATAAATTATCCCTTACTTATTACACGGCTCTTCTCAATGCTGTAGACTACATTCGTATTCGGTTGCTAACCGACGTCAAGACTTTGGGGAATTATTTCTCTGCTGATCAACGCTACGAATGATAACAAATACATCGGAAAAAGACGCACTGTGAAGTTATTTGTTCGATTTGGCAAGTAGCCATTACTAATAATAGGCCTGCCAATACTCTTTGGCTGGGATGATGAGAAATCAGACAATCAAGTCATTTTAGCCTGAATGCATAGGTTAGCACCAGAGCAGGTTGCTAGTACCGTGGACAGTATCGGAACGATCGAACCTGTTGAACTAAATCGATGTGGTAGGCTACACCACGGGATGCATCTGCAGACCACTGCCACATAAATAAAGGTAAGACGCGGTATTTATTGCTTACGATTTGCTGGTGCTGTTGCGAGGTCTTTTGTGTTTTTTGCACTCAAGTGGTCGGCTGTTTTAACTTGCAATTGATAGTCGGAGTCAGTCTCCGACAGTTTTTTTTGGTCAGAATGCCTGATGTAGGCTAGTTTTGATGGAATGCGTGTTGTGAATTGAGAACAGCCAGCTCCTGATGTGATACAGCGTTCAGCTGTGCAACAAATATTTTTTTCTTTTTCAATCTTGACGACTTTTGTAGGGCTGTGTGTAGCCACACCTTTGGCCCTTCTGAACTTAAACAGGCAGTTAAATTCCTTTCCTAGCTCCTCTTGTTTATGTTGTCAGCTTAGCCATATCATGTCACGTTGTCAACATTGGATAGGCTAGCCGCTACATGGAGCAGAACATAGTGGGTCATATGTCCGATGCTTTTTGAAAACATTTTCTTCATAAAACGTGCCAGACAGATTTTGTATACCTTTTATTCCTTAGTAATTGGCTACATTGTTATGCCGTCTTTCAGAACCTTTCATTGCCGGCACTAAAGAGAGAAAAAAGAGTGCATCCTCATTGTACCCAGGACTTCTAAAAATGCACTTCCGAATGCGTCTCTGTCCCCAGCACATTTCAAACCAAACTGACGCCACTGCCCCAGTCAGATTTGTGCGTGTGTGTATGTAACGTCTGTATCATTTGTATTCATTTTACTCTGAAATAACTTGAATGGAACTTTAGATGTTTGGGGATAAGCAGCAAAGCAGTCAGGTAGCTATTTTATGCTATAATAAACTGTATTTTGTTTATTTAGGTGAAGCATTATGAAAAAAATTGCATGCAAAATAAGTTTACAAATCAATTTAGCATTTTCACTTTCCGTCTAGGCTAAGCCCCGGATGTTTATGAAACCTAGAAACACCCTTGGTTAGGAGCCATGGTGCTACAGGGAGAGAAGGGAAACCAGAGGCCTGTTGCCTGCCTCAACAGGAAGCTGTTTGGAAGGGAACAAGGTATTCAAATGTAGAGAAGGCGATAGAGGCGGCAATCAGAACTTTAATCACGCCGTCACCAAATCAAGGGTTGTATGTGTTTGGCATGAAAGCCGTCTGACTTTCATATAGGCATTATAGCCTATAGGTGTGTTCCTGTATAATTATAAATTAATGTAAATATATGTATTACACTTTACCCGCAGTGTCAGAAATAGGAATGTCCGTACCTTTGCCCTCTTGTTAAGGGAGAACGCACCCATGGGTGGTGATTTATAAAAGTGTAATGCGTGACACGTGACGAGTTAAACCATTTGGTTATGGTTTTTCTCATACATAATATGTATAAGCAGTGCTGTTCAATGACCAGTATGTTTGTTGTTGTGTAGGTAAAAAATTATTGATTATGGTGTTACTGCATTTACCCTATGGAATAGGTTAACATTAATAGTATATTCTGCGGCTGTGGAAGCTGAATATTGTACTGTGTATATGATGGTATTGCCATGTGGGCGGGGCTAGTTGAAGCTCAGAGTCGCTGGCACCAGGGACCCCTGTTCCTCCACGGTCACCCAGACCAGTGGCCAGAGTAGCTTTCAGCGATTCACCTCGCCAGGGAAGGGTTGAAAAGGGCATCACTCTGCTTCCTCTATGACTATGGACGCCAAATTGACAGTTACTGTTTCCAGGTCCTACACAACACAACACTGGAAGACTGTCTGGAAGAAGTTGCCAATTATCAGTAAACCTAGATGCAACTCTTTCAGAAGGTATAGATGGACTGTTATAGTCCTGAGATCACCCATTAGAAGGCCGGCAGGCCAATTCCGTTGAAGTTGCCTGATGATTTAGCTGATCATCAAGGACCTATGAGAAGTTACTGCACTGGAGCGGGTATTTACATAAGCCTCAAGGAAAGGTTTCTGCCACAAGACATCTAGCGGCAGAAATTACATATATTATACAGCTTTAACATTTACCTACCTGATATCATGCCCACATACCTTACTCAATTGAACATAACATATTCCAACAAAACTTGAATTGCTCCCCTTAATTAATTTACCACCACAGCACATTTGCTTAACATTCTAAATATAATTTAGGCCCACAACCAATGAATTGTGGCATCCCGTCTTGGGTGCTGCTGTTACATTTAAAGGACCATGGCCGATCTGACCGACAAACTGCAGTGGGACCGCTTATTCACATTCCGGGGCCCCTCTCTCTCCCACTGTGACGCTCTGCGAGTTCATGTTCCTGGGCGAGCCAGCTGAAACGCCTTTTGTGTGTATGTGTGAGTGAGTGTGCGATAAGAGTGAGTGTATATGATGCGCGGTACCTCGTCTCGGTGTATAGCTAGCATCCTCCGTTGCTTCTGGGAGGCAAACGGAACCCGTACAAGGTAAGATGTCCGGACTCTGGATGTTAATTTAATTTAGGCTATTTAATTGCATACAATTGTAAGAAACGACGTTGTTTTTGCCGAATGGTTTTGGGGTTGTAGAGGGTTGTGACGCTGATCTAGCAGTGATGGTGGTGATGGTGATGGTGGTGGGGAGGGGGGCAATCAGTGTTGCCAGTCTATTTTTCAACAGAGGACTTATGCGAATAATATCATTGCATTGCATTTGCAAGCGCTGAGAACTAGCAATGTTTATAATTCTGAGCGACAGCGAAATGTGTCAAAGTGGGAAGGGATGTGTTTTTTAAGGCAGTCTACGCATATTCTTTTTTACTGTGATTTACAGAGGTCTTTGTTTACGTAGGCCTACTTGCATATTTGTATTTTAACCCCCGCGTCTCAAACATTTTATTTTCCTTAGATTAATGTAGAAAATGTTAACAGTGGCAGCGGGCAAACTGCTGTAGCGCAATATTTCACAAAATAATCACAGTGGCCAACGGGACCATAGCAACGAGCCTACATCATATGACATCTAGCATTTTGACTGAATCCATAATATCTCAAAGTGAGGAAATATATGAATAGGCCTGCATCAGCCGAGCTTTCTTATATCGTCATCACATCTGGCGGCCTGACAGACTGTCCTCCTTTGTCCTCTATGGTACCAACCTGCTCCTGTGACCGTGTGTGTGTGTGCGTGTGTGTGTGTGTGTGTGTGTGTGTGTGTGTGTGATGGGGTGGATGGGTGGGTCAGTGTGTTGGGTCAGGGAGTGTGGTTGTGTGTTGGGATGTTTCCTATTTACTGGTTGTTCGTGTGTTTGTTAGTCATCTGTTGACTGGCCATGTTGGTTTTTATGTTGTGCTTTGCAGTACATTATATGTGTATATGTGTGTGTGTGTGGGGGGGGGGTTATGATATGTGTGTATTCATTTTGTGTGGGTGGTGTTATACAGAGCCTTCTCTCCACAGCGATGGCATAAGCCTGTTAAATTTGTAATCTATTGGCATGTCGAGCATCTTCCTGCTCAGGCTATGATTATATTATCAGTGAGCAAGCCCTGGCACTTACTTCTGGGGAATACACTCCCTCTCGACTGGGGCTGGGCTATTTCAAAACATTTATTATAACGATCATTGGGAATATGACATCAGATGGAGGAATATCTAAATATTCAAAACATCATTACAAACATTCTGATTGATTCTAATTGATTCTCATTACATTATCAGGACATTTAAAGTCTGATATCAGACTGAAACTAGATTTCAAATCTCATAGTTATCATTTTGTGGGCATATCTTTCAAGATGGATTATTGTCATATACACAACAATTACAGAAGAAGTCTCTGGCAATGAAATTCTTGAGTCTCAGGCTCCTTCAACAGTGCAATATAAAATAAAAGTAAAGAGAAACACAAGTAAGAGACTTGAGACCAAAAACAAATAAACAAATAAATAAATAAACTACAATACTGGATAAGAATATTTAGAATAAAATACAAATATAAAAATAAATAATATATAATAATAACTAATGTATAAATAGATGCAGGATAAAAAGGTGTGAAGTATAAACAGACATTTGTATACAGATGTCGACTGTTAAGTGGCATAATGGTGAGCTAAGTAGCTCAGGAGTTCAGTAGTCTTATGGCCTGTGGGATGAAAGGTGGTGCGTGACCGGCTGCTGCTGCGGTAGCGTCTACCACATGGCAGCAGCTGGGGTGATGAGGGTCTTTAATAATCCGGTTGGTCTTCTTGCTGCACTGCTGAGTGTAGAGCTCCTCCATGGATGGCAGAGCCGTGCTGTTGATGTGCTGGGCCGTTTTCACCTCCCTCTGTAAGGGCTTAAGCTTGAGGGCGGAGCAACTGCCGTACCAGGCGCTGATGAAGCCAGTCAGGATCCTCTCTACGGTGCCCCTGTAGAAGTTGCGGAGTATCCTGGTGTCCATGTTGAACCTCCTCAGCCTGCGGAGGAAAAAGAGCTGCTGTCTAGCCGTCTTTGTGATGGTGTCGGTGTGGTGAGTCAAGGTCAGGTTCTCGCTGATGTGGACCCCGAGGAACTTGAGACTAATGACTCTCTCTACTTTCATCCCGTTGATGGTGATGGGGGCGTGTCATGCTCCTTGTCACTCCCTGAAGTCCACAATCGGCTCCTTGGTTTTGCTGAGGTTTAGATGGAGCTTGTTGTCCTGGCACCAAGACGAACTGTAGTCAATGAACAGCATTCTTACATATGTGTTCCTCTGATCCAGATGGGAGAGGGCAGTGTGGAGGGTGAGGCTGATATGGACCTGTTTACCCTGTATGCAAATTGCAGGGGGTCCAGTGAGCCAGGGATAGAGGAGGTGATGAATGATTTGACTAGCCACTCAAAGCACTTCATGACGATGGAGATGAGCGCTACTACGCAGTGATTTTGACATTTGTGGATGGGAACGATGATGGACTTTTTGAGACATGTCGCTGCTCCCAGACTGGAGCAGCGACGTGTTGAAAATGTCTGTAAACAAACCTGCCAGCTGATCTGCACACACCCTTAGAGCTTGGCCAGGGATGCCATCAGGTCCAGGGGCCTTGTGCGGATTGATCCTTTTGAAGGATTTGCACACATCTGCCCTTGTTGTTACTAGTTGGCAGGGGTCCTTGTCCTTCTGTACTTCCTCAGCTGGGGAGTAGCTCTCGAAACGTGCAAAGAAGGTGTTAAGGTCATCTGGAAGAGAAGCAGACACTTCCTCAGCCCCGCTCATTGTCCTTTAGCAGTCTTTTATCTTCTTATTCCGGTCCACATGTGTCTTGAGTTGGGGGCCTGAAAGGTAGACTCCACTCTGTCCCTGTATTGTCTCTTAGCACTGTTAATAATTCTCTGGAGCGCATACCTGGACTTGCTGTACTCCTCCAAATCACCTGAGTTGTAGGCGGCGGCCCGTGCTTTAAGTTTCGCTCGGACTTCCCATTAACCCAGGGCTTCTGATTCGGGAATGTCCGTACAGAGCTCGTAAGTCTGCCCCTTCCGGTAGACCCCCATGGTAACTCTGAGTTCGTAAAATATTGTAATGACCTTGCCGGTGATGTCCAGTCATAGGTATTTGAAGGAACCTTTTAATGTAACAAAACTAGGTCACAGAAACGCGTAATCAACGTCGAAAATCCCGCACAAAACAAACACCGGTTACCCCGGCAACCCCCAACACGGTCTCTCTCACCTGCAAGCCCCCAGCCTCCTGCTCTTCCAAGGCCCTCCCCCAGCTGACCTAATGATTCGCCCCCACAATGATTGACAAGAAGAACATTGCAATACATGCACATTGAACAACTGGCACAACGAAATACAATGCAACACATAACACAAAAGCTATTTAAATGTCCCAGGGTCGCTACATTGCCTCCCCCCTTCAAAATTCCTCGTCCTTGAGGGAACAAACAAAGTCCTGGAAGCGACCCGGCGCTGTCCCCTCCCTACGAGGCCGCGTTGGGGCCTCGGGGGCGGGCAGGGGGAAAGGGAGGGGCGGGGCTGGGGGCCAAGTTGCTGACTGTGATGATCGACAGGGAGGGGAGACAAGGATAGGGTTAGGTGGGGACCCAGTCCCAGAACACTGAGGTGTGCGTGTCCGGGGCCCATTCGCACCTGTGTGGGGAGCTGCAGGGCTCGCTGGAGCAGGTTGAGGGGCGGCGGTGCCTCGATAAGGGGCCAACCGGTCTCTGTGGAGGGCCACCCTCCTTCCCCGAGGTGGTAGCTGGACCCTGTACACCACCTCCCCCATTCTCTCAAGGACCCTGCATGGCCCGATCCACTCGCTATCGAGCTTTGGGCATCTTCCCTTCTTTCTATGGGGGCTGTAGGTACAGACCAGCTCCCCAGCCTCAAAGTGCCTGCCACGAGAACGCACATCATAGTTCCTTTTCTGCCTCACCCCTGCGCTCAGCAGCTGTCCCCTGACGAAGGAGTGAGCCGTCTCCAGGCGGTCCTGGAGTCTCCTGGCATACTCTGGGCCGGGAGGAACGGGGGGAGAATCGGGCGGCCGGCCAGCTGGTGTGCGAAGCTCCCTGCCCAACATCAGCAGAGCAGGCGTGCAGGACGTCGACTCCTGGACAGCCCGCCTGTATGCCATGAGCACCAGAGGCAGATGATTGTCCCAGTCCCGCTGATGCTCAGCCGAGACAATGGCCAGCTGCTGCTCGATACAGCAATGAAACCGCTCCACCAAGCCGTCACTCTGTGGGTGCAGGGGGGTAGTACGGGTCTTTTGCATGTCCAGCCTGCAACATAAAGCCGCAAAGACATGGGATTCAAAATGTCTCCCCTGGTCACTGTGGATGGACTCCGCTGCCCCAAAACGGTTAATCATCCCCCCGACCAAAGCGTCCGCTACGGTCTCTGCCCCCTGGTCAGGCAGAGCGTGTGCCTCCACCCCAACCCTCTCCATAGGGATCCCCTCAGGGAACTGCTCTAACTGGGCATGGGACCTTTCAGTGGGGCCTTTGCGGGCTGTGCAGCCATCACAGCGGCGACAGAAGTCCTCAACGTCCCTCTTGGGCTGGCCCCAGTAGAAGCCAAGGCGGAGGCGATGCAGGGTCTTTGTCACCCCAAAGTGCCCTGAGCCCACAGCACCATGGACCGCTTGAAGCACTTCCCCACGCAGAGAGTGAGGCCCCACCACCTGCCAGCTCACCTCTCCGGTGGCAGGTTCCTTCCAGGCCCGCTGAAGCACACCATCCCACAGCGGTAGGGCCTCGAACTTAGCCCACAGTCCCTTGGTGACCAGGGAGAGAACAGCCACTTCTTCCCATGGGGGCCGCCGCTGTAGGTCCAACCACTGGAGCACTAGGGGTGGGTATTGCCAAAGAAGTCACGATTCGATTCGTATCACGATTCACATGCCACGATGCGATTCTATCACGATGCATCGCGATACTTGAATTATTGCGATGCATTGCGATGCATTGCGAATTTTCACTGAAGTGGCGTACAGCTCTAACGATGGCCAGCAGCTCGCGACGAGTGACGCAGTAGCGGCGTTCAGCTTTGTTAAATGTCCTGCTGTAATACGCCACCCTTCCGGCCCCTCCTGTGTCAGCACGGCGCCATTGCCAACGTTACTAGCGTCTGTGTCCAGGATGAAGGCCAGGGCAGGGTCAGGAGGGGAGAGCACCGGGGCTTTGGTGAGAAATCCCTTAATGTCTTGAAAGCAGACTGGCAATCCTCTGCCGACACAAACTCCCTGTCCTTCTGTAGCAGGCGGAACAGGGGAGCGGCCACACAGGAGCAGCCCCTCACAAAGCGTCTGTAGTAAGACGCCAGTCCGAGGAAGCTTTTCAGCTGTCTGGTGTCAGTGGGGGTAGGCCAGTCCTGGACAGCTTGCACTTTGTCCCCCATGGTGCTAATGCCTTCTCCCCCCACCCTGTGCCCAAGGAAAGTTACCTCTCTCTCTCTTTCCCTAGGTTTAACGTCTTTGGGTACAGGCACGATCACAGATTTTTTCCATAGACAAGGAACAACACCAGTGCCTCTTGACAGCTTAAACAGCCTTTGGAAGGGCTGTGCCTCCTGGTCTGCTCACACGTTTAATGGCTTAATGTTAATACCATCATGCCCACTAGCTTTAGGAGGGTTCACATGTCTAAAGTAAGACTTAACATCGTCTATAGAAATGTCAATGTCTGCACACTTTTGTTTTTGAGGAGAAAAAAAGAAAAAGAAACAGAGTATCCATAATACACGGCATTTACCCTTTGTAGCATTCTTGGTTTTGACATACACATTACTAGAGGGTGAACTGTACTATCTGCGCACATCCCTTCTGAAGTCGACGAAAATCTCCCAATTGAAATTCTTATTACGTTCTGCGTAGCACAAAATAATTTGGAAAATCGTGCTCCGGGACACGGAGTACGTCACGGAGCACGTCTCTCTCTCGTTTTGTTTAGTCCAGCGTGAAAATAGTCGGAAAAAGGCTCCCATTAAAAATGCGTGGGTTAACATTTCGTTCTGTGTAGTATAGGGGTGTGAACGGTTACAAAAAATTGTAAACGGTTACATGACCCCTTTTTTGTTTGTGTACACGGTTAACCGTTTTTTTTTTTTGTTTTTTTTAAGTGGACCGCAGTCGCGCTATACGACCAATAGAGTAGAGCAGGGCTATTCAACCTCCTTAACAAGTGGGCCGAAAAGGAAAACCACTGGGGGTTCATGGGCCACACAGAGTAAAACTACGTCAATGAATCGCTAAAAATAAATCATACTTAAAGTAGTGTTAACTTAATATATATAGTACTATTACATGGAATAAACTTGTCAGACGCATTCCTTCCTTCTTCACTTTTAATCGTATCATTATAAAAGATTTCGTTCTCACATATTTTGGACACGTATTTAGAATTCCACAATGTTGTTGGAATCATCACAAAACAGAACTACTGTACATATGAGACATTTTGAGCCAGTGAGTCAGTGAGAAAGATTGCACTGCCTTGTTTGCCTAGTTTGGCTCATCCTGAGACACTCATGCAGCTTCTCATAGGTCATCGAGCAACGTGCCCTTGTTCTGACGGCATTCATATGAGAAAAGCTAGACTCATACGTATCGTTTGAGCCAAACATTGTCAGAATAAGTGATGCCAGATCCTGATTGTGGGGTACTCATACTGGCTAGTATCACCGCCTACACACAGAAACCTGATTTGCATGCAACTATGTTTCTCCTTTATTTATTTATTTTTTGCATGCAACCTCTTGCGTGCCAGAAAAAAATTAGGAGGGGCCGCATTTGGCCCACGGGCCGCTAGTTGAATAGGCCTGGAGTAGAGTTTAGAGCAGGCCCAGAAAATCAAGCCCGACCCGGCCCGAGCCCGTGCACGTTTTGTCTGAGCCCGGCCCGACATATTAACTGTAATTATGAGCCCGAGCCCGGTTTCATACATGTGTAACTTTGTACACATTTGGAACCGTTGGAACACACAAGACCGGAAACATAGCAACGCCGGTAAACAAACCCAGAGAAGCCCAATCCCTACGAGAGCTCCCCGCGCTACGGCCATCCGGAGGCGCACAGAGCTTTTGGCCGTGATATTATATATACAAATATTATATTATATAGCCTACTATTATATTATGTATAGAGCTCCGGGAGTCGCAAACGGCAACATTCACTTTCTCCTCCAAGCTGCAGTTCACCCAGGACTGCAATGCACTGAGTTTGACGGTTGAACGCTGATTGGCTGTTACGTTACACATGTGACTCAGTGGCCACGTTACATGAAGTAGCCTATGCCCGGTGTTCAGTTACCTAACATTTATCGCATGCATTCATTAGCTCCTTAATGTTGTCCAAGTGGAACATTTGTAGCTTTATTAATCGCTAAATAAATAGTAGCCTATGTGTTATTTTTGATAAAATTATTATTATTTTCTTTTTCGGTTTTCGTTTACTGATTTTTCCTAAACGGTTATGATTTACTAACCGGTTACACGTGTACACGTGTACTCGGTCACACCCCTGTAGTACGAAAAATAGGTCTGCTGCAAAAATGTTGACGCACACATAACTAGAGGGTGCATTGTACTGTCTAAGCACAACCATTCTGAAGCCTCTCTCTCTCTCTCTCTCTCTCTTACGTACATACATACATACATGCATACATGCATGCATGCATGCATGCATACATGCATGCATACATGCATACATGCATACATACTGTGGCATCCCGCCCCGTAAGCCTCGGCCCGGACCAGCCCGAGGGTTGGTCTTGGACGGCGTGTACCGCCGTCGCCCACCAGACGGCGACCGAGAGCAGCCCTTTCGCCTCCCCAATCAGGGTGATTGGTGGACACCTGGCCGGTGGCAGAGGAGATATAAAAGGGCTGACACTTGGACAGCACGGCACAGCACGGGTGGAAGAGGGAAGTGCTCGTGTCAGCGAGAGGCTAGAGGCCCACGGAGGCCCTAGACTGCAAGCTCCTTGGTTGACTAAAGTTGATTGTTAATAAATGCCTGCAATGGCTTTAACCCTCACTAAACGCGTCGTTTGTACCGGTAACCCGGCTCATTCAAGGAGCGGGTTGCCACAATACATACATACATACATACATACATACATACATACATACATACATACATACATACATACATACATACATACATACATACATACATAAATAACTACAGGATGCACTGTACTGTCTGCGCACACCCCTTCTGAAGCCTCTCACTCTCTGTCTCTCGTTTAGTTTAGTCCAGCACGAAAATGGATGGGCATGCCATGCTCCCATTCAAAATGCACGGGTTTACCTTTAGTTCTGTGTAGCACAAAAAAGGTAGGACAATGGTGCTCTGGGACACAATTCAATAGATTAAATTTCGTGAGCATGCGCACAAAATCGCATGATACTGGGTTGCGCACCAATCCCAGGCTAGTTGGATTTGTTGTAACAGCATCGTTAATCAATAGCCATAGAGCCGGCATGAATACACATATATCCGCTAGGTAGCCACTGCATGGTTCAGGTGGGGTGGAATACAGGGTATTTTCTTTCTTTCTTTTCTGATATTGCATTGTGGGCTGCGCCAGAACCTGTGCTTAATTTCCATATTTGTATCCCAGAATGGTAGGGAGTGAGGGAGGAGAGCGGGAGGAGATTTATGTTTGTCCAGGACTTTTATTATAATATCACTCCATTTTATTATAGTTGCCCATTCTATATTTTCTCCCATGATTATTTTCCATTATTCAGAGTTTAACTTTAATGTTAACATGATTTTTTTCCTGTCTTCCAGGATCCAGCCAGTAACAATGTATGGCCTGTAAGCTGCCAATCATGGCCCACAAGAAGAAGCCGGAAGCTAGCGGGGGAATCAACATGGCAGCACCCGCCCCTAGCCGTGCCCTTCATTCTACAGAGAGACAAGACCAAAAGTCTCTGCCCTCTCGGCCCCGCCCAGTTCGCTATCCCAAAGAGTCACATGGTCAGAAGCCACTCCCCAGGCCATCCAAGGTCCAATACTCTCTTCCGAAGTGCCGGGAAGTGAGTCCAAGCCAACCAGAAGAGGAGGTTGAAGTGGGCATGGTCAAGCTGCAGTACTACAACCAATCAGAACACAAGATGGAACTGGATGTGGTCAAGCCGCAATACTTAAACCAACCAGAACAGGAGGTGGAAATGGGTGAAGTAAAACCTCAATACTACAGCCAATCAGAGCAGGAGTTTGAGGAGGAAGGAGTGGACCCTCCGTACAACAGAAAACCAGAAAATGAGGTAGAAGATGTAGTCGAGCCCAATTGCTACAGCCCACCAGAAGATGAGTTGGAAGTGGGCGAGGTTGACCCTCATTACTACAGCCAACCAGAACAGAATGTGGAGGAGGTAGGGGCGGAGCTTCAGTATTGTGGCCAACCAGAAGAGAAGGTGCAGGTGGATGTGGTTGAACCTCAGTCTTGCAATCAACAAGAGCGAGAGCTCGAAGGACACCGACCGCAAACACTGCCCACACTGGAACACAAGCCTCTGAATGACCTTCCGGTTCCTGATCTTCATGTTTGTGACCTTCCCATGCAAGATCTTCCTGTTCGAGAGCTTCCTGTGCATCAGCTTCCAGTGCAGGACTTTCCCGCAACTTTCCACATTGCAGACGACAGCCTGGACGATGACTCCAGCTCAGACTACATGAACAACACCTCAGAAGATGAGGAAGACTATGACGAAGGTAAGAACCCTTTTCCCATTATGGATTATACATTTTTCATTCACCTCTTTTTTAATATTTATTTTACTCTTCTGTTGAGTATATAGACATATTTTTGTGAGTTTATATATATATGGGCTAAAAACAAGTTGGAGGGACATTCTATGAAAATGCAGATAGGCACTGGATCAAAAAGCCTCACTAGTGTTGCACACAATCTACAGGGATTGCATGAGGAACTTACTACGTCCTTCAGGGCATCATTTTAGGGTATATATAGTACATCAAGTGCACACGAAAGGGATGACAGATGTTACTGTTCAACGCAACGGCCAAACTGCGAGGCTTCCAGTTTGTTGCCAGGGGAAATTGTCCTGCTAGAAAAAGGCGGATCTGGCTCAAATAATTCTGGCTTTACCGGCAAGCGGTAAGGAAGCTGTCACACGGTTCCACTCACCTGCAGGCGATATTGTAAAAAAATGAGCGAAAAAAATAAGTTTTGCGTGACGAATTAGGCAGCATGAAAGATATCAAGTGAGACTACATTTCAATCTGGGTAGAAAGACTGTGTTCATGAAAGCCAAACCAGTGCCGCAGTCAGACCTAAGGTGGAAGCTGACCTGGACCATCTGATCAAGAATGGGGTTTTTCGAGCCGGTGACAATCAGTGATTGGGCCAAGCCCATCGTTCCGGTACCGAAAAAGGATGGGTGAATCTGGAGCTTTGCTATGCCAAGCTGTCAGGAGGCTTTCAAAAAGGCAAAAGAGTTGCTGACTACGTCAGAGGTCCTGACTTACGGGGGGCAGTTATTTCTCATGTACTTCTGGATGGTGAGGAAATGCCAATTGCTTTTGCATCAAGGACATTGAACTAGGCAGAGACTAATTATGCTCAATAGGAAAAAGAGTCAGCACAATAGTATGACATTAAGTATTGCAAAGAAGACTCTCACGGCTAAACGGATGGTTTATCCAGAATGTCAATCCCTGTTACAAAGCCAGAACCGCAATGACCCTGAGTTATCTGCGGTCATGGACATCATCATTAACTCAATCCTGAAGCCATTCCTCCAAAGGAGTTTGAGCTGTCTATCCAGTCTAGGTGTTCGCTGTGTGTAAGGAGTGTGATTATTCCACTGTCACTTTGCACAATGGTATTGCAGCAAATTCAGTCAGGAAACATTTTTGATGGCCAAGCATGGATAAGCAAATTGAAGAGATGTTCAAATGCTGTTCATCTTGCCACAAAATCGGGAGCAACCCACCACGGCAGCGTTGGACTATTGTTTTATTATATTTTTTACTTATTATTTCAGAACAGGCTGTTCCTAGTTGCTGTTGATGGACACAGTAAATGGCCTAAGGTGGCTATTTACATTACATTTACATTTAGGGCATTTAGCACTCGTTTTTATCCAAAGCGCCTTATAATATGTTCATTTCTCAGAAGAAGGACAAACATCACTGTCGGTACAATAAGGATGTTCATAAAACCAAGTGCCAAGCACAAACAATTGATAGCTTAACCCATTCCCCGTTCACACCAAAGCTAGCTAGGATCAGATGCTACACAACTAAGTACTATATTTAAGTGCCAGGATGTACAACATACAATATGTGCGTACATTAAGTGCCAGGGCGTGTAACATACAATAACTGCGTACATTAAGTGCCAGGACGTACAACATACTTTAAGTGCTTAGGAGGGTTGGGTGGGGGTGGCTATGTAGAGTCTAGGTGAACTCTGAACAAGTTAGTCTGAGTCTCCTGCGGAAGCTGGTGAACGACTCTGCGGTCCTGACATCGGCAGGGAGCTCGTATCACCACTGCGGGGTCAAAACAGAGAAGAGTTGTGACTTTGATGATCGACATATACTTGCTCGAAGCAATGGCGGTACCAGACGTTCAGCTGAAGTAGTTCAGCGGAGCACTCGAGCTGGGGTGTGTGGTCTCGTCTGTGAGGGCATTCTTTCCCTGGCACAAGGAGGAGCTCAGTCTTGTATAGGTTAAGAATCAGGTGATTCGGCGAGAGTGGCCAGGAAGATCTGGTAGTTCACGGTGTCGAACGCCACAGACATTTCCAGGAGAATGAGAAGGCTCTGAGAATGAGAGGGAGGAGGCTCTGGCAGCCCAGAGTGACTCAGTCACCACGAGGAGAGCTGTCTTAGTGGATTGTGCAGTCTTGAAGCCTGACTGATGAGGGTCAAGCAGATTGCTTTGTGAGAGATAGGACAGTTGGTTAAAGATGGCATGTTCCAGTGTTTTAGAAAGGAATGAAAGAAGAGATACCGGTCTGTATGTGTCGGTAATGGTTTCATGAGATCAATCACCACGGAGAAGACAATCGAGAAGCTAGGAGAAAAGTCGCTTTGGATCTCCTCCACAACGGATCTCAATGGATCGCCCTGACAATGGACTTCAACTTCTCTCACATGAAATGGCTGGATTTCTACAAGCTAATGGAGTGCAGCACATTAAGTTAGTTCCCTACCACCCCGCAACAAATGGTCCTGCTGAGGGATTTTTTCAGACCCTGGAACATGGAACAACCCCAAAACATCACAACGGCAAGGAAACCTACATCAGAGACTGCCCCACTTTCTGCTAAATTAATGCGGCAGTCCACATGAATCCATAAAGATTTCTCCTTCTAGCCTCATACTAAAGAGGGACCTGCGCATCACTTTTGACTTCTTGAAACCCTCAGAGGCAAATCTCTCTCTCTATCTCTCTCTCTCTCCCTCTCTCCCTCTCCCTCTCTCTCTCTCTTTCTCTCTCTCTCTCTCTCTCTCTCTCTCTCTCTCTCTCTCCCTCCCTCCAACTTTCTCTTCTTCCTCTTTATTTTGCCCAACACGGCAGTGCACAGGCTAGTTAGTGTGAGATAAACTCCCAGTTGCTTTACATTAAATTAAGCTTCACTACAATGATACCCTTCTAACCCTGAGAGAAATGTAGCAAGCTGAGCTACAGCAACATGGCAACAGTGGTTTGGTACATCAATTATATTTATTTTTCACATGAACCAACTTCAGTCAATTGACTTGGTTCACATTGAACCAAGTCAATGCAATCTCAGTGATCAATACAGGCAAACAAACGATACAGGCCAAAAAATATCGGTTACATTTCACAATAAGCTTTGCTCTCTGCTCCAACCCCCCCCCTAAAAATAGATAAACATCTGCTCCACACTCCAAAACCATTGTGTATGTGTGTGTTAAACCATTGTGTATGTGTGTGTTAAGCTGCACTTTCCTGCCCCCAGTTTATTTGTTATTCCTCTCTGTTTTTGCGACAGGCCTGGCGGAGGAGGACGAGGGCGTGACCTACTACATCCGCTACTGCCCCGAAGATGACAGTTACCTGGAGGCCCCGGAGAGCAGCCGGAACCAGCCCGGCCTCGACCAGGGGAATAAGAGAAAGTACCCCCAGACCGCCCAGCAGGACAGACCAACCACGGACCAACCGAACCCGGAGGGGGAGGTGGAGTGGGTCCAGGAAGAGGAGGTGGAGGAGGGTGGGGGGGGGGTAAGAGACAAAGCATGGGCAGAAGATGAGGAGGTGGAGAGGGAGGCAGAGACGAAGGAGGGACGGAGAGAGGAAGTCGGCCAGGTCAGAGAGGTCCGGTTGGGAGGTGGGGAGGGGAGACCCAGGGCAGAAGGGGTGGAGGGGTGGTGTGAGGCAGATGGCGAGGTCCACTGTGAGGTGGTTGAGCAAGACCCCGACCAGCAGCTATACGAGGGTCGCCCAGAGCCCGTTCTGGACCGCCATCACCAACACCATCATCATCATCCCCCTCCACTGAACGGGGGGGTCGAGGAGGGAGAGCAGGACTACTGCCTCCCCAACAAAGAAGTAGAGCAGGAAGACTGTTATCAAGGCGACTACTACGCCCACGAGGAGGTCAACGGTAACCCCCTACCCCCGTCTCCGGACGCCGGCCGGCGAGCCGTTGTGGCGGCTAAAGAGAATGGGGACAGGCCATGGCCGACGAGGGGCGACGATGCTGAGGAAGACATTGACCTTATCGTGGCGGAGATCAAGATGAGCATGAGCATGGGCAGCCTGAACAGCAGCGCCGATCACAGCCCTGAGGAATACCAGTACCAGGCCCCCGCGCCCCCACACCGCCAGGACGGCCGTCCCAAGTCCCTCAACCTATCGTCCAATAGTCACAACAACGCAGAGGTCCAGAGTGTCTTCAAGGCCTACCAGCGCAGCCCAGCCGAGGAGGAGCAGAGGTGGTCCCAGGAAGAGGTGAGGACCCCCCCTCCCCTCCTAGGATACTATGTAGGATCCTAGGATGAAGCAACATTCTAACTTACGTAATTACTTTCCTCAGTGTATTCCATCAAGAATGTTTATGAAATATTTAATCCCACACACTTGAATCATTCACTTACTACTCATTTATCCATACAAAGGTATTCAAAAAGAATATTAGAGGAAGGCTGAGAATGCTGCACATTGTTGTTGTATGCTGGTGTTCCCTGTGTTAAGTCCATGGCATCAGAAAGTTGTCCTCCGTTGTGTTGAAAGCCTGTAATGGATGATGTGTAGGGTTTCTGTTGTGCTGAAGTCAGTAGGAAGCTCATACCCCCATTGTGGGTGCATTTTATTTTGCACTATGGGTAGCGAGCACCACCCCAATTTCATTGTACAAGTTTGCACAATGACAATAAAGTATGAATCTAATGAATCTAATAACCTGGATTTTGTTGGGTGTATCGGTTATCGATTATCGGGCCGTTAGGAAGTCGCAGAACTTAGTGGAGTTGCAGAAGATGTGAGATGACGAGAGCCCGGACCAAAACCTGCGTTGCCTTCTTATTGAGGAACGCACATATCGTTCAGATGTTGAGCATTCATCTGCAGTGGCGGGTCATCGCACTGATGGACACCTGGGCAACAAAGGCTCCTTGCCGCAGACACAACAGAGTTTTCATATTGATGAAATTGTGAACGGAGATGCCTTCCCTGGATAAAAAAGAGCAGCTCAGTCAAATGTATCCTCTATGTCTACCTACATGGAACTCTGTACGTCTACCTATACACTATACTGTACTATACTGTCTCACCAGCTCTACCTGTCTACTTATATAACTATACCTCTACCTGTCCACCTGTCTACTTATATAACTATACCTCTACCTGTCCATCTGTCTACTTATATAACTATACCTCTACCTGTCCATCTGTCTACTTATATAACTATACCTCTACCTGTCCATCTGTCTACTTATATAACTATACCTCTACCTGTCCATCTGTCTACTTATATAACTATACCTCTACCTGTCCATCTGTCTTCTTATATAACTATACCTCTACCTGTCTACCTGTCCACCTGTCTATCCCCAGGTGAGCAGTAGGGGGGAGGGCCCGAGGAGACAGCAGCAGCGTTCTGACCTCAACGTTCCGCTGGAGAACAACAATGTTCCTGAGGTGAAACACATACTCACACAAATGCTTAGTAGTGACCAGGGCCGTTTCTTGCTCTATACGGACTATGCTTTTTCATAGAGCCCCCAAAGACATAGCTTCCATTTCAGCCTTTTTCTTTATTATTATGTTTTGTTATATTTATTAAAATAACGAAACCAACCAACTCTGCTTTCAGATATTTTGTTTATTTCCGATAGCCTAGGCCAGAGTCCTGCACGAGTCCATTGTTTGAGACCCGTCCCCGCAGAGTTCAGTACCAGATCCGACCCGTCACCTGTGATAATATCAAAATGAAATCCGCACCCGCCCGACCCATTAATATTTGGCCCGTTACCCGACCCGTGCCCGCGATAAATCACTAAAGCTAAAATCATTCAAATTTATGTGCTTTATTTTTAACTCGCACTATTGGAACACGTATACCCTCTTACGCTCCACTTCAAACTATGAGATGGTTAGTGTTACACCTTTACTGCTGTCGGCTCCCAGACCGTAGTCGAGGAGCACAGGGGAGACTTTCCCTGCAGGGCCGATGCTCTCTCGGGGGCCTATAGGTCGGACGCCCTTCACTTTGACCGGCAGTTGGTCTGCTTATATATGGTCGGAATGTAGCGGCCACCAATTCTTGGCAGGCTGGACACTTTATTCTTACACACAACCGGACTCGTTCATTTCTTCACTAAACTGACACGCACACTACCGCTCGCTCTCCTCGCTCGTCCACTCACTCACAGACACACACACACACACTGCCAGTGATTTGCGTACGAGATAGGCCTACTTTCTCGTGCTCACGAGATACTTTCTCGTGTTCTTTTTTTTTCTAAAATATTAATTAATCTGCCATTTTAAATGCAGATACCGATAGTTTGGAAAATGCCTAATATCGGCCGATAATATCGGCCCACCGATAAATCGGTCGGGCTCTAATTAAGATAGCACCATGTATCATTTTCGCCGGAACACGCCTTTGCTTATCGCCAACACGCTTCTCAGGGTGCAAGTTTAGTGGCGCAAGTTTAGTGGCGCAATTTGCTGCGGGGGAAAAACAGCTTTGCGCCGGGTACAAACTAGCCATGATACGTCGGTGTAAAGTGAATTGCGCTGGGTGCAAGATAGGGCCCTTGATCTAATTTACACGCATATGAAAGATGTAGGCAGATTGGGTTTTTAAATATATTTCTTGATGTAGGCGAGCCCCAGTGTTTTCCATTGATCATCATTTCATGTGGGTTTAAATTGCTGGGGTCGACTTTAGGTGCTTGGTTGGAATTTGAAATAAAAATAGGCTCTTTCCTCACAAAGGATTTGAGCCCAGTTAAAAAAAAAAATTTGGTTTTGTCTATGTCGAGATGTAAATCAGCCATGATTTTTGTTCAACTTTAGTGCATACAAGCTGCCCTGGCCAGGTCGTTTCTCCCACAAACCAACACATCCACATCTCTAGAGTGTGTTCTTACACGCCACTATGCATGCTCATATACTTAGAGACTGAGACGCGTGCAGCTAGAATCCTGAGCGAAGACATTTTTCACAATGATGGATGTAAATGGCTTGCTAACTGCCCAATTTTGGAACATACATTCATACAACACAAGAGGGTGTGAGTTGAACATCTTAGTCAACAATTAAACTGGTTCTTGGTAAACCGTCTCAATCCTTTAAATTGAATTTGATTGATGCATTTCAAGGTCAAATGCATGCCCCCGGAAATCCTGAGAAGGTTTGGAATCCCCCAACCATATTATCACAAATTAGGGCCCCCCAAACCCCCAAAAAGCTAGACTTGACCCTGCTAGTGATACACCATATTTTATCATTTGAATAACCATATTACTGGTACTTGGTACGAACCCAGTTTGTAAACAGAAGGAAGTTAATACTGAGCCGGCCTCCAATCACGCCATTAAAAATGTTGTCTCTACCCCCCTGATAGCCATTCACAATTTTTCAAAGGCTAAAACAAACAAAGTATTTAAGAGAAACTTTAAAAACTGTTCAAAACGTTATCAAACAGAAAACAGACCGGCTGAAATATTACAACGGCAAAAATAAAACGGCTTTTGCCTGTCAGCATAAATCATGAATACAATAGACATGGCCGATAATAAATCACGCATGTTGTTCTTGTATAAATAAGAATACAATATGCTATTCGGGTATTGTTCAACGACCTCCCAGTGGACATCTCTCTAACCCTTCTAACCCATCCTCCGTGTTTCTGTCTGCCTGCAGACCAAGAAAGCCACAGCCTTCCCCAGTTTCGTCGATGGTAAGATATTACATTTTTCAAGTGATTTATTATTTTTATGACATTTTAGACATGTCATAATCATATGTTCCTTAAGGATCATTATTATCCTACTTATTCTAAGAACAGGCAAGGTCTTCAAAAAATTTGATAGGATAGGAGGATAGGAGATTGAGTGAGAGAAAGATAAGACTGGTCTAGCTGTTCCATAGAATCTGGGACACAATAAGCATCCCAGGTGGGTTAGCTAGAGGCATCAGAGCAGTTTATGTGTGGGTGTTTGGTTGAGATGAAGCCATTGCATTGAGTCTAAATGGTCGGACCAAATGGATTGCAAAAAGGAAGTTGTTCATCATGATGAATGGTGCATGTGTAGCAAGTTTCATGCAAATTGCACCTTCCTAGTGGTAAAGTCAACTTGTTGAAATGTTGAACTTCAAGGCATTATTATAGCGCCACCTTTGGGTTATACTTTACCATCCTTTGATTCTCCTACTCATTTTACGAGTTCTACAAGCCTGCCAATTTGTATTACCTTTGAGCCGAAAAGTCAGGAATAAAATAATAATACTAGCGAATACAATAGGGATCCTACGTTTTTCGTAGAACCCCTAACGTGTCCTCTATTTTCCTAGCAAGTTGGGGCTGTCATCTCATTCTTTATGCTATCGACTCCCACATGTTCTGGAAGTTGACCTATATGTGCATGGTACATTTCTGCTTCCTTCTGAAGCTGATTGAATTTGCCATAACTCGGACACAATCAATATGAATTCACAATTTTTTTATTCAGGCAAGTCCATAGATCATGTAACATGTTCATCCAAACTGTTTGTCATTAGGTGAGTGCTGCATGCAGCGCTCAACTATTGTTCTTAAGTTTTATTCTTTTTTTCTTTATACTTCTTTATTATTCTCTACCTATCTCCTTCCTTCATTTTCACCCTGAGAAATATTATTTTTTTAGAAAGCGGAGCCGTCTGCTCATTCTGACACTTCAACTACTTCCGACTTCATAACTTGGTCATTTTTTAACCATTAACCTCTTTTAAAACGTTTAACAAATCAACACACTTGTAACCCTTCAACTGTATTGAAATAGATTTTCAATATCATTTGGACGTTGAGGTTCGAGCGTGAGCACGTTCTAGATTACAGGAAAGGTGACAAGGTGGCTAGTTAGCGATAGCCAGAGGTGGCTATAAGACATAACCATGCGTTCATATTAGAGCTGTCAAGCGATTAAAATATTTAATCGTGATTAATCGCATTAATGTCATAGTTAACTCTAATTAATCGCGATTAATCGCAAATTATTTTTCTATGCTAAATATCCCTTGATTTTTTTGTCCCATAATTCTTCTCATTTTAATTCTCTTATCAACATGGTGAAGTGCATCGGCTTGCCTTGTGCAAATGATTTTTTATGATTTTTTTTATGAATGATCAATAGTAATTAGGGGCGAGGGAGGGCACTTAGACCTGTCACTCAAACCTCCACGCCAGTGGAGATTTGACTCATGATCTATAAGGGGAGCTGGCGTTGACTGAACATAGTTCTCCAGTTTATGTTCTTTAAGTTCTAGTCAGATTATTTACTACATAAATGAAAGATCATTTTATCCATGACTATTTTGAGGCTTGTTTTATTTTTAAGGTCATGTACCAAACATTTTCTTTGTCTGTGTCCCTGCACATGGAGTGCGCACGCGAGTAAAGTATGTGTGTGTGTAACGTAAAAGTTATTAAGTCAATTAGGTCGCATTAAGGTGTTTATTTTGCTCACCATTGGTCTTTTACATAACTATTTTGTGTGTTGTGTATTAATGCCATCTCATTGAATACCCATTTTCTGCTGCTATCAGTGTGTTCTTCACACAGACCTTGTGAGGTATGTGTGTGTGTGAGAGATAGATGAGAGGTTCCTTGTATACCACATAACGCCATAGTTAATAATTAGGTTGCGTTAAGGTGTGTATTTGCCATTGCAGGAAGATATGATTTATCGGTTTTCTGGCAATATACGTTTCCTGGCGGGTTTTGGTTGATTGGGCGTTTTTTAGTCTATAGCTGGGCTGGAAATTGCCACCGCAGTCCACCGCTGCCCAGACCGAGCTCCACCAAACAGCGGCCATGCTGCTCCGCCAGGGCCCCTTGGTCGTGACATCAGACTACATCGGAAAAGAAAGTCAGACGTCACGAACAGAACACCACCTGCGGGCGTAGCAGAATGCAACGTTCACGTAGTGTTATGGGGAGATTTGCAAAAACATAGGATTTTACCCCTTTTTTCCCTAAATTGAGGACTCCTTTCAGTAACAGTGATAAAATGGCATAAATCATGTATGACAAATGCCCTTGTTTAAAACCCAAAATTTAAATATTCATCATTAGAAGCTTGCAGCCGAGTGTGAGGCGGCTAGGATGAGGATTAGCACCACTAACTCTGAGGCCATGACTCTCAGCAGGAAACCGGTGGATTGCCCACTCCGGGCACGGAATGACTCCTGACTTCTAGTGAAGTTCAAGTACCTCTGGGTCTTGTTTGCGAGTGCTGGAACGATGGAACGTTAGATTGGCCGGAGAATCTGAGCAGCTGGGGTGGTATTGCATTAGCTTTACCGCGCCGTTGTGACGAAAAGAGAGCTGAGCCAGAAGGCAAAGCTCTCGATCTAACGGTCAATCATAGTAACTACCCTCACCTATGGTCATGAAGGATGGGCCATGACTGAAAGAACGAGATTGCGGTATAAGCGGCCAAAATGGGTTGCTGGTGTCTCACTTAGAGATAGTGTGAGGGCGCCCTCACAACAGGCCATCTGTACAGTACTCAAGTACGTTTTCCCCCTAAAGTCTAGATTGCTTGGCCAGTGGGAGCTAACCCATATAGGGGCAACACCGGTTAACCACTCGCTCTCCCTTTTTCACCAGTCCCAGGTCCCTGTGAGCCAGAGGACCTGATAGACGGGATCATCTTCGCTGCAAACTACCTGGGCTCCACCCAGCTGCTGTCGGAGAGAAACCCCTCCAAGAACATCCGCATGATGCAGGCCCAGGAGGCTGTGAGCAGGGTCAAGGTACGCACGCACATACCAACACACGCATGCACATGATCACACACGCACACGAAAACAAACACACCAACCCACGAACAAAGACAAAACAACCATACACCCACGAACAAACACAAAACACACAGTACCTACCAGCATGAGGGCAAGGTTGCTACTGTTTTGCATATAGTTAAGAGATTAAAATAGTGCTATATTTATATATAGGTACATGTTTGGTGTGATAACGCAATGGGCATTCGAACCACCAGGAAAGAGTGCATAGTTACAGCCAGCAATCTTGAAGGGATGGTGTTGTCAGTGTGGTGTCATTATACATGAGATTGGATGGTTGAGTAGGGGGGATGTGGTTGTGGCTGTACGTGTCTGCTGTTACAATTAGGTTAGGGAGAGAGAGTTAGAGACCAGTATTCCCTCCCTGCCCTCTAATCTGCTACAGCTCTCTAATATATTCTCTCTATCTCTCTTTCCCATCCTATTGATAAAGTCTCTCACCCTTTTACTTTCCTCAACTCCATCGGACTACTGAAAGTATTATTGTTGTTATGGTTATTTTAACTTTTTTAACCTGACCTGTCTAAAGATGGATATTTTTTAGTGTATGCTCACCTTTTCCTTAATTTACAATTACTGGACTGTGGAAGTAGACATTTCAGACATGTCATAATCATATGTTCCTTATGGATCGATATTCATCTACTCTTCAATGTTGTGAAGCTATTTAACAATTGTACTCTACACCTTCTGATCGGGCTGTAACAACCATCCCCAACCATTAGAATTCACTCCCACCCTTAGAAGCCGGCCTTCTCTCTGTCTCCTTGCCTTTCTCCCTCTCTTGTGTCCCTCTTTTGCACACTCTTATTTCTCTCTTCTGTTCTTCTTTTATATCTATTCCTCTCTTTTTCTCCCTCTCTCTTCCCCTCCATCTGTCTTTCTCTCTCTCTCTATCTCTGTGTGGACACATTTGCATAAGGGCTACACCTTGACACTACCTTGTAGCTACATTGCTTTGACACTACACGTGCATGGGGGCCGACCTCGCAATGATTCCCCGAGCCCAGTTCGGCCTATTTCTGCATCGGACCATGGCAGTCTGTTGTGTGATATGTTTATACATATTTGGTACTTATTTTATTTGCAAGTGCTGTGCCGAGGTATTTTTTCTATTTTTGGCAGATATTTCCATTTTGAGAATACACCGATACCTGAGACCATCTTAAACTGTGTCCTGCTATTGGAAGGTGTGTTTATGAGGTCCCATAGGCCGGTCAGTTATGATTAGAAATAACACGATGTAGCCTAAATGGTTTTACCACGTTAAGTAGATATCATGCCCCTGACAAAGCGGCTGTAGGGTTCATCATTTAAGGGGTTACACAAGGAAAGAACTACATTGTTTAGTAGGAGATAAGGTCGGTTATAATTATAATTACAACAGAGACAATACAATTTTGTGTGCCAGTAGGTATTTCTGTTCTGCAAAAAGCAATGGATGCCAACTTAAGCTTCTCGGACACTTGTAGTATAATGCCATGGTGTGTGTTGATGTCTGTAGCTTCCTCTGACCAGGTGTTTGGATGTCCATATCTGAGTAAGGGTTAAGCTTCTAGGACGCTTTTATGTAATGCTACAGGTTACATGGATGTGTGGACCTCTGTCTGGCCAGCAGTTGATTTGGATGTCCAAGTCAGAGAGTTAGTCTTCTCCGACACTTATAGGATAACGCCAGGATGTGTTCTCTTTTGGAGCTCCGCCTTAGCCAGTGGTTGATGGCTGCATTATGACACTCCTACACGACAACGGTATAAATAAGTATCACTCATCGGTCATAGCCATGGGGATAAACCGCCCTTCTAGAACTCTAAGCCACAAAGTAACAGCCCTAGTTCTAGTTCTAGTACTTTTAATATTGTAGGCCATATAATATATACAGACAGAACACACAGTTACAAATCACATTTTTGCTATCAGGGACGATCTCCTTTGCCTCCAGTGATGCGCTTCTATCTGGGGAAGCTTTGTCTGGACTGGTTCTGCGGACCTCATGCATGCCGTCACCTATGTGTGCACACGCCTTCGTGGGCATTTATTTTATCTCTGTGGCGGATGGGGGCTGTTGTCTTTATCTAGCAGGTATTGGTGCTCGCCTACTTAGTTTTGTCCTGTTGTTGGCTATAGAAGATCTTTTTGTCTTTCTGTGTCCACCTCTCTTGCTCAGTGATTGAAGCCTTACTCTGTGGTCTGAGGGTCTTTTTGTCTCGTCTTATTTTCTTTCCCTTCCTTCTCTTCTTGCTCCCGGTGCTCCTGTATCTGGCCTACATGCCTGCCTGATTTCCTGTCCCCTTCCTGACTTCCTTTCTACCTACCTGTCTGCTGTCCTGTCTACCTGCCTGCTTTCCTGTCAGAGAGTGCAGAAGGCGGCCAAAATCAAGAAGAAGGTGGTGTATAAATGTGATGACCACCAGCTTCTCCCATTGTGTGTGTGTGTGTGTGTGTGTGTGTGTGTGTGTGTGTGTGTGTGTGTGTGTGTGTGTGTGTGTGTGTGTGTGTGTGTGTGTGTGTGTGTGTGTGTGTGTGTGTGTGTGTGGACCCTCAAGTCTAGATAGAGGGGGTAACATGAGGCCAGCTCAAATAATCCAAACGCAGCGTTTCTCAAGTAAACAAACAATAAACCTATATCAAGCCTGAAATGGGCCAAAGGAGCTATATATCATCAGGGTGAACCTGGGCTTAAATAATAAACTTAACAGACTTACCTTAAAGCCAGAATTGTCTTTCTAATAGCTCAAAATAAATACAATGGTTAAGCCTAGCTCCCTAGCTCAACAAAAACAAGCATAAATGAAAGGCCACTCACCCTTACTAGCTTCCTACAGGCTTGGTCAAAGCCTAAACAAACCTTTCACACATAAGGCCAAAATATGGCAACAGGTAGAAGGACCTAATGAATCAGAATACGTTACTAATGGCCACAGTAGAAACAAACCACAGATAGTGCGCAACTCTCCTCAGGGCCGTACTCCTCCCAGTCCACCGGGTACTGTCGTCCACGACCCCAACCGAAAATGGCCAGAACGGTCTGGCCTTTGGACTGGGGGTGATACCCAGAGAGAGGAGAGACTGACTGGCACCGAGAAGCAAACCATAGACTTTCCAGAAATGGGAAGAATGCACAAAATAACATCGCCTCAGCCGTATCCTTTGCAGAGTCAGCTCGGGGCAGAGGATTGAGGTGAACCATCGTAGAAAATCGTTCCACTACCGTTAGAATGGTGGTTTTACCTTCCGAGAGTGGTAACCCTGTGACAAAATCAAATAAGATGTCATACCAGGGGCGTTGAGGCACAGGGAGCGGGCGCAGGAGACCAGGAGGTGAGCGTCAGGAGACCTTGTTCCGGCGCATACAGGACAGGCCACATATTCCTCAACCTCTCTCTCCATGGATACCAGAAGTGTTGCTTGAGAACAGAGTCCGGAGAGAAGGGAGGTGTGGGCCCAATGGAAACCTGAAAGCAATGAGATGCTGGAACAAACAACCGGTTAGGTGGACAGCCGTCCGGTACTCGAACATTTGCCTGTCGTACCCTTTCCTCAAACAGGCAGGGCATGAAGCATGATATTCTCACAACCAGGACGGTAAGAAAGAACAAAGTAAAATGTCCAGGGCCACCTTGACCGGCAACAGTTCCATCATACTCATGTCGTAACTCCTTTCGGCAGCAGAGTTTCTGGAATGTGGGAATGGAATGCGCGGGGATGAACCTTGTTATCTGTCATGGGCCACTGAGAAGGGACATCCTTGATGCCCACGTCTGAGGCCTCATCCTCCACAATGCACTGCTGAAAGGGATCAGGGAGGTTGAGGATGGGTAGGTAAAATTCTGCCTCAGCCTTAGGGATATCAGATCAACCTGTTGAGACCACAGAAACTTGATTTTAGAGGAGCCAAGGCCATGCTTCAGAGCGGCAACAGTGCTAACATTTCCGATAAAGCATCTGTTGAAATGAACCCCAGAAAGCGCTGAACTAACCTGTAGGCCACTCAGCAACCGCACTGACTTTTGCAGGAACAATTTGAATGATATCTGGAGAGACAATAAAACGCAGGAGAAAGACGGTTTTGGCTTGGAATTCGCATTTCTCAACCTGGAAGAAGAGCTGGTGGTCGAGGAGGCACTGAAGAACTTGACATGAGTCATCTCATCAGGGGAGAAGATCAGGATATCATCCAGATAAACAACGAGGAGGAAAGAAACATGCTGACTAAATATAGTAGGAGGGGAATGATAATGAGGGACAAGTGAAAACAATCAAGGAGAGGGAGGTCAATCAAAGAAGCAGGAAACCTCTCGGATGAAAGTATCTGAAATGAGAGGATGTATAAGTAAGACGTGGTAAAACAATAAATGATGAGGACATTTATGCAACAATTAGCAGGGCAAGACGTGACACATGCATCAGTCAGTAGTTATCAGTATTACCAGTGTTAGCAATGAGCAGAGCACCGCCTGGCCAGGGCCCAGTGCTAAGCATCTCCATTCATTCATGCCAGCTATGTGGCCTCAAGCTAATTTCATAGTCATGATAACATATAGTATTACTATATAGAATGTGTCTACATAATATATACTGTATGTGATGTAACCAGTTTATGTGGATGTGTCTGTGTGTTTGTCCGTGCGCGTGCGTGTGTGCTCACAGACTGCGGAGGTAGACACCCAAACGATGACGGAGGTGGATCTCTTCATCTCCACTCAGCGGATAAAAGTTCTGAACGCAGACTCCCAGGTACATACACACACAAGAACACCCTCACATTCATTCATACTCTAGTCAACCAATACAATTCTTGGTCGAATGAAATTCAACCGACCTTGCGTCCATTCTGCCAGCCTAAATATCCTGATCCACTCTCGGTCCGAGTCCCACTCAGATACAACTGAGCTTCATTCATGTCAAGCAGGTCGCACACCAGGCGAGCCACGGAGCAGCAGCATTGCAAAGCTGCTGGTTATGTTCTGTGTTTAATAAAATGGGTATGCATGCCAATTCTGATATGTTAACATGAGGCTCGCTCCGACTGAGGGACTTTTCCCTCTAGTGAGCCGCTATGGGTGTGGCTGGGGAGAGATTATCTACCCTACTTCACCGTTTAGTGGCTCAGTTAGTGGCTCAGATAGTACCTGCCTCGGGGTAGGAGCTTCCTGAGCCCTAACTGAGCCTGATACTGAACTGATATATTTGCACATACAAACATGTAAATGCAGAGGTATGGTTGCCATAACTACCTGTAAGCTAGTTTACATTTTTTGTAATCAGACAGAAATGTTTTTCGCTAAAGTATAGCTACAGTTCCAGTCAAGTATCAAAGTCTATGTTTTATCACAGCTACAGTGTGTCCTTTATCACAATAGCAGTCTATCCTTCATCACAGACACAATAGGTCATTTGACACAGCTATAGTCTATCCTTTATCGCAGTTACATTCTCTTTTTATCACAGTTACAATCTGCCCTTTAATACTGCTGTAGTCTATCGTTTATACAATGAGGGTTCAGCAAAGGATTGTAGAGGTTTTAACTCACTGCTCCATCTGAAGGAAACGATGATGGACAACGCACTGCGCACCATATCCTACATCGCTGACATCGGGAACATCGTGGTGCTTATGGCGAGGCGGAGGATGCCGCGCATGGCGTCGCAGGACTGCATTGAGACAACGCCAGGGGCCCCTGAGACCAAGAAACAGTACAAGATGATCTGCCACGTCTTTGAGTCGGAGGACGTAAGTGGGAACATGGCTTTTAGCTCATTACACAGTAGAGCACACTTGTTTGTACTTTAATTTTGTTCTACTATTCAACACTAGTATTTTTTATGTGTATTGTGCATTTTTTATTTGTCACTTACAATGACTTACTGAATTACAGTTGATGTTTTTTGGTAATACCAACAGTAGGGTGTAAGAGACAGAGGTCTGGCAGGGAGGAGGATGTGAACAGGACATAGGTGAAACCATATTCAGTGTTTGATCAACTAGAATACAGGTGTGGAGAAACCAAGGGGAAGAGTAACAAGACATCTAATAGGACAAGCCGGAATCACAGGATGAGACCCAGAACAGAACCCTGAGCGATCCCAGTATGGAGACTACAAGGTTCTGATTATTTCCTTAAAGGTTACCCTTATGTGCCATCTATGAGGTAGGATATGACCTGGGAGAGTGAAGAGCATGGGATTCCCAGTTCTTGGAGGTTGGGGAAGAGGATCTGTTGGTTCGCTATGATGAAGGCTACCGAGAGCTCCAAACGAATCACAGCGGAGGAGAGGGAGCTGTTCTAGTGTTTCTCAGTGACAGCAAGGAGGGCAGTCTCAGTTAAGTGGCCTGCCTTGGACCCTGACTGGTGATGGTTGAGAAGTTTATTATTTTGGAGGCATGCAGAGAGTTGGGAAAAGACTGCATGCCCAAGTGTTTTGTAAATCAATGTTAGAAGAGAGAGTGTTCGGCAATTTATTACATCAGATGAGTTGAGGGTGGGTTTCTTTAGAGGTTTCACTCTCGCTGCTTCAAGTGTGTTCGGAAAACAATGTTTCTATGTACTTTCCACAAGGAGGGTTATGTGACACTAACCCCATGGCTCCGTGTCTCTCTCTCCCTCCCTCCCTCTCGGTTTTTGCAGGCCCAGCTCATAGCCCAGTCGATCGGCCAGGCCTTCAGCGTGGCCTACCAGGAGTTTCTGAGAGCTAACGGCATCAACCCAGAGGACTTGAGTCAGAAGCAGTACAGTGATGTCATCAACACCCAGGAGATGTATAACGATGACCTCATTCACTTCTCCAACTCTGCGAACTGCAAAGAGGTCGGTTGGGTGGAAAGTAGTTTGTGGAAATACACTCAGAAGCCTCATGTAGTGTGCCGCCTATAATAATATCCATTGGCCTTCAGTCGGGTTGATACAGACCACAACTACGAAGTTTAGTTTAGTTTATTGGTTTAGTTGACAGGGACCATGTACAGAACAGGTTCTATACTAGAATTAGCTGAATAGCTAAATTGCATCTGTGGTCCCTGGGCAAGGAGTTCAAAGGACAATAAAACACATGCAAAACATTACAGACAATATCAAAAACAAAACAACAGCATCAATAACATTACATAGAAAAATATAAAATGTTTTTATACATCCTCACAAATGCCATAATTAAAAACATCTAACTGTGCATAAAGGAACATAAGGAATTTGCTTTAGACTTTCTCAATTCCCTTACAACTTCATTATGTAATTGTTGAAAGTTTATGTGAAGTGCATTACTTAAAACTTGTTCATGGATAATTGTGGTACTGGTTTGCATTTCCATTGGAGAAAAAAAGTGCTAATTATCTAATCTATTTATGATTCTGTCGCAGTATATGTTTTAACATATCCCTTTAACAGAACAGACATCTTTGTCTGTCACTCTGTCACTATTCCTGTACTTTTTAGTTTAACATGTAGACGTAGACTGTTGAACCACAACCAAATATTTAAATTGAACTTCAACACGGAAATCTAGCATTTTACAATGCTAAGCTGTTGATCCATGACAAAGCAGATACAGCACACGGCATGGATGTGAGATCATGACAGACTGAGCGTCCTTCATTTTAAAACCGGACAGATTGCCATAGAAATATCCCATTTTGAGCGTAGAGGAGTGCCAGGATGTTTAAAGAGGCTGAATTTCTTCCTAGACGTAATGCTGACTGAAGATTTTCGGCTTAATTCATTTCTCTGGGTCGAATAGCTGCCTCGGGGTCTCTACAATACTGATGATTCCAAAAATGTCCACCACCATAGCTAACGTGCACCCCGCCAAGTACACATCGGGATTTAGAACCATTGCGCCCTGGATGGCCATAGGCCAGCTATCTTTTGCCTATTTAACCCTCTCCTTCTTTCGCCATCTCCATCAGCTGCTGTTAGAGAAGAGCAAAGGGGAGATCCTGGGCGTGGTGATCGTGGAGTCGGGGTGGGGCTCCATCCTGCCGACGGTGATCCTGGCCAACATGATGAACGCCGGGCCGGCGGCGCGCTCCGGGAAGCTCAGCATCGGCGACCAAATCATGTCCATCAATAACACCAGCCTGGTGGGGCTGCCACTGGCCACCTGCCAAGGCATCATCAAGGTAATGGCTCACACCTCTGCCTGTAGGACACACACCTGTTCAGGTAGGATTCAAATATGTATGAGCTGGGTGAGATGCCCCATTTGAAGTGTCCAGTGCATGAAGATGTGGCAGCAAAGACCACCACTGCATATCTACTACGTGTGTCCACTTTAAATACTGACCATGAACAGAATCAACAAACAGAATGAACTAACTGAAAAAGGGCTACAACTTCCCCTAATTTACGGTGAAGTACAGCAAAATAATATAGGTCATATTTAAATTAAAATGTAATTCGATGAAAAAAACTTTATTGGTACTTTACCATTAGGGACCTCAAGTGTCTTAACATATGCATAACATATTTTGTGCTTCTTCGTGTGTGTGTGTGTGTGTGTGTGTGTGTGTGTGTGTGTGTGTGTGTGTGTGTGTGTGTGTGTGTGTGTGTGTGTGTGTGTGTGTGTGTGTGTGTGTGTGTGTGTGTGTGCGCAGGGCTTGAAGAACCAGGTGCAGGTGAAACTGAACATCGTCAGCTGTCCTCCTGTGACAACGGTCCTAATTAAGCGACCAGACCTTAAATACCAGCTGGGCTTTAGTGTGCAGAATGGCATTGTGAGTAAACATTTCAAGCCCACATTCAACAAAGGCTTTCTTCAACAGTTTTGATATGCAAAACTTAATTTAAAACATTAATAACACTTTTGAGCAACACAGATCTTTATTTATCAGATATATAAAACTTCTTAGAAACAAAGAGCTTTGGAGATTGATAAGAACATTTCAAGCAACACAAGCTTAATTTAACAGATGAATTGCAGTTACAACCAACACAGAGCTTTATTTTACAATCACCAATGAGCCATTGCTGAACAGGAGCAGAAGTGTTGTTAACATAGATTATGTTAACCAAATCCTCATATTAACAAATACCTTCTAGCTTTCAATCACTTCATATTCATAGTCTGTTTGAAGACTGCAAGAAGGACAATAGTTGATAAAAAAAAAACAATGCCAATACTAGTATCTCTAAATTTTCTCCCCCGTACATGGGACGGCCCTTGACACACTAACTGTATGTATAATGGTCTACAATAATGAAGCATATAATGTTAATAATGTCTGATTCAGCTGCCTGTAATGTTTACACATATTGTTTCATTTCCATTTCCCTTACTGCATTTACATTTAGGGCATTTAGCAGATGCTTTTATCCAAAGCGATTTACAACTAGTACCTTTGTCAGAATTACTGCTACTCTTATTGTGTATTCTATATTTAGATGAGTGCCGCATGCAGCGCCAAACTATTGTTCTTCTTGGTTTTTGAACTATGGTTTTATTCTTTCTTTCTTTCTTATTCTATACAAACTTTGGGACCCTAATCCTTACACAAGTTTTCACCTAAAGACCTGTGCATGTTCACATTGTTTACTACATTTAGACTGTTCAAATCCCTTCACTTGATTTAAACCTTTTTACATTTATTTTTGTCTTAATCTATGTGGCTTTACGAAAACATATTTCAACCTCACTTTGTACTACAGCAATCACTGCATTTTCAACAGGAAATGCATTCTCTAGTTCTTTCTTTCTTTATCATTCTCTACAAATTTTGGGACCCTGCTCCTTCCACAGTTTTTCCATTCCAATTTTAAAATGTTCAGATTACCTTGGAATCACGCACTTCTATTCAAACTTTTAAAATATTTTAAACCTTTTTAGATATTCTACTTTTTAAATAGTATTTATAACAATGGAAGTCGATGGTAGGACGGCGAAGCAGTCGGCTCATTCACTCACTTCAACTATTTCAGACTTCATGACTTGGTAACAGTTTAATTACATACCTGCTTCGTAAATTATCAGTTGGTCTTCCGTTAAGGCTTGAGCGTGATGACGTCAGGCTCTCTAAATGTTGATATCAAATATTTCGAATCAACCCAGCCGTGCAAGAAACTTATTTCAGGGAAAAGGACACGAGTGCCAGTCCACGCCAGATAGTAATTGGGAGCCCCCATCCACTAGAGATAAAATATAAGCGAGATGAAATGTTAACGGCGAAGCCTAAGGTCTGCAGAATCGCCATCCACCCCAGCTTTGCCAGATAGAAGTATTAGTCATTAGTCAGTCATGATATCACCAATGTGAAATGTAGCTGTGTTACGTCAGTATAAAATATACATAAAATGTCTCTTGAAAAAAAAAATACAAGAGACAAAAATATTTATTTTTAACATTGGCTAATCCCTTGTTATATCCTACCTTATCTTATACCTAGCCTTTCCCTACCTTATCTACGACTTAACAATGTAGGCTTTTCCTTGTGTAACCCCTCAAAAGAAAAACACCAAAGCCGATATGTCTGGGGTATAATATTTACTCAACTCGGTATGCCTAATAGGCTACATCATGTGACTTATAGTTCTGATCGTAACTGTTATTAGTTGTAACTTGTAACATTATAGGCTAAATGTTATTATATTGTGTGCTCCGAAATTTGTTATATTATCTACTGGGGATTCCAGACCATAGCTATGGGTTTAATTACAACTAGAGGTTGAGTAAACTCTAGTAAGTGTTAAGCTTAGCAAACCAAGCAGATGAGTTTAATGTTGTTTCTTTGTCTAAACACACAGATTTGCAGTTTGATGCGGGGGGGCATCGCGGAGCGAGGGGGGGTCCGTGTGGGACACCGCATCATCGAGATCAACAGTCAAAGTGTGGTTGCCACCGCCCATGAGAAGATCGTCCAGGCCCTCTCCAACTCAGTAGGAGAGGTTAGAGCCACACAAATACACATGCCTAAAATCATCTCCAACCTAAACCACAGAATAGGACATTTGTCAAGACAGATATGAGCGTTTCCCCACATCGACTGGTCAAAGGAACCAGCAATACTTCACCTGGCAGTCGAGTTTCTGTCTGCAAAAATTGGTCCAGTGTTTAGAATTCAGTAGCATCGAGAGGTGAGGGTGCAGATTGCACCAACTGAATTCTACCCTTTGCCCCTAGATTTCCAATGACTCACCGTGGCCCCTGCTGGCCTTTGTTGTGTAGCACCGTAATAAAGCTGATTTCATATTGGATATTTTCAATTAGGTACATAATGCTTTCCCCAACCTAGAGATAAAATGAAAAACTTCATCAATGGGGGTACAAAATTCCCATTCGCTTATTTTATCTTGCAAGTGAGTTTTGCAGGCCCCTTCTGGCCCGAACTGGAAAAACGTGTACACCTGCCAGCTGTGATTACACACCTAAAGGAACATGTTTCTATTTGCATCACGGAAATGGAGATCCTGAAACTGCCCATTTACTTTTGCCCTTGAGACCACTTATTCCCTCCAAACTATCCCTGGAAAGGGATAGTTTTTCCTTCTCCTTGTTATTTAGAGGGCAAGGCTAAGGGGTTGTATTGTGTGGGCCGGTGCAGCTCTTTGCGACTAGAACTGTGATCAAGGGATAGCCACATAAAACTGACTTGAAATTACATTTTGTTAACATTGTTTTCTTGCCTGGCAGATCCACATGAAGACCATGCCAGCTGCCATGTTCAGACTGCTTACTGGACAGGAAACACCAATATTCATTTGAAGGAAGGGGAAGGACCATGCATAACTCATCAAGCCGACAGCTAGGATTGGTCTTCACAATCCCAAGGTGCAACCCGAGCGGACCAATAAGGACAGCTTTTTCCCCTGGACAACAAAACAGATTGAACATTATTTTCTTTCAATGTTTATCCTCCCTTTCTGTGCAAACATTTCAGGGCTTCCCACACCCATGCTCTCCTCATCGAACATGCCGGGAGTGATGATGTCACCAACACATCAGGTGGTTGAGAACGAGCAGGCATTTTTTTCTATTTATGTTCTACTTCTGTTGGGAGTGCGATAATTTTCCTGTGCTTCTACTGTCTCGATGTCCGTTCTGTTGTTTATTTATTTTAACCATGTAAATAGTGGTTGACGTCTGTGAGAGAAAGGTTGAAGGTCAAACATAAAGAAAGGAAAGGGTTGAGTGTGTAAATAGGTGAGCTGGAAAACACAGGTATGCTTTATCTTTATTTAATGAGATTTTAGAACCGTACTGTGAACCTACAGCGCGAAGTATCGCGCCAATGAGTTTGTATGCTAACGTGCTAATCTGCAGATGGACAAGGAGGTCTCAGCAGAGGCTAACCGGGAGCAACGGCCATTTTGTTACAGATACGACTACTACTAGTTTAGGCCAATAGAAAAAAATTCCAACTCTGGAATGGACATCACAAAAGGGATCCTCACATAATTTACCATTCCCATGAATGGATAGACGACGCCTCATTTCAATAAGATGCGATGCAACTTCAAGAACATTTACAATAATAACTTAGCTTTTGACATCGAGGTCATTCTTTTGAAAAAGATCAAGTTTTAACATTCTTCTTTTTAAGTGACTAATCTGTGCGTGTGTTTCTGTACCTGGGTATGTGTACTTATTTGTTGTTTCTGGTGGGGGGGAGGAGTGTACTGTGAATGTATTGTTTTATGTGAGCTCTGTTGTCATCAGCAGTACAAGAATGTCTTTACATAAGGATTAAAATGTCTAGTATATTGTGCCCATGTCTCACTCACGTTTTAGTATCTGCTAGCACACAACTTCCTGTCAAGAGTGTGAGAAAGAAAGAGCTGTTTAATTGCACTGTGGCAGAAAAAACAGCTGTCCTACTTACTTTGGAGTTATGGCTTATAAAGAAAAAAAAAGACTGAAAACCCTACGCATACAAACATCTTCTGTGTGCATGCCTCTGTGTGCAATAACTATCAGTAATTTCTGCAAGATAATAAAACGGAACTAATTTGACTCAGTTTACCTGGATGCTTATTTAATCTTCGGTTCCAAACCCTTTATGGGCTCCAAACGTATAACATTGTTATGCAGTGTAATGTGTATCGTTATTGCAGATGTTATCCATCAACATATGCAAGTTATGTCCCAATGAAGTTGTTGTTAGTAATTTGCTTTTGTCAAAGAGTCATTAGGCTGCTCTTGGTCATAATGAATCTAACACATTTAGCTTATATGACTGAATCTCCCACAATATGCATTTCAAGCAATCGCAACCCGCAGGTTTGGAAACACCGGCACTCTTTTTATTGTCTCGATCTGTCTGATTATCTATGGAATGGCTTATAAAATCTTGTGACTTGAGTCCCCTAATGCCCATTTTAAATAATGCAGGTAAGTAACCAAATGGGATCACATGGTATTTACTAAACATTTATTAATGTCATTCATTTATTCTGTTTCGGATGTAAAAAGGCAGTATATCAGTGTGTGTGTATGTCTCTGACTGTGGCTGTTAGACTGTGTGTCTCTTCTAGCATCATCATGGCGTTTGGTCGCTTTGATCACACTTCAGCATGACCTTGACCCCGTGACCTTGGCGTGTGGTCTCAAAGGCCTGAGCGGCCTCCTCCAGGGGGAAGCGGTGGGTCACCAGTGGCTTCACGTTCACCTTCCCCGACGCCAGCATGGCGATGGCCATGGGCCAGCTGGTGACACACCCAAAACAACCCCCATTACTGACACAATTCCCATATTGTATGAGCTCAAAGGTATAACTATGAATGCCCAATCAGTCATGGACGGGCAGGCAAAAGTTAACCTCAGGTTGAGGATGATTAGTTGTTTGTGTTGTATTCAGATAGAGTTAATACAAGATAATACAAGGGTCGCAATTTGATAATACAGATGTTAGAGCAAGGATGAGGCTGGGTGCTGGATGATAATGCTAATATATAAATTGTCCAAGATAATGTAGTCATAGTTATTGTTAGCCTCTTTAGCATAACAGCCCGAAAACAAACCACAAAACGTTACATTGTATTGCACGCATAGCAAGGCCGTGCAATGCATAAATTGGGGACCGGATTAAAGCAGTAATGTAAGTGTGTAAGATCTTTACGGGCGCAGCCATCTTTGTTTGGCTCGCTGAACTCGGTGGACACTCAGGAGCCCGAGTGGATTCGACCAAAAGGTGGCGTGCCTCTGGTTGATTTCCCAATTGGCAACTCATGCGAGGGGTGTACATCTGGAACACACCATGAGCTCTGGGATGAGGTTAGCTTACGTATTGCAGTAGCGGAACACCCCGCGGATGTCAACCTCACGGACCGCGGCGTTGACCAAAGGAACGCTGGCCATCTCTGCACCCAGACCCACCAGGACCACCACACCGCCAGACCGGGTAGCCTGTCACAACAACACCAGCTAGTCATCCATCATTCTACCCAGCTAGTTAAGAAACATGCAGTAAGATAGGTATTTTCCAGGGCTCCAATTTGTCTTATTACTATAGTCCACTATAGAAATACAGACCAGTTTTATGACAGGAAGATTTGTCTAATGAAACTAGATAATGATATGATAATTTAATTTATACTTTATACATCACATATAAACACAGAATAAATATTGATATATATATGGTTTATGTACATAGATGGCGGTTTGTATGCTGCTCTCCGCTCCGGTGCACTCAATGGTGACGTGTGGCTGCTTCCCCAGCCTTCCCGCCACTCGCTGGGCTACGTCCTGTGCCGAGTCCTCTCTCGTCACCAACAGTGGAAAGTCAGCCCCTACCTCCTGGGCCATCTTCAAACGCTCCGAGGATAGATCTAGAAAGGAGAGCAAGTTCAATGAAAGCCAATGACACTTATGTGCAACAATTCTGTAAAATATTTGTTGTGTTTTCTTCTTTAGTGTATGTTTTATTGTGTTTTGTTGTATACCTCTGTCTTGGCCAGGTCTCTCTTATTAAATAGATCTCAATGACACCAACCTACCTGGTTTACATGGTGAAAAATAAGTACAAATAAGTGCAGTACAATTTAGTTTATTATGTATTTATATTATACCTGTGATGACAACCACTGAGGCACCCATTGCTTTGGCCACAAGCAAACAGACCAGCCCAATAGGCCCTGGTGGTGTAGGAGAACAACACAACAGTGAAAGCTTTTAATAAACATGAGTTGGACCACTGATGTGGTCTGGGAGTTCCATTCCAAATAGAACCATGACATCAATGTTCCAACTTTGCTGCGATAATTTGTTGAAGCGGATTTGATGTTGCAGACCATTGCTGTGTTCCAATATCCATACTAGCCGTACTCACTATACTTAGTTTGAGTACGTAGGGCATTCTAATTAAGATTGGGGCGACAATAAGTGTACTGAAAGGACCCGGATGGTGTACTGTAAACGGTCAAGCCGTGGAGTGTGGATCGATGCATACTTTTCGTACTCAACGGCAGCCATCTTAGCTACGTAGCAGAAGAGGTGGCGCCAGGCTGAGCCAATGTTGGCGCATTTTACACATTGCCTGCATTTATGGAGTCATTTTGTAGTTTTTACATCTATTATAGTTTTTTATGGCTGCTAGGCGTAAAGTGTTCACCGTTCAAAGTGGGATGTTTATTGCATAATTTCTGGTTACTGCACCATGGAGTATTTGATTTGAAATGACACTGACATCTGAAAATCAGCGCACTTAGAGGGTGCGGATAGTGTACTACGTTTAAGTGTACTCAAGGAAGTTTGGATATCGGAACACAGCACATGCATTTTTTTACTACTATTGCTGGTCAACTATAAAAATATATATTTTAAATATTCGGATAGAAAGTCTTCACAAGCAGCCCCTGGCACCGGCTCTATGATACGTGGTTAGGGAGCAGCTAACCCCTTTTTGGGTATCGTATAAAAATGATATCTACCCGCTTTCCAGTGTTACCCATGTTCATTGGTTCGATTGATCGAGATGTTGAGTCAGTGACTTTCACACCAATGTGTTCAGTAGCAACATAGTGGAAATATCATGCATTAGTTTATGCTTGATCAGGGTGTAGCACTATCCTTGGGGAAAGCTGGCCCATTATTGGTGGAAAGGTTATATGTGATGTAATTGTTGGAGGTTTTCATATATGACCTTATTTTACCGTGAACTCAGTTAGGAATGTAGGTAAGATTTAAGAAGTAGCAGTAATGGCACCTTGCTCAAGGATTAGACTGTGGACATTATTGACTTTGATGTGATGTGATTGGTGATCTTACCGGAGCCACAGATTAAGACGGTTGTTCCGAGGGTGACCCCAGCCCGCCGACACGCGTGGATTCCCACGGACAGTGGTTCAATCAGCGCGCCCTCCTCGAAGGTCACGTTGTCAGGAAGCCTAGACACCATTTGACAAATGAAAAGCCTGTTCCTCACTGTTGTACAGTTCCTCACTGTCAGAACGAAAGGTAACAATTGAATCAACAATTAATAATAATAATACATTTTACTGGTTAAATGTACCCAGCCTTTTACAGGCTACAGATCATGTAGAGATTTATAGACAAGCAGAATGCAACTGTTGTCGGATGGGAGTGATGTGATCCCAGGGCCTGGTGCGGGTGAGTGGCCTTGCAGCAGAGTTTTGGACTGCAGCCGATTGAATTGTTTCTGCTGCAGATGAGTGAAGGGGGGTTTGAGTTTGGAGATGTTTTTTAGATTGAAGAAAGGCGTTTTGGTGATATTTTTGATGTGTGAATCGAATGAGAGAGTAGAATCAAGAATTACGCCCAGATTTCTTACTTCAGCAGAGGTGGTAGTGAAATTGCCGGAGATAGACATCTGAAGATGTTGTTTTTTACAGAATGCTAGGGGTGGAGGACCTTTGCAATGAACAGGAGGTTGGAAATGGGCCGATAGTTTTTAAAATCCTCTGTGGCCGCCCCACGCCTTTTCAAAACAGGAATGATGGATGCCGTTTTGAGAGGCAGGGGAACATAACCCAGTGAGAGAGATGAGTTTATTATTTGTACCAGGAGGGGGCAGAGGGCTGGTAGGCAGGCCTTGACCAGTGGGGTGGGCATAGGGTCAAGGCAGGTGGTAGGTCTGGACTTAGTAACAAGATCAAAACATAATGTTCATCAATGGGTGAGAAGGCAGAGAAGAATCTACTTTGTGGATGGGGGAGGGAACATCATTTAGGGTGGTGGAGGTCGACTGGAGCTGTTTGTAGATCAAGCTTATTTCGTTGTTGAAGAATTCAAGAAATTCACAACAAAGATTGGTGGATGGGGTAAGGGAGATGGACTTGGGTTAGCCTGGGTTATCTTATTAATAGTGAAGAAGAGTAAACTGGGTAGCCCCGCCCATTCTGCCGGCGATTTGAATTCGTGTTGCAGAAGTGTCTGGAGAAGAGCAATACATTTCTTTCTGCTTCCGCTACGTTTTTGCGGGAGCTAATCTCCAAGCTGGCTTCGCGCTTGCGCTGAAGAAAATGACAGCAGCTTCCCCAGACAAACGTGCAATCTACGATTGAGCTTGGTCTGGCAATAGCCAGGCTAGAAGAAGAGGGCTCTCGGGGTGTTTTGACCTCTGTCAATGATAGTGGTGTAATACATGGTCTTAGCTTCATTGAAGAACTCTTTGTAGGCAGAGACATGATCACTGTATGCCAGGGCATGGACAGTTAGGCAAGTCTTCCCACCAAGTCACTCTAGCCACCTTCATTTTACGATGCTCAGGTGTAAACCATGAGGCAGAGTGAGCGAAGGAGGCCGAGCGTATCTTCAGGGGAGCAAGAAGATTGAGCGAGCCAGCAAGATGTGTGTTGTATAGCAGGAGTAAGTCATCCAGACATGCATCTAATGACTCAGTGATGGGTTTAGATTTCAGAGTGTCTAACAGAGCAGCTATGGTAATGCTCTTTGTGTTCCTATATGTGATGGAGCGAGAGGCAAGGTGCCAACAGAGAGGCTCAGCAATGGAAAGATTGAACATAATGGCTCTACCGTCAGGCACAGAGAGATCTTTAAGACACACAACTTTATGGAGCATAAGTTCTCAAAGTCAGCAATTTACCGCACAAACTTGGCACATCTCTCTACGAGATGAACTCCAGAGTGAATCAATGTTGTTGGTGGTTGCGTACAATCTTCCGACCAGAGCCCCTGTGTATATATTAAAGACGCTGCAGACCGAGACGTTGGTTTGCAGCGAGAGCAACAGGGATTTTGTAGCCTTTGTTCTCAAGGGGGTGGAGATAGGTTGACGAGCGTTTTAATGCCATGCCAGCCTAGAGGCCAGTGCGGATAATTAGTCTCTCTGTAGCGTAAGTGCCCTAGCCGTGGATAAGAAGCCAGAGCAGCGTCACAATTTCTACATGCATTAGGAAGGGATAGCAGGACACCGAACTTCAGATCACTCCAGACAAGTGCACCAAACACAATAGCAGACAGCCATACATTGAAATCCAGACCCAGTTTCTGTGAACTTAACACATTAGCCAACAGGACAACACTTTGCACTCTGGGGGACAGGCAACGGAGGTGGCCAGAACCCTAGAATAGCTACAACAGTTCAATAGGAAAAAGCTCTCTCACAAAGCAAGCAGAGACTTACCAATGAACAGTGTTAGCATATCACTCCTGAGAGGGCTTGCATAAAGCAATGCAGGGGGAAATGGGAGGCCTGGGAGCAGCACATCAGTTTGGCGAACACTTTAGCAGTCTCTTTGACCGAGCCTAGTAATCCAAGCAGGTGAATGAAATAATTCCAGCAGTTTGCAAGTGATAACGATGTAATGAGGGATCCGAACTTGCAGTTATAAGATATATAAACACACACACAAAGAGGAAAAGACATGGATAGCGTAAAAAGACAAACAGACAGAGACGACACCGGGGAGTAGCGGCAGCTAGATGCGCCAGCGTTCACTCACAACCGGAACGAACAATTTAACTCTACCTCACATTCCTGTCTCACACACACACGTCACACACACTCCAACATCAACAGTAAGACATACAGACGCGCCACTCTGTATCGCAACAGGCCGGCGTTTTGGCGTGATGGGGTTCCTCACTTGTAACAGAAGTTGGCACAATGCTTGTAGTATTGACAGAGGTTGCCGTCGTCGGGGGGCGTGGCACAGAAGAAGATGGTGGGTGACAGGTTGTAGCGTCCAGATTTTAAGAAATCGTCCATTTCTCTAGGAACCCCTGGCTCGACAGCCACACGGTCCCCTGGAGAATATATACAATTGCACACAACATAAATTTGAGTTGTCCCGCGTCCCACAAGTCAGTCTCGGAGGTTTTAATTGGGTCGCCAAATATAAAAGAAAACGCTGCACCCGATATGCTCTGCTCTTGTACACTGGACTGGAATGCAGTACTCAAAGGCAAGCAGGCCCACCTATCACATTAGCCAGGTATATAGCACATAATGTGCTAAATGAGAGTTGACGTACAATAGACCTGATGTTTATACTGTGAATTACTACATCAGATGTTTGCTTACTTACTATTTGTCTTTTTTTATTCCGTTTATACTTATTTTGGAACTATTTTGTATGGAAAAGATCCCGCTCGGTCCTTATCGGACGTTTGATCCATGATTCGACATTCACGGTTCTGGGCTGGTTCCATATCTCGTGAGCGCGTATTCCACGATAACGTTAGCCTGGTTTGAACTAACCTGAGCAAGGCGCAGCTGAATTGGGTTGACGGAATGACTTTAGCTTCAAGTGGAAGTTGGCGTTAGTTCTATATGGGATAATCACCGAGAGGCAGGGCAATAAACAGTTTGATATGCCCGGCTCGTGGACGGTAACCTTCCTATTGCCCTGCCTTGAGGTGATTATCCCGTTTATTCTACTTCTTGCTTGCCAACATAATAAAACAATTTAAATACTTTAATAATTATGTTTTTTCTTATTCGTATTGCATGCTTATTAAATGTATACTCTGTTTGAGTTTATCTCATGCAAAAAGTAGTCCCCTTTAATCGATCAAACATGTTTTGGACACCTTGAAGGGCATTATCCCGCTTATACCATGGTCACTTGCCAAAGAAAAAATATTAAGTTCATTAATTTATATTTTCATGCGTTTTACAATACAAATATAAAGTTTTTAACATGCCAAAATTTTGTTTCCGTGGAAATGTCTGAGGGTTTGACTAAAACCTGGAACAATCATTACCCTCCCATAAGGCTCTTATGCAACGGAAACGTTGTTCACTCCTCCAGTAAATGTGACGGACCTAAGATACGACTTGGCAATGGGAGGTATTCTAGTCCGCTGAGCTATAAGCCAGAGAGCTAACGTTATGGATTGTACATATCTTTATACCACAGATACTCTAGTGCAGTCATACTCAAGTGGTGGCCCGCGGGGTGTCTATTAATGGCCCTCGAGCTGTTTTGAAAAGTTTTTTTAATTATAAAAAAAAAAGAAAAAAAAAAAAATCGTGTTGGGCGCTCTTATTTTGAAACCGCGCGCCGCGATCTCAATACTAGGCTGGGGGTTGCAACGATAAACAGATAGCACTCCAGCCCACAGACCGCTCCAGCCCTCCCAAACTCGAGGCAGACAGTCCATCTCAGCAGCAGTCAAGGCCGATTTAGGGTCGTTTTAGACGCAGAGACGTAAGCACGTAATTTACACAAGGGACTTGTTTTAGACAAGTTTTGATTTACGGTTCCTTTAAGGTTCCTTAAGGATTGCGCGTGTTGCAAGGGGATTCTCCGCCAGAACAGTAGGGGGAGCAACGAACGAATCTGTGGGCGTGGAAGTGGAAATCGCTGGCTTGTTTATATTTATAATTATCATAATTCGTTCTTGTGTTTTCTTCTTCTCCTTCTTCAAAATTCTTCATTCGCTTCTGTCACGGCCTTTTAAAAATGGCGCTATTATGCTGTAAAACCGGAAATGTGAGACTCCTGAAAGGATGTGGTTAGCTGGCCAATCACAGTCTTTGCGAGCTGCGTAGGGTGTGTTTCAGTCGCATAGTCAGGAATTTTGGCCGACGCACTTAAGCACGTAAGGGGGGATATTTTACCGCGCAAGGGGGGGTTATGTATCTTACGTGCTTACGCGTTACGTCTAAAACAGAGCATATATCGGCCTCAGTCACACGTATACCGACCGGCCCCTTGAGTCACTGAAAAAAAATTTTGTGGCCCCTCATCATTTCTACTTGAGTACCCCTGCTCTAGTGTCTATAGCATATGACCGCATTGTCTGGTTACAGTTTAATTTATTTTTTACAATTTACCAGCTCTCTTTTTGAAGGCTGAACAGAAAAGACAAGTATTCAAAAAAATACAAGCAGCGTATTGATCTACTATTTGATGACGCTGTGCTCAGTCAGCAGCAAGTAGAACCGACAAGTCAGCGGGCAACCTGCCGGGTTAATGCCCTCCTCCCAGCCAATCAGAATCAAGCATTCTTAAAGGTGCCATGACATGCTATTTTATGGATGCTTTAATATAGGTATTAGTGGGCCACTAACACAGTATTCAAAGACGTTCCCGAAATTCAGCCGTGGTGCAGAGTTACAGCCACTCCGAGCCAGTCGCACATTGAGCTTCCCCCAAATGCGCTGTTTTGGTGTCTGTAGCTATAATGCAAATGAGGAGGAGCGAGGCGGGTCAAGGAGGAGGGTGGGGGTGTGGCCCTGAGCAGCTTGCAGCCACGGTACCATGCGCTCTGTTTACAGTGGATGTATCGCAATGGCGAGGCGCACACAGCCTCGCAGCGGTGGTTCCTCGCGGCAACCGGCAGCATGTCGCAGTTCATGTACTTCAGGGAGTCAAAGCCAAAGTTCCTTTCCCCCAATTCCTTATCAACCATGGCTGAGATAACCCCCACTCCAGTCTCGTTGTGGAAATACCAGAGACATCAAAGAACCGACAAGAAACACTTGCGTTACAGTGTGTGTATTCACACACACACACACACACACACACACACACACACACACACACACACACACACACACACACACACACACACACACACACACACACACACACACACACACACACACACACACGTGGCGCTCGCACGGTCGTGTGTCATTGGCGGGCCAAATTCTCTGGGTGGGCCAGGCAGAGTAAGGGGAGGAGCTTAGATGCTATGTGACGACGTATGAAACCACATTCCAAATCAGCGTGCTTGAGCCTCCGTTTTTTCAAAGGCGAACAGTAGGGCTGGGCGATAAACCGATTTTATCGATTAACTCGAGTGTGTAGCTCACGTCGACTTGTTTAAATGAAAATCGGTTTTCTCTTCAACATCCGCCAACACTTCCCTCTCAGCTCCCGTAGTTCGGAATGGGCTCAGCCCTCCCCCGCACAGAGCACGCATTTACCAAAGTGATGGCAAACATGGCAGCGAGTGTGACAAGTTGTATGCAACAATTTATTCACATGTATAATCTATTTTGAGGTAAACATAATTCATTTGAAATATATCTTTGTGGTTTAATAATTCGTCGATCTGTTGGTAATTCGTCGATCTGTTGGTAATGCCTCGGGGCTCCAGTAGGGGGATCGCGCTCCTCTTCCTCATTCAATACAGACGAGAGAAGGAAAGAGATGCGTGGTTTTTTTTCTAATTCTTCTCCTGTTACTATTCCCTTTTTTAAGGTGATAACCGTTTGCAAAACACTGTATATTTATGAACACATGTTGAAAGTTTGAATGTTATGTTGACCCTTTATCAGAACTACTTCTTATCCTTAGTAATATTTTATGTTTACAGAACTATTTTATTTTATATTTTATATATTTTACATTTTATTTTATGTTACAGGTTACACTGATTACAATGGTATGGCCTGCCATAATGCCTTTTTATGTAAATCAATTTAAATCGGAAATCTTTTTTTGTGAAAAAATCTGGGATTTTCTTTAGGCCATATTGCCCAGCCCTAGCGAGCAGAACACCTAGTGCTCGTTTTACACCGAACGCAAGTTTTAGCCACTGGGGGACCATAGGCAGGCTAGAGGAACTCATATTTATGTTATAAAAAAATAAAAATCTTATAAAGTGAGAATTTCAAGCAATGGCACCTATAAATGAAGTAGAATCACTGGGCTTAATCAACTAAGCGCCGCCTTCGTTAGCAACTTTGATGGAATACCCCTCTGTTTTGACATTGTTTGTTTATCTAGATTCTGAACTGCTGCTACTTGCCAACATTGAGGTGCTTGACTGCCGAGCCGACCTTGACCACCCTCCCTGCGGCCTCGTGCCCCAGCACCATTGGCTGTTTCACCACAAAGTCCGCGATCCGCCCGTGCTGCCAGTAGTGCACGTCAGAGCCACAGATCCCCACCGAATGCATCCGCAGTAATACATCTAGAAAACACAGGCATGGGGAAAAAAGAGACAAAACGATAGAGTTCACTAATGTTGATTGCAATGTGAAGATTGACATAAAAAAAATGTGCATCCGTTGTGCAAACTCCATTGCTTCTAACCGTTAGGTCCAGGTTCAGGGATTGGTCGCTCTTCCTGTGGACGACATAGGATTGCAAAATTAAATTAGTTCAGGGAAATCTACAAAGAACAAACTAGTAAAAACTAAAAACTCATTGTTTCTGTACCAATCGGAGGTCCCCCTTTGAATGCAGTACTACGCAAAGATTGTTCTCCATATCAAAAGGATATCTGAAACAAGGCAGACGTATAGTGGATCTGTTGCAACTGGCTGTTAACGGCACACAGCAGGATTTGCACAATTTATTTCTATGTTCAAGTAGAACGAGCTCAAAGTTCATGATCCTGTATCACAACAAGGTGCCTGATTGGTGCAGCAGTCGAGAGATGTTCCATTTCAACAAGGGGGTGGACGTTATTTCAGGATACTGAATTGTTTCAACTGTCCTGTGTAAATAATTACGAAAAATACAATAACAATTTTCATAGTCTGATTATTATAATTTTTTTACATTTTTACGATCAAGATTATACTTATTTTATTAACATAAAGAGGCGGTTAAATATCTCACTGTTATCCAGTTGGTGGCGGTATTGCATGTAATAGCTGGTTGTTCGTGCAGCAAATAACACTAGAGAAGAAGTGGACCGGAAATGTGCTCCGTTGCTGAGCCTGTCAACATGGAGGGCAACATTATTGAGGAGCCAACAACGCATCTGCAAATGGAATGCATAGTCAACCGCTGGCTAGTGGATTATTATTTTTTCTTGGCTATAGACGCCGTAAGGAATGACAAATATTCCGAATTTTGTGAGGTCAGAGACGTCTTGGAACGTGAGTAACGACTATGCATTCACTGAAAACTTTTACCGCCAATTTGCTAAATTACCTTTGCGCCACTATTGTTAATGGACCAGACGCAGCCTGTATGTCAATCCACTTACAATATATTTACAAATAAGGCTTGATAATGCTGTTTTGCCTAGCGTTTTGCCTAGCGTTTTGCAACCTTGTTAGCGCCAATCTGTGTGTGTGTGTGTGTGTGTGTGTGTGTGTGTGTGTGTGTGTGTGTGTGTGTGTGTGTGTGTGTGTGTGTGTGTGTGTGTGTGTGTGTGTGTGTGTCTCGCAGGTCTACTTCACCGTCCATTAGAGTGTACAAAAGCAATTCCGTCGAAGATTCGAGTTCTCCAGTTTCTCTCGAGGATAAATGACGGCGAGAAACTAGGTAATTATGGAAATTCCCTGACCAATGCCTAAAGTCGCACGTATTATCCGTAATATGGTGATCATTCACAATTGTTATTGGTATTTCAATAGAATTTGTTCCATAAAAGCTCTATTTTCTTGTACTAGATATGGTCTTCGAATCTGATGACTCTGTCTCTCCTCTGGAGTCGGCTGTAGAGGTGCTAAGAAACCTCAGTGATAAATGCCGTATTTCTCAGGAAGTCATTGAGAAAGTATGCACTTCCATCAAAGAGATGGTAAGTATGTGTGCAGGTTTGGGTTTTGTTACACCAATGAAGATAAACACGTTTATTTCTGATTATTTTCTAAACGATAGTGTAGTTATTTTGATGGTTTGGTTTCATGGTTTGCATACATGGCTTGTCTCTATTCTCAGTTGGTGGTGATTTGCCTGAAGAACGGAGAGTTTGAGAAGGCGAAGGAAATTCTCACAAAACATTTTTCCTGTGGGATGATGGGGAAGGTATTATATCTTTTTTTTATATATCTTCAGATGATTTTTAATACCTACTTGGGCAGCCCTATATTACAAATAAAACATGAGAAAGCTACGGTAATTATTAATTCATTGTTGAGCCTGCCAACTCCAATGATATTCAACCAACTATAATACTAAAAATAACTTAAGGCCAGACATTAAAGGAAGTTCAACGTTTTCATGTATTTCTCTTAACTTCCATATGTGGTCTGTCCTACAGAAAGCAATATTAATGGGGTTGGCCAATCAGAAGGTCAAAAGCCACGACATTCTAGAGCAGACCAACTTCAAGAAGTTCAAGGAGGACATGGTGAATTTTACCGTGCAACTCTTCCCCACGTCTGAGCCGTTCCTTTACAAGGTACGCCCCTCCAGGAACTAAGGATTAAAGGGTCCCTGTCTGACCGCAAGCCATGGAAATCTATCCTAATTAGGGCCCGACCGATATGGTTTTTTCAGGGCCGATACCGATACCGATATTTATGAAAATGGGAGGCCGATAACCGATATGTGCAACCGATAAATAGAAGAAAAAAATTCTCAAATAAATTAAAAATGGCACACACTGACTCGAACTTCCATTAAGTGTTTTTAATAGTAAACATTTTAAGTACAGGGAGCTGCCAGCAGCATTTGTAAAATAAAGCCGAACTTAACTTAGAATAACTTAACATAGAATAATAGCATAAGCAGTTGCAATCTAATACAGACATATTTAGAAAATAAATATTTGATACAAACTAAATCTATTTTCAGACATTGTAAAAAAACAAACATAATAATTGTACATATAAATTGTGAATAATTTATAGTATGTCTCTATATAAAAATAGTCAAAATCATATAGATAAGCCTGTATATTTCTGTAAATATACGGCACTAGTAGTTTACTTAAAGTAAAAAAAAAAAATGCAAACTACAGCACGTATAACCACCTCCTGATTCAAGAGTTTATTTTACGTCTAGTGGCTGTGCTGGGCTGCTTGTCTGCCTCTGGGTGGCGAGGTGAAACGAAAGCATTTAGGTATAATGTTTTCATGTCACAAATAAAGGCGAATTACAAAGAAGTATTTGGATCATTGTACCTAGCGCACATCAAATGCCAGCACTTTGAGATCACACCAGGCGTGATTAAATGGTCAAAGGGCCTGGGAACGCACAATAAAGAAACTAATAGACTGAACGTACAATGTGCCTTTAGGGCCTGAGTCGCGTAGCGTAGTGTTCATGAAGTTGTTTACCTAACACCAAGTTAGTTAGCGCAAGCCAAAATTAGCTACCAGAGATGCTGTCGTATCTCTGTAGCTACTTGCTGCTAGCTACTGCTAGCCTGTCTGTCTACCCGTAACAAGATGTTACACCAGTTTGAAACGCAGCGACTGACCAAAACTTAATTCTATTTAACTTAATTTGAGGGACATTGCGACCAATCACCGTTGGTTCTACCGTGCTGGGTAACTTGTTAGGGAACAAGGCTCTCACAAGAGCCGTAAATGGGAATGTATACAAGGCTCTGGCTGCAGATACTCGACCCTATATGCTGGCTCTTACTCAGGCAGGTTATAAAGTAGCTAACAGGCTATCAAGTAGCTAGCAGGCTCTAAATGGTTCGTCTCAGGAACAAACACAAACACGTTTTATTTGGTCTTCATTGACCATGGCTTTCAGTCCACCTTTCGTGTAGAACTACAGACACGTTCACGTTCCATGTGGGGTTTTAACAATAACTGTAGTAGGACTATACACCATGTTGAGACTGCTCTATGTACAACCTTTTCAGTGAGGAGTATTCGCTGTCATTCTGGTTGTCCTTGCGTGAGCTAAGGTTTGTGTCGTTATTACACAGATCAAATGGATCGGTTTCACAAATTAATAAACACCTTGTGGTGCCGTGCTTCTGCAACGTTGGTGTGTTTGTGACATATTGCAGGGGATATTGCTTCGTATATGCTTACCTCGAAGGAAATGTGTTTTCTCTGCTTTAAGTTGTATTCGCAGCACCGTCCTTAGCCCCACTTGGCCGTCTAGAAACCGCTCACGAGTCACAGGGAGCGTGAAGGCACCCCGCCCCCGCTTGCAGCCTTGCGTGTTGATTGGTTGTATTCCGTGTGCCAAACAAATCAGATGCTGTGACGGGCGGGGCAACTTGGCAAGGCTCATGAATTCCAAGTGGCAAGAGCGGAAGGCGCGTTCAGAACGAAACGGCTGCAAAATTGGTTGTGAAAACTTATCGGTGGGAATTTATGGAAAGTATGGCCGATACCGATATCCCCAAAATGTTAAATATCGGCCCGATATATCGGTGCGGCCGATAATCGGTCGGGCCCTAATCCTAATAGTAGTGCCATCACAAGTAAGCGTCCACCCAGATGTCTGTTGGATGGGAAAGTACCAGCCTACCAAGTTAACAGTCAACAAAAATTGTTAGACTGCTCTATCCACCATACATCCGGGTGGACATCATACATTCTAGGCTAATCAACATAAAAAACAAACGTGTTCAGTTTGTTGACACTAGTTTGTATCACCTGTTTGAATGGCAGGCTGCAAAGCAACTTGTGGAGAAGCGGCTGGTGGACCTAGGAGAGTCCAACCAGGGGGATTCTGCGTTGGAGGAGGAGGCCTACCTGGCAGACACCTCAAAGGACAACACAGCGGTCTGCCTGATCTCAGGGTAGGGCATTTTCTCTCAGCCTTTTCTATTAGTCCTGGGCTGCCTGCTTTAAACGGGCCGACCAGCCCTGTCTGCTGTTTATCCAAATGGTATCTCACTGGTATCTGGGGCAGGGGGTCACATCTTTGTTTTTGTGGAGCACTGTTTTTTATTCAGTAGCTTCAAAAAGCGAACCTACAATATCACAAGGTAGTTCTGTGCGGAGGAGCACGCCTCTCCGAAGTGTACTGACTGGGCCACGGAATTTAACTGTACTTGAGTACGGGTGGCATGCTCACACTAGCCAAACGATCTATACTTTAGGGGGCAAACATACTCGTGCACGATACAGATGGCCTTGTGTTAGTCGCCCTGAAGTTGTTAGTGGTTCAGCTGGGGCATCAAGTTTTCTGTAGCAGACAGCAACAGAGCAACAGAAGCGTAATGACAGTTGCTTGAGCACCAACAATTCAAATTGCTTGGTAACAAACTTATAGGGCTAGAGGGATGTTGTAGAGCACTTCATGCATCCTTCTGCTGACAAGCTTAGTGGAGATGCTGATTTCATTTTCCAACAGGACTTGGTACCTGCCCACACTGCCAAAATTACAAATGCCTGGTTTATTGAAAATTAGATTACTTTGCTTGATTGGCCAGCAAACCCGCCTGATCTGAACCCCATAGAAAATGTATGGGGTATTGTCAAGAGGAAGATGAGAGACCCGTGGCCCAACAATGCAGACGAGCTGAAGGCCGCTATCCAAGCAACCTGGGCTTCCATAACCCCTCAGCAGGGCCAAAGGCTGATTGACTCCATTCCGCTCTGCATTGATGCAGTAACTAATGCAAAAGGAGCCCCAACCAAGTACTGAGTGCATATAAAAGAACATGCTTTTGAGAAGGCCAACATTTTTGTGTAAAAAATAACCCCAGGGGCGCTGTTGCACATTTTCTGCAACATTCACGAATTTGAAGCGTAGACAGGCAGGAAGTCGTTCACTTGCGGAACATGCATGAGCTTAAAACTTAACGTTTGTATCGTAATCGATCACTCGGATTGGGGGTATTCGTCTTGTGACACCGGGCGCACGTTAAGTGGCTGGAGCGAATGATGGTTGACTGTTGATATGCCTCTGTGGTGGCATAACAAGTGCGCAACGAGCGCGCAGAGCCAACACTATTCCGCACCGAGTGACATGATACAGATATGAGGATGACAAATTAAAAGCAGGTTGCTGTCGGGCGCTTCTTCCCGCGGCACGCTGCGCTTGCACTTGGAACTACAAACTGCTGCCGCTTCAGTTGCCCAATACTGTCGGCTCTGCGCTCTCGTTGCACAGTGGGCAGCGGGCTTCAGATCGCACCAGCATCACACTAAACGTAGGTAAAGGGACCTCGGATCGCCCCAAATTGGGCTCCTTAACCCACTACAATTACCCTTACGCTGCATGTGAAACCAGCCAAGTTACTGCAATCACACACACTTCACATGCATACACAGGCATTAGTTGTTCATTGTTTATTTCATACTGAGCTAAAAAATCTAAAACGGTGTGCATTATAACATACATTAATAAAAGATAAGGCCCCCGCACCTTGATATTAAATGTGCTTAATAAATAAATGTTATTTTATTTGATTAGTGTTTTACAGATCGATACAATAGATAGGGCGTTTGGTAAGGTCCACCACCGTTGCTCCTCTCCTCATAAACAGCTACAGTCGGTGTTTAATGACGTTGATTTACCTTTGAGCATTTCTTATTATAGGCTACTGTGTAAAATGCTGTTTAGAATTGACGTTTGTATCAAGAAAGAAAGAACCACGAGTGACGCTCTTATTCCCGCTCTCCTTGCCTGACAGCGATCTAGTATCTAGGATCGATTGCTCTTCCTTGGGTCCCCGGATGTTAACACTGAATTTCATGCATTGAATTTTTTGCCGGTGACCTTGGCATGTGGAATTTAAGGACGTTGAATATATTTAAGTTTAATATTTTTACGTTGAATATTTGATTTTGCATTTTTTAACAAAATAAAATTTAAGGTTAAAATGATTTGTGCTTAATTTCAAGTTATATTCAGAGGCAAACAAATCCAGAGACGTTATTTCAATGCGTAAATATTCAGTGCTTAGAATTCAATGGCTTTTTATTTTTAAATTCTGTTGGCACAGATTTACTTCCATACTTTTCAACAATATTCAAATTCATTGAGATGCACCTTTATACCCAGAAATTGTGTCAGACGCTCCTCTTGAATCCCCTTTTTGTATTAAATTAAATCTACAAGTCTAATTCCTATTTTCTAGGGTAGTGGTTAGGGTCTACGATCAGCATAAAGTTTCTGGGTTCTCTATCTCCCTGTGGGCATCCTTGAGAAAGATGCCTAATCCCTACCTTCTCCTAAAATAGAAAATTCAACAAATCTTATAACTTTGACCCTGCCTTTCCTCTCTGTCATAGATTAGCCGCTCAAGACCAATTCATCGAGAAGTATAGACTGATGGCAGCGTACACAGCGTTATCGAAGAACTCAAATGAGACAAACTGGGAGCACGTCTCCCAGGACCACATCGAGGACCACCCTGGCAGCGACACAGTATTCTGCGATGCACAGTTGCGACCAGGGAGGATCTCCCGGGTGGACTCGGGCAGCCCCAGCGATGCCTGTGTGGTGGGCAAGCCGCCAGCGACTGAATCCCCGTCCCAGAGCCATTCCCCTTCATCACTGGGGCCGGGCGTCAGGCAGAGGCCCCGGCGCTTGTATAGTGTGGCCCAGCTGGTACAGGAGTCTGACAGCCAGGTCAGCACTCAGGAACTGGACGCAGAATTTGTCTCACCCAGAGTGGAGGTGGAGTCACGTGCAGCGGAAGGGTCTCTGCTAGAATCAACCCCTAAGAAGAGGCGGGTGACGTTGACTCCTAAATCGCCACAGGAGCTGCAGAGGTGAGTCCCCTGCCCATCCAGCACGTACCTACATCTGCTTCTAGAGGTATTGGTTTGTCATACATTTTTCTGTCCTGTTATTGCTATAATGAGTTTAATACATTTATTTTGAAATACTTAAACAATTAACAAACAAATGTATCAATCTAATGTACCGTAATCCAGATCAAAAGTGTTGCCTAATCCTAACGCTTACAACAATGGGACACTGAGAACTGAGGCCCAATCACCTGTATGGGTCCTGTGTGTCTAGCAGTGTGTACATGCCCAGTAGACGGGGCCATCGGCAGCAGCATTCCTCTATGTAGAGCCATTGTTTGTTCAACCTTTCTACACAATTTGGGTGTAGAAGTAGAGCTGGGTATTGCCAGGTACCTCACAATTCAAATCAATTTCATTCTTTATTCGATTAGATTTTGATTCGATATTGATCCAATTGCTTCGATATCGATTCAATAATACGTGCAGATGACAAAAATACCTAAATATTATTTAGAATTAGCCATTGCAAAATGAATTAACCATTTCATTGTGCTTTAACTAGCAAAAAGGGAATACACCATTGTATAGTATTGGTCCTGAGCTAAACTTGCCGCATAAAAGTAATAATCATAACATGGACAAATGTCAAAGGGCATGTACATTTAGGAATACTCGCTTCTAGATAAAAAAAGACTGAGTATGCTTTTTTTTCTGTTTTTTATGGAAATAATCTATTTCAGAAAAGTTCTGAATCGAGAACAATTAAATTGCAGTGCATTGATGAATCGATATTTTTAGCCAGCCCTAGAAGAAGGGTACCGGTTAACGAAGTACCATTTAAATCTGATGACTTGCATTTTTCAAAATGTTCTTTATGGTTTTAAATAGCTATTTATAGCTAAGTGCATGCTCTTGTGTACTCTCTTAACTAGGAGGAACGGCTCTGTGTTCCACCTTTTTAACTGAAACTTAGGACGGTCTTAACGAGGATGCAGGACTTTTAACACAATCCACTGACTTGCAGATGGGCGGCAGCATCATCGGAGGACAGCAACTCGGATATTTGCAGGTCCCCACCATCTACGTACGTCAACGTTCCTTCTCAAGTGTGTGGCTGGTTGGGTGACCTGCTATTGTTTGGATTAAACCTGAACATTTGTATTTAAAGTTATAATATTAAAGTCTATCTAAAACTTTAAATATGGGACTGCTAATCCTGGCAAGTCTTGAGCGGACCAATACTACCGCAGCCTTGGCTTCAGTTCCGTGTATGAAATGGATGTGGGCAGGCAGTGTATGGAGTCTAAAGTGTTGACATGGAAAACGTATCTCTTCCACAGCGAGTCCCGTGACGACAATGAAGAGGGTCATTTGGCTATCATAAACTCTTCCGGCCCAACACCTCAGAAGACTGCCAAGACAAAGGGGTTTGTAGGAATACAAGTATCATAGTAGCAATATCCCAGATTATTATTATTACAGATTTTCACTCAGTGATGCGCTACGTGAATCCATAGACCATTTAGCTATTGATGTGGATGTTGATTTTGCCATTTCAAGATGTATGATGGGTTGATTAACCTACCAGCAAAACCAGTGGATTCTGCAAACTGTTAGGCTGGTCGATCCATTATGCATCTGGCTTTGACAATACCAATTTAGGGTCGATTTTGAAATGGCATCAATGTCACACCTTGGGGTAAAATATTCCCTTTTTCAAAATAAATATTTTTTAATTTCTGGTGTTAGGGAGAGTATTTGCTGTCCATCAGTTATTTTAAATTTAGAGAAACTTTAATTATCTTGTGAAACGGGCACTATCTGTTGTAATACTCTGCACGAACATGGGAGAGACCATTTATTATGTGGCTGCAAGGTCGTTTTTGCAGTGTTCTCCCAAAAATTTGGAGGTTAAACTAGACGAGCAAGCCTTTCACCTTTTTTCTTAGTATCAACCACGGCTGCCATACTTGAAGTCTGATACCGATATTTCTGCAGAAGGCTGATATTGGCAGTTACTATCGACCGTCCCATCTATTGGTCGGGCTCTATCTAAATGCCTCATCAGTTTCAAATTTCGACATACATTAGCCATATCATTAAAGAGCTTGCAACTATGCTTTTGTGTTCAGAGTCCGTAAACACAAAATAACAAATAACTTGTTAGTAGTTTTGGCTACTAAGAATTGTAGCCAAAACTACTTTTTCTCCAAGGAAAAGAGGGATATCGGCTGATGTTCAGCCCGACTGGTCACGTACCACAAAGATCATGGCATAATAACAAAGCAAAAGTGCATTCTGGATTCATGAGGCTGCTGTCCAGGCGAAAATGTGTGTCCTTACTAAATTAAAGATTTCTCTCAATAGGAAAATTGCAGAAATCAAATATGCAGTCATTCAGAGACTGATACCCAATTTGTCATTTTGGAATTAAACTGATGTTACTTTTAGTTGAAGACATACTCAAGATTAATTAATGGCTCCCCTAGCGTCTCCCACCGCAGGTGCCGACAAAGCCATTTGAACGCACATTTAAGGAATTTAGCAGACGCCATTATCAAAAGCATATTTTTTGTTATATAAATGTATCAACATCTACAGCAAGTAGATGTACTGACTAGTTTGTGTCCCCTCAGAAAACTACTGGACAGTGCAAGGGAGTCAAAGGAAATATGGAGCGAAGAGGAGTCTCTGTTTATCTCAAAGAAAGGTAAACCTCTATTGTTTTAATGCGGCTTCAATAAAGGCCTATATACTTGTATATAAAAATACGGTGTTCACGTTGACCAAATGGTAGGTTAGCATACAAACAGCTGGTTTGCTGAGCCGAGCTGATGAAACTTCTCCTTTTTGGGGGGTGCACGTAACCCACAGCAGCGGTCTCTGTGGGCATTGCTGGTGACGGAGATACCCAGAAGAATATTTGAACCAGTCAAGTGGTTGTAGGAAGCCAGGGAATGCAACTTTTTGTGCCCTCCCAGTCCTCCTTGGCAACAAAAAATAGTCACGGATTGCTGTAGGAAAATACTTTATTCCTTGAATAAGTTATGGTTTATTGGATTGCCGAGTTGACTAAAACACTGCTGGAGTTGGGAACCATGTGTTCCTAGTATAGTCTTTATGGCATAAGCATTTCCGACTACACTGTCTGGGCCCAAATGATACATTTTGTTGACCCGGTCCAGTGAGAATGTCCCCTTACTGAACTTGTCTTTCTGTATAAAAAAAAAAAAAAAAACAGCGCCGAAAAACGACATGTATTCGGGGTCAAACAGCAAAAAGGTAAGAGGAGCTGTCCTGAATGGTATTCTTATCGAGTCTGTTCTTCACCATGTTTACCTTATTGAGGAGTATTCTGCATAACCTTAGACATACCTTTTAAGTATCATTACTTCCTCAGGGTAGTGGATTATACAGAGTTATTTTTACTGTAGTCAAGCTATATTTTTACATTAACTTCACTTTACAATTTAACTCGGCTCTAAACCCATGTCTTGTTTTCCAGTCCTGGTCGGAGGAGGAGAGCAACATTTTAAAAGAAGCAGTAGCCAGGTTTGGTGAGGGAAATTGGGCAAAGATCATGGGAAAATACAAGTTTGAAAACAGAACAAATGTCAACTTAAAGGACAGATGGAGAACTATGAAAAGGTTGAAGTTGGTGTGAACAGAAAAGCTCACTTTATGAATATAAGAAATTTGTTCCTGTTTTTAAATCGTTTGCGCTGCAGAAACAAGGATATTTAACCTAAGACAGTTCCGTTCTGAAGTCAAAATTGATTACTTTATTTTTTACAAAAGATGAGACTTAATTGAGGAAAGGTACAGAAGTGGCACTGGATGGAGAATGAGGGGGAAGTCATGTTAACGCAGGTCAAGAAGGAGTCAAATAGATTTTATGTCAATGTATCCTCGTTCCTGATAAACTCTCCCACGTCCGCTTGGTGGAACACCACGATAGACATGGGATCCATCCGCCGGCACTCCTGCGTCGTCTTGGCTGCCACACCAAAACCCTGGGGGGGGGGGGGGGGAAGGAAAGTACCATGTTGCCTTTATGATTAACAGACCAGCTGACTTGGCTGGATACTACTTTTTTCTGATACCAACATCTTGCATAAAACTACACGGTATGTGGAACCAAGTACAGTTGTCACTGAATCCAGTTTACATCCTCGAGCCTACAAACCAATTTAGGTAGTGAGCGCATCCAGGACCCGATCCAAGTACGTTTGACCAGTGACGACCACGATAATGCATCCCCACCTTACATTGTCCCCAGGCTTTCACATTTCATAACAATGTCTGGAACAGTAGGTGCCCAATTAGTTCTTTGCGAGTGAGGCAACACTTTGTTACATGGGTTGGACAGCTGGAGGAGGCGGGAGAATGCTTTGGAGGGAGACTTGTGTATCATTGTTTACTGTCAATTTCTTCATTAAAATACTTTCCATATTCTCCTTGTCATAGCTGTAATCCTAGTCATGTTCTTATTCTCACGTATACACAGCTCATAGGAATTATGTTGTGGGAGACAAGAAAAAGCAACTATTCATTAATGGTGTGATCGTTTGTGATACTTTGACTCCGGTTCAGAATTCAACCTGTGCAGGCTGGAGCTTTTCCATTTTTAAGTCATTTACATTTGGGGCATTTAGCAGACGCTTTTATCCAAAACGACTTACAATAAGTACATTTGTCATAAGAAGTGAAACAATATATTGCTGTAGGTACAGTAAAGATGTTCGTAGAGCCAAGTGCAAGTACTAACAACCGCTAGGCTAACCCATTCCCCGTGTACAGCAATGCTAGCAGCTACTGCAGATGTTAGACAATTAAGTACTTTGAATAAGTGCAATGTAGATTAAGTGCGTACATTAAGTGCCAGGATGTACAACATACAATGGTCCTGCAGGCTACTATTCAGTCTTGAGAAATTAGAACAAACAAGTGGTGTCCTCCCACGGTAGCCCAACTCACCAGGGGCACGTCTGCCATGGAGTAGACCACTACACCCTGGTACTGATTTGTGTTCTCCGTAATCCTTCCCAGTCCGGACTTCAACACATGGTTTCCATAGAGGAACGACTGCTCCGTTCCTGGTTTCACCCAGACCTTGAACTAAAAAGGTATTGTAATGTTTAGCAGGAAAAATGTATACTAATCTATAGGTTTGGGAACAGACCAAATATAAAGGGTATTTTGTGGTACAAAATGTGTCTACAAATACTTCTACCAAGTTGATATAAAATAACTTTAATGGTGTTTGGCAGGACAATTAAAATCAGTATAAAATATTTCTACCAAGTTGAAAGACAAATTTAACAAAAAAAATAGGCATTTCGCAATACAGAATTATGAATAAGCATAATTCTACCAAATTGAGGTAACCTGTAGTTCATACTAATTAATTCAATAAGGCATTCGAGTAAAATAAGCCAGTAACAATACTGCCACCAAGTTGAAGTTGGCCCTCTGAATCAATAACTTTCGTTTCACAAGGAGTCATGATTTAACCGTTTTAGCTTAGTGTTTAGAATATATAATACAATAGGTCAAATTGGCTGGCTACCTTTGCATATGGTGCGAGGAAATCCAAAGCTGTGATGTGCAGACGGAACTTTCCAGTCTTCGTGAATTTACCAAAGCAGGTTCCAACAGAGACAAGCTTGTCTCGGGCAACGTTTGTAGCCAATTTGAGGATTTTCTCACTGTTGGGGTTCAGATGAAATAACATTATGATTTGCTGCAACTTCAATTTTTCAACCAATGCGTGTAGCAGTAACAAGTGATTGCAAAGTAAATGTTTACCTCATGTAGTACACACGGTCGTTGTGTAGTCTGAAACAGTAAACCCCATCAGGCCGATCTACAAGGAGTTTGATGTTTTCACCAATGCTGTTGAAGAGAGGCATGCATTTAAACCACTGTTAGCGAATAAGTAACAAGGTAGTCTGTCTAATTGCATTCAAGTTTAAAGTAGCTATTGTGTCCCACTCACTATTTCGAAAGCTTTTCAAACATAGTTTTTGTCTCTTCATCCGTCAACGGCCTCATGATGATACTTGATTTGAATTGTGTTCTTCTAACGCGATCAGAACCCTTTGCATGTGCTAACCTAAACACGTGGGTCACACGGAAGTTGTACCATACACAATGCTGCGTTCAAATAACGTGGGATTCAAGTTACAACATTTCGGATGCTGTGAGTTCAAATAATACTAGATACTGCTTTTGTTTTTCTAGCAATACATAAAAATACATATAAAACAAAGAAAATAATGGCCATAAATCTGTCCCCTAGCGATGACATAAATCTCATTCAAAGCACATTTGTGTTTTGCAATTATCTCGCTTTTAGAATATTTTTTTGCGAAACTTTTAATAATTCCAACTAATTGTTATTATTATATTTTGGAAGGTTGTTGCTATGTGGATACATCTTTTTACATGTTTTCTCCTGTATGAAAATGTAAGTACAACCTGTTTTGAACGCCACATACTAACGCTATTTGACGCCATGACGTCAAGTAATCAGCGTGGGGAAAACTTCCGCATCTCTACTGGATTTGGTTCGTTAGCTTCTAGCTCGAGTCGTTTTACTTTTTCTCGGAAATTGACTGCGATATTCTGGTACGTTCTCCCTGTCTTTATACTGCAAGCCAAGCACCCAAAAGCAGCTTACCAAGAATCACATCCGTTAATGTATGAATGTGTTTTAATCACGCTGTAACCCCTAGTAATAATGCTGTAACTCGAAAAACCGTTTCGAAAACGAAATAGCTGCAAAGCTAATGCTAGGTTGGCCAATGCTAATCGTATCCATTTATGCCAGATAGGTTTGCGAGCTAGCTGGTATGCTAACATATTTTGATAAAATGGTAATGGTAATGGTAATGTTTGTACGCTATTGTTTTCGAATTGTATTGCATTAATAACTGAATTCATCTACAATGGAGATGAAGGGAGTGTGGTCGATGAGTGATTTGTTGGTAAATAGCGGATGTACAAAGATGTAAACACACCCGATTTGAACAATTCGTACTGTCTGTAACGTTACACACCAGCTGCAGCTCTACGAGGACTCTTATGCTTTTTTTTTTGCATGGGGCTCTTTGTGTGTCAAGAAGATTGGCCTGAAACGTATTATGATATCACTCACTTTAGCCAGGCTCAAGATAAATAACTTTGCATATAGTTGAAAAAAACAGTTTATGAATTCGCTTTTATCTGCATCTGCCAAAGGCAGTTTACACTTTAATTTTAAGTTAAATTGGTTGCACTCAAAACCTGTTCTCTTCTAATACCATGGTGTATGAATTTGCTTGACCATGTCTTCAGAGGTCTTATGACCTGATACTAATCACACTTTTGAGGTATGTTCGTCTGTTGCCTTGTAATGTCAATTCAGTAAGGGTGTGTCTCAGTGTAATGCCATTTTAATATTATCTCTTTGGTTCAACAAGGTCAAAGGCAGACCATAGTTTAAAGAATGATAACTTAGACCAAATATGTCAGACAATGCCACAGAATGTATCATGGGATCAATGACCAAAACGCCGGTTAAGTCAGCAGTAAGAGCAGAGAGCTCTGAGGTTCCTTCCTCTAAAAGATGTCTCAGTGCTATTACAAAAGGGAGGATTTCTGCCCACACACGGATCATATCACCACGCATCACCATGGTTTACAACATGTTAGTCCAAACCGCTACAATAAAATGCAAACAAGCCATATCAGGTGGCTTTAGTAATGACTTGTTAATATGAATACACAACTGTTTTATTGTTTGAATGTTTTGCTTGTCACAGGAGAGGGGTGCCTGAGGCCAGGAGGAGCTGTCCCTGTGTGTGCGTCAGCTGTTTGGGCCCCCAGAAAAACAACGGCTGTGGCTGTGTCTTCCGGTTCCCTGCCACAGTGGTTGGTTTGTGACGCTGTCAGGCAGGAAGTCAGGACGTCAGAAAGAGAGCGAGACAAGCCAGTGAGGAAGTTGCTGTGGCTATTCAGTGAGCCTCAGAATGACTGAGTTCTGGGTGTGTTTCAGCTGCTGCATTGCTGAGCAGCCTCAACCTGTGAGTACATTATATGCAGACACCAATGGCTCTTTAGAGGCCCTTTCTTGGCTCCAACAATGTATTCCTGGCATAAATTGTTTTTCAGGTATCTGCCCTCTTTGCATATCTTCCCTGTCTTTTTAAATTTGCATGCTAGAAAAGTAGGTTGGGTATGGTGCAGTTGTGTACATTTCAACTAAATTGAAGGACTATTAATCAGGAGGATTTGTTTTATAATATAACCTACCGTTATGTCATCTCAGAGATAAAAAGATATTTAAGGCCAATAGACTAAGGAGAATTGAGACCCCTGAGTCATTTGAATATGTGCATCATTATAACCGCCCTGCACTGTTTGTATGATCTTTCGTACCTTCTATCAAAAGATTAAACATGCTTCAAAGAAGGAATATAAAGCATTCAAAAGTTGTTAAAATGATTGTGTAAGTCTTACATATTTTTTTGTGACTGTCGGGAGCGTATAATAGCCACCCTCATGAAGCTTAAAAAATATATATATTTTTGCCTCCTGCAACATACATGTGGCATGTTCACCACTTGCTTCATGTGCGTGCAGGACCTTTTTGTCAGACAAGCAGCACTGCTGAGATAAACAGGTTGCCATGCTAGCTTTGATCACAAAACATGACTGACAGTATTTTTGGGCCCGATTACTGATCACTAGGGCTGTAACGATACACAAACTCACGATTCGGTTTGTATCACAATTTTTGACCCACGGTTCGATACATCCCACGATTTTTTGAAATTTAAAAAGCATTTTATTTAAACAACACTTATATACCAATTAACTTAATGTAACATTTAATAACAAATAATTTGGAACACTGAACAGATTTGAACAGAAAGAATACTATTAAAGTATAGCTAAATGAATAAAGAAATAACGTGTGGGAGGATGCTTTTTTCAACTGTTTGGTGGGTTTAGTCAAATATCCTTATTAGCACTACTTATTAGGCTATGTCGCTTAAATAATGACATAATCAGGCCGTATAGAATCCAACATGTTTAATAGCCTAACTTTCAATAGATGGAGAAAAACCTGAAGGTCATGATCGTCGCAATAACGAGGCGTTACGAGTAGCATGTGTGTGCGCCAGAATGGCAATGTGCGTATGCGTGTGTGAGTGACGTCAGCGAGTGAGTGGACGAGCGAGGAGAGCGAGCGGTAGCGCGTGTGTCTAGTGAAGAAGCGAACGAGTCCGGTAGAATAAAGTACCCATCCTGTCAATAATCGGTGGCCGCTTCATTCCGACCTATAAGCAGACAAACTGCCAGTCAAATCACACAAAACACTAGAGACAGGATCACACAGGCCCCCTCTTGATAAATGTCGTTCATATCGCATATGAGCACTTCGACGGCTGTGGAGAAATGCGATCCTCCGTAGCCACGGAGGATTGCAGTCGCATACTTACGGCATCGATAGGAGGGGGCGCTGTCAGCAGACTATTATCTAGACAAATTATTAGCAAATTTCAATCGGACAATTTGACCGCAGAGTTAGAAAGGGCGTATCGCGCTTCTGCCTTCTCACACCGCGAGACAGGATCGTGGCTTTGAGTATCGCGATTTTCGGTTTGATACGTGTATCGTTACAGCCCTACTGATCACCAAAATCATGATCTGCCAATCGCAGAATGGCAGGGGAATGGGAATCTTCCATATGTATCTATGTATACTGGATGAGGGCAAGCACCAGTTTCTGTTCCAATAGAGTTATGCGAGTTCTCAGTAAACGACAATGAACATAAAACTGCATCCTTTGCCATTTTTACAGCGACCGCGTCAAATCCTGGCAGTGTAGCGCAATGTTGTAGACGGGGGAACTCCTGCTGCCACTGTCAAGTTCTGCTTTAATGTGCGCGCGACGCATGCAATGGGGAAAAAAGGTTGCTCGAGTAATTTACGTCACAGAATCTGCGCTTTTGTGGTTCCCTGATCAAGCTATTTTTAGCCATTATCGGCCGATCATGATCAGAGTCATCGGAGCATCTCTACTACTAGGGTTGGGTATTTTTCCATTTGATCCGTTACTGGTACCTGGAATTCGGTACATTACTCTGCATAACAAAAAAAAGTACAAACCTCTATTTCAACATTGTTTTCTATTCAATACATATCACAGCACACAAAATAAAATCTCTCCCCCCCCCCCCCCCCCCAAACCCATCCCTACAATTTCAGCATGTCCGTCTGTCACCGTAGTGTGTGGTCGCTGCCATGTGTGTCTTGGAGGAAGCACGTGATATCCTCTACAAACTGTAAGCTATTGACTAAACTAACTTTAGAGAAGTGATATGAGTGGAGGTGCTGATCTTCACTAATATCTATGGATTGCGGATTAAGTTTGTCATGGCATTCCAAGTTTAGGACTGTCCTTTACCTGTACGATTTTGGGCACTGAAATTGGTATTCAATTTATTCCTAGTAGGGTTGGGCGATATATCGATTATACTGAATTTATTGGTCATCATTGGTTGGACAATTGCTGCCGTTCCTTTCATTCGGGAGAAAAAGCATTTCTTAACCCATTATTTTTCGAAGGCGGGAGGGGCAAATGAAGACCAATGCATTAAAAATAATATATATATATATATATATATATATATATATATATATATATATATATATATATATATATATATATATATATATATATATATATATATATATATATATATATATATATATTGCACAACTTAAAGAGGGTTGCTAGTAGGGATGGGAATCGAGAACCGGTTCTTGTTCAGAACCGGTGCCGAGTCAACCGATTCCTTGGCATCATTGGGCCTAAAAAAAAAATTTGTTTGGTTCCGGTTTCCGACCGACCCTGTCAATTTATGTGCGACCCAAATTATTTTATGAGTTTTATAAAAAAAAAAGAAAAAGAAAAAAAACTTCTTTTTTTTAATGTAATTACGTTTTGGTACAGCACCTCTATAATTACGTGTTTGGTACAGCACCTCTTCATTCTGTGCAAGGATGAGCGAATTTTCTCGTTTTTAAATGAAAACAACCTACCTATCATTCGCTGCCGCTGGAAAAAATAAAATAAAAAAATAAAATAAATTCCCTACCTACCCATGACCTCAACTGACAACCAACAGGAACCAAACTTTTTTTTTTTTTAGGCCTTAGCAAGCCTGCTTAACGATTCCGCTTATCGGTTCCGGTCGCAGCAAATGCGCCATGACGTCACACACACACACTGCTTTGTTTTGGTTCAGAACGCAGCAAACATGGTGCCGCCGAGGAAGAAGCGCATTGTGCGTTCACACCAAACGCGATGGGGCGACAAGATCCCATACAAAGTGAACGTAGAGACGCGTATCGGGCGAATTTTTCGCGAGAGAAAACCGGCGACAAGTTTTTGTCGTGATGACAGCCAATCAGCGTTCAACAGCGTGACAACTGAGTGACATTTGTAACGCAACAGCCAATCAGCGTTCAACCGTCAAACTCAGTGCAGTGCAGTCTGGGGTGAACTGCAGCACGGAGGAGAAAGTGATAGTTGCAGTTTGCGACTCCCGGAGCTCTATATATAATTTTATATATAATATCACGGCCAACAGCTCTGTGCGCCTCCGGATGGCCGTAGCGTGGGGAGCTCTCATAGGGATTGGGCTTCTCGGGGTTTGTTTACCGGCGTTGCTATGGTTTCCGGTCGTGTGTGTTCCAACGGTAGGCCCATCTAATAAATCTCTGTCTAATCAATACTTCATTTTGTTTATGTCAGTTGAATTTGTTACAAGTTGAATGCAAATGAGCACTGTTCGCATTCCAAAAGGCACAAGCTCTTACTTGACTATTTTCAGTCTGTGTTTTTAGTTATATGGCACATAATGATGGCACTGGGCTTAAAAAGCCAAACATATATTTTTTTTGTCTAGACCAATTGATTTGAAAATGTACAATTTCCTAATTCTAGACGCACTTCTGATCAGATATTAAAGAGATTTAATACAAACCAACACATTTGTACTTATTTTCTCACCCAATGAGAAAAACCTTAAGAATAAAATTTTCTGACGTGTGTTATAGGGTTACAACTAACGATTCTTTTAATAATCGATGAATCGGATAAAAAAAAAAAAAAACATTTGTTATTGCTGCATCTTTATTCAAAACTTAACATTACATCAAATTCACAGTGCAGACTGCAGTGTAAAAACACCAGGTTATTGCTCCAACGTCCCGGAACTATTAAAAGTAATATTAAATTATAAAAAAATCATAACTTGGATAACACAAAAAAAACATACAATGTTTGATATATATATATATATATATATATATATGCAAGAATGAGTAGAATACATCTGAGTGTAAGCTACAAACGCGATAACAATTTACAAGTGCAGAAACGCCAACATATTCCTTATTTTGCTGACCACTTGTTTGTATCCAAGAAAAGCCTCGTAATCAAAGTTCCTCTGCTACTTTCTTGTAGCTCGCACCATCTTTCTCCGTCTTCATTAAATGCAACTGCATCACATGTTGCAACGACGCTTGGATTGGATTTCACCGTATCTCCAGTTAAAACTACTCAGTTAAAACTACTCATGTTGATGTCGCTGAGTTGTCTCTGTTGTCTTGACGACCAGTTGACCTGCTGTCTCAGCTGTTTCCTTCTTTAAAACTCCCGGCTGTGGGTCTCACATTTTACATCAACACCTCTACCCAAGTCCTGCCCCTGGTACCGAGATGCCGTAATTGCATTTCCATGAAAATGGAACCCCTAATATGTTTAGGGTTAGAGAGATGACCTTGGGGTGCAAAATCAACACGGTATATTACCTTGGTCTTGCAACTCGCGGTCCATGCCGGGAAAAAGTTTAAGACAGGCATATTTGGCAGTGTTAAAATGCTTATCGATACTTATAGTACAACGCCACGGTATGTGTGGAGCTTGATCTGGCAGCCATTGAGTTGGATGATCACAGCCGACCGTGGCCTCTGTGGTTCACGCACAATTTTACTTACTGTTTTTTAACCTATTGTCTCAAACATCATGCACCAAGCTGTACTCTTGATTGATGGACTTTTTTTTTTCAGGGTTTCTTGTTGAATGCACTTTTTTGTTGCTGAACTCTTTTTGTTTAGGGTGATTGTTGAGCTTAAGCTTGATAGAACTAGGCTACAGTATGTAGACGGCAGGCCTAAATCAGGCCATGATTTACTTTTCATTTAACAGCGGTTAAAAGCCTGTCTGCAATTGCGTGGTTTTAATCATAAGTGTTGTTTCCCCAGTTTTGCACTTTAAAACGGTTTAAATAGAAACTACCTATAATGTAAACAATGATGTTTTAATGCAGATATATGTTGCATATGGGTTGTCCTTCATATGAAACATTATTGGATAATTCTTATAATTGACATTTCTCTGGGCCAATCGGAATCTCAGCACCCTTCAGAATCTTGAAGCACGACACAGCGGCAACTGAGCTCGCCGGATGAGACGCCTGGATACCGCGCGAGTCGGTTGGAAACTCTTAACATCAATTTGTAGTAGGGGTGTAGGCCTACGGTACCCTGGCGATGTCATACTCATAGTCAGAATATGAGTCTGAGACCGAACCATTGGGCTGTGATTATAGGGCGGAACCAGGAAGGAAAATGCCTCTTCGCTCAATTGGATAGACCTAAAACCAATCAGAGCAACGTAGTATGTGACGTATGTTGTGCGAAGCACAGCTATTCTCAAACTAACTCAACTGAGCGCACGTTCGAAGAAGTAGAAAAAGAAGATGGACATAAACGATTTATGCCTGTTTTGTAAAAAGAATTTAAGGATACTTACACGGACAAATTGGCAACACGGTCAGCATTTTTGGGGAAAAAAAGTAAAAGCGCTGAGCGCTCTTTGGTGACGTGGTTGATTACGTTAATGTGTATCATCTGTCCATCAACGTATAAAGCCCGCCCTTACAATTTGATTGGTCAGATCACTTTTTGATCTGACCTAATACCTCCCAACGAGCTCAATTCCAGACTGAATCTCCAGACCAAATATTTTGTGGGCGGAGTTCAGGCTGGTATCCAGGCTAGGCCTACGGTATAAACGGTGTAGAAAGTACACCAGTGTGAATTTGCGCTACGGTATGGATTTTGACGTTACCGTGTGACCGGTAGACAGTTGTGTGTGTAACGCCTAACAAAGTAAGTTACGCGTTAATACAGTAACCTAACTACTTTTTCATGTAAAAAGTAAAGTTACGCGCAACCACTGAAAATATCGTAACGAAACATAGTTCCTTTTTCAAGTAAGCGCCATGTTACTTTTCCCAGGGACAGATTTGACAGCGATACTGCCTTCTCAGGCAGTATGCTTTTGCGCAAGCACGCAGGCGCGCAGCAAGCGCTGATGTGTGCTTGTGCAATGCTCCCTTCACGAGCTCATTCCAATCCATACCGTACGAGACAGACGCTGGTAGAGTGAAGCTGTCAGACATTGCTTCCGCAGGCATTTTGACAGCCAGTCCTTACGACAAAATGCCAGCGGTGGAACGAGATAACAAACACTGTCACTGTTTAGCTGTGTAAGGACATGGTTCCCTTTAAAAATGTAGATAGAAAGGGCTTTAAAGAGATGGTCAAAACACCCGATCCCAGGTACGCGTGTCCTGCCCGCACACACTTCAGCCAAAGTGAGATGCCAAAACTATACGGCAAGGTCCGCAAGCAACTGGAGAAACAAATCCATACTATTAGCTACTGCTTTTTTGACGTGATATAATTTACAATAATATTGTATTTTTAGGACCGAGTCAACGCCGAGTACTGCAGGAACGTAGACCTTGCATAAACGTAGTAAATTCTAACAACATGGGGCTATTTAGATAAATAATCTGGCAAGGGTGTTGTCCTAGGCTAATACACAAACTGCTGTATTTCTGTATAATAAAGGGCTAAATTTTGCATCCAAGTCTTATTTGAAATCTTCCCATTGTGTGCTACAACCTCCATAATGAATATTCACACTGTAAATATTCTAGAACACTCCGGGTGCTCCGGCAGTGTTATCTAAATAATATCATATTATACATAGATATCTAGATCATATAATATATATTATCACGGCCGAAAGCTGTGTGCACCTCAAGACGATATTATGAATTTCAGACGACTGCGTCGGGATCTCCGACGTCTCTGGTTCTTCCACGTCCACATCAATCTGAAGTAGACAGAACCACGACATGGAGGAGAAAAGGATTGTTGCCCGCGATTGTCTCCCGCTGGAGCCTCGCTGCTGAGGGACCACCGCCTCAATTACAATTAGGGCATTTAGCAGACGCTTTTATCCAAAGCGACTTACATCGGTTAATAAACACATTGACACACCGACGGCAGAGTCAACCATGCAAGGCGACAGCACGCTCGTCAGGAGCAGTTAGGGTTAGTGTCTTGCTCAGGGACAGATCGACACTCGGCTAGGAGGAGCTGGGGTTCGAACTAGCAACCTTTCAGTTACAAGACAACTGCTCTACCTTCTCAGCTAAACCTCGGCAGCGGGCAGCGCTTCGGCACCACCGCGTCCTGCAGCGGGCAGCGCCGAGGCGGTGACCCCACGGCAGTGGGAAGCGGGGCTCAAGCGGGAGATAATCGCTGGTAACAATCCCTTTCTCCTCCATGTCGCGGTTCATGTACTTCAGGGAGTCAAAGCCAAAGTTCCTTTCCCCCCATTTCCTTCTCAACCATGGCTGAGATAACCCCCACTACGAGTCTCGTTGTGGAAATGCGAGAGACGAGAGTCCGACGTGTTATCCGCCATAACGCCTACAGCAGAATGGTTATCCAAATAACAAAGAAGAGTACAACACTTGCGTTACAGTCCTGGAGCTCTATATCTAAATAACATTATATAGATAATATCTATATCATATAATACATATTATCACAGCCAAAAGCTGTGTGCGCCTCCAGATGATATTATGAATCACAAACGACTGTCTGATTCTTCCACTTCCACATCAATCCTAAGTAGACTGAACCGCGCACTGTCGGCTGCCCGCTGTCGGCTGCCTCACAGCGGGGCTCAACGATGGCTGAGATAACCCCAACTACAGTCTCGTTTTGGAAATACCATGGAGTTATGCGCCAATACACCAACATCAGAAAGGTTATCCAAATAACAAAGAAGTGTGCAACACTTGCATTACAGTGTGTATAATCACACACACATGTGGAGCTCATTGGCGGGCCAAATTCTCTGGGCTGGCAAGGCAGAGAAAGGCGAGGTGGCATCTCCTCTTATGACGACATCAGGGGAAAATTTCAAAACTGCGCGTCTGAGCATCGTTTTTTCAAAGCCGGAGCAGTATGCCTAGTGCTCGTTTTACACCCAACGGAAATTCAAGGCTACTGGGGGAGCATAGGTAGGCTAGGGGAACTCGTATTAATGTTAGAAAACCTCAGAAAGTGACATTTTCATGCCATGGGATCTTTAAAAAGGGTAGCTTTCAAATGGAGAACCCTGTTGGTGCCCTATATGAGCAGTCCCCAACCTTTTTTACACCACGGACCGTTAATGTCAGACAATATTTCCGCGGGCCGGTGTTGCACCGTACTCTGTTACCCATCATAAATTGTGACACCAGCAGGGCTCGCTGTTGTATATTTTCAGCGTAGCTTAAAGCGTAGACTGAGTTCACTACTAATAAACCATTGTATCGCCATCGCTCAGTCGGGATGGGATCATTTGTTTTGTTTCACCGGTCGTAGCCCATTTACTGGCTGAAGCAAAGCGGTTGATTTGCCTCTGTGATGGTGTCATGGGTCTTACTTTCTTGCTGTAATCAAGACCAGGTCTTGTCGAGTCCGTCTCCTAAGAGGTTAGAGTCCAAGTCGAGACAGTCTAAATGTGAGACGGTCAAAAGAAATAATCATATTCCAGACCAATTAGTTACCTGTTTATACTTTTTGTGTGATGCTAGAGACACAGTATATCTTCTATTATAAGATGATTATTTAGGACTATTATTTGTAATGTGCAGTGCAGGATCAAATTAGGTCATATTGTTTAATTCAAGTATAGCCTTTTGACTTAAAAGTCACATAAAGCTGAAGCGAATGAAAAACGATGAGCTGCATGGATCATGCATGTTTTGGCATACGATTGGTTACCATGCACCTATTTCAATGACCGTCCTATTTCTAATGAATAAAACCAATGCCATTTTTCTGAACAAGCTTGCTTAATCAATTATTGGGTTTTAAACAAGGAATTACTTTTCAAGGCGGCAATAAATAATAAAAATATTTAAGTTATTTATACTCCTTCGCAACCCGGTACCATATGAACCGCGACCCGGTACCCTATGAACCGGAACCGGGACCCATATGAACCGCGACCCGGTGCCAGGTCTCGCCCTCCGGGGTTGGCACCACTGCCCTGTATGACCTAATGCTCAATCCTATCTGATATCTGAAAATATTTAGTTTGACTGCATCATAATCATCATGTCATGAGTTATAAGAGTTTGATCTGTTGTCTGATCTTGTTGTTTATATGACCGTATAATATTTTTCGAATGCTTTCTCCATGAATGTTCGATTCTAGAAGCGGCGGCGGCGGATAGATCGTTCGATGATCGGGGAGCCGACCAATTTCGTCCACACAACCCACGTGGGCTCTGGGGACATGGGCCTGGGGCTGTCCTCGGTGAGCAACACCAAACCCGACACGCACTGCCTGGAGAGCTGTCCTCCCTTGAGACTGATGATGAGTGTTGTTTTGGCAGGTGGACCTGGTGCAGGCCCAGATGAAGTCTAAAGGAGGATACTGTCACGGCGCTTCAGAGGGATCCCAGTTATAACTTGGTAATGTGTGTGTGTGTGTGTGTGTGTGTGTGTGTGTGTGTGTGTGTGTGAGCATTCTGACGATGGTGAGTTTAGATTAACATTTATTTATTACTAGTTTCTTACAGAAGCCTCTTTGTATTCTTTCATAGTGTGTATGTGATTGTGTGACTAGTGAATCTGCTAATAATGCTACTTCCTAAAACTTATAACGTAGATGTATATGATTACATGTAATAAATGTCAATAAAAACTGATGTGAGAATAAAAAGTTGGCATTAAACAGAAGCTTTTATCCAGAGCGACTTACAATAAGTACATTTGTCAGAAGAAACGGAAGATAATTTATTCTTTATTTTTTCTTTTCGTTGCACAGAGCACCCAAGCAGCCTGTGGATCCTACTTTCATTGGTTGAGGAAGTGTTTTCCAAAGCAGTTGTGTCTGTTACGGACAGCAGGACCAAAAGATGAATCCACTGCTTTTCCATAATGTTGTACATATCGTTTCTGATGTTCAGTTTTTTTTGTTTCCTTCATTTATTTTTTGTTTAAAATGAAAGCACTGTTATCCATCACCGGCCATTTGGTTGCACTGTAAAGATTTTTGGATAAGAGATTTTTAGGCCAACTTCAGCTCTGTCGTTGAATGCTTGAGGGGTATGCATGAGGACATATATTTAGATCTTATTTTGCTGTTTTTAGCCCATGTTGGATGACTGTATTTATTATGAATTGTAAACGAACCTCACGGTGGCTGGGCCACTCGACAACATTCTGTTGAGTGTTGTTCATTCTCAGAGGTTGCTCAGACAGACAGGTAGAGGTTCAACGCTATTGGCTTAGCTGCTCTCCGAGGAGCTCCGTGCTAAATGCTGTTTTGTATTAAACTTGAAGTTGAGTAGAGCACACTGGAGCACATCTTAAACACTCAATGTTGCTTAGGAATTTCCCATTGATTTCATCTGTGTTTTTATATTAATTTTGATCTAACCAGAAATTATTTTAATAAACAACAAACTATAATCTTCTGGACGGTTTATTTCTATTTAATTTTTATTTTTATCATGACAGTCTTTCCACGGTCTATGTTATGCAGCACTTCTTTCAAAGGACATATTTGAGACTTTCAATGCCAAGCCCATTTGCCTCAAAGCATCTTGTTTCAGCAGTGGAGGAAGGCTTGTAGGTTTGGTGCTACACTGCCCTGCGCTTTAGCTTGGATCCCTTGGTTCACTGTGCTTCTTTAATCTGAACGCGCCGGGACACATTGTCCAAGCGGATACTGGTAGTTTGTGGGAGTTGGAAGGGACACTGTTTTATTCACGACGGAAAACACTTAAACTTGCTTGCATGATGGATTTAACCTTAAATATACTCCTGCGTGATATAAATGCAAGGTTGAATAATACTTGTAGTATTTCAAAAAAACAGCAAAAGCGACACAACTGGCAATTCTTTAACAGACCTGGATTTCAACAATATGCAAACTGCTATTTCCATATGATGTTATTACTGAATGTGTATGTCATGTTAAGCTCCGTGTGCATGAACTGCAAACTTTACTCAACTTCAGGGTTCACAAGCAAGCCGTTGACAGTTAACGTTTGGATCTCTGCATCTGAAACACCCGGCTGTTGGTGCAAAGCAGGCGGCCGTGAATGTAGTCTCTTATGTGGCCTTCACTGGTCTGAGTTCTCATCTGGAACTTTACAACAAAGTAAAGTACATTGACTTTGTCAATGGAAATAACAGGTGAACACAGATGCACCTGCAACTACAAAATACAAATGCACACAGATTTTACTAATCACAAATATATACACACACAGATCCTTTTCCTGTCCCATCTATTCATATCTGTAATGTATGGAACTGCAGAGAATGAAATGACTATTTGTTAATTGAATCTAGAGGGTTTCTGGCTACTGTATTTGATCTGAATTTATGCTATCATATTCATCCACCAGCCATTTAACATCTATTCCAAACTTTTATTTTTCTATTCCTATTCAGAACAATAAATGAAGTATGTCCAAGTGTAAAATAAAATCTATTATGGATGAAAGATGGTTTATAATAGGATCCCCCTTTTCTCCAGCCTTGGTGCCCTCTCCACTTAAAAAACCCTTCACTTAATCCTCTTAAAAGATCCTTTTCATCAGTTAAGGTTTCTTGCCTTGCATGAACCAGCCTCCATGAGTCCGGTACTGCTATGTAAATTGTTCATTGCTGTAAACCAAATTCCCTAGTTTAGATTTAATGTAATTGAACACACCTGCTGCCCCAGCTGTCTGGTGTGAGAAGCTCCATATATTGGAACTCATTATTGTATGTGAAGGGGGTCGAGGAAGCCATTAAGTGGCAGCATAACCGATATTGAGCCTATTGTTAAACATGCTTTTGAAACTGAAGCAATTCCCATGCATCTATTCTAGTAACCACCCCCCCCCTCGCTTCCCTCTTCAGGGACGTGTGCAAAGCAGTACAAAAGTGAAACAGGGTCATTTCTCTATGAATGAACTTGAATGTGTGATGCTGCTTTATTTTTTATTAATTTTTGATATTGCCTGTCAACATTTATATTATCTGATCATTCATAAAAAATGAAGTGTACATTTTACTTTTTTTAATTTATATCATATTTCAAGTCTTTGTAATATATAAATGTATGTCTTCTCTTAAATTCCTTGAAATTGATGTTTAAAACCACTTTTTTGTTTTGCTTTTTACATATTTGCTATGAAGTATCCGATGTTGAACACATTTATTTATGATTTATTTTCCCTGTGTTACTTGTCCACTCCCAGCCCCCCCACCACCCAATAGGACCTGAATCCCTGTAATAAATTGATGTTGATGTTTAACTGTTGTCCCAGTTATGCTGTAGTTCCACACTCCTGGGCTGGCCTTCAGTCCTCTGGGCTCCAGAGAACGCAGAGGAAAGGTATATTAGACACCTAGTATTAATAAGTGTATTAAAACCATGCCCATTGAAGGGCAGGGATGGAGATCAGTCTTCCGGATTTCGTTCATCCTTACATTGGTAGCTGATATTTTAGATACAAACATCAGGCGATGACTTACGGGTCAGAACGCCCCAACATTTTACACACAACCCTTTTAATGGTCCCTCTAGTCATTCTCAAAATCCTCAACATCTAAGGATGGGTTGTTTGGACGTGACTTCACCAGGTCTGTCTGTAGTAGCTCACCCCCCACCCCAGATACTAGGGGACTGAACTGTTTAATCTGTGTGAAGATACTACAGTGATACCGCAATCATTTATTTTTGTTGTAAATTGTCTCATATCGTCCTATTTTATGGTTGCACGCCATCTCCTTCATATAAAGATCCCAATCCTACGCACTGGAATATGTTAATTGATTCTAGTACCTCTTGCCCATCTCTGTGCCAATTGTTATTTTGTGAACAGTGAATGTTTTGTTCTATATAGACTGTGTCTTGTCTTGAAAGCTAGATGTTCTGTAGCTCACCTTGCTCTGTGTATTAAAATCAAATGACTCTTGTTTGAACTCGCGTGTGACCGCTGTGTTCCAAAGGACACCTGATTGGTTGATGTTCTTGGTCTGGTTGTTATGCTCATTTCGTTTTTTATTTTAGAAACACATACCTACCTTTATAGATGCCTCTCTGTAACAAAGGACGCTCACTTTCCTGACACATAACTCAGTATTGGTGTTGGCGCATGACAACGTTCTTTGTTGCCATTAGTTGTATTAGCAAATTGGGTTTGAGAAATACGCTTTCTAAAAAACAAATAGGGCTTCCCGGTGGCTCAACGGGTAGAGTGCGTACCATTAAGGCCTAGTCCTGATCGCAGTGATCCGGGTTCGATTCCTGCCCTGATTTGAGCTGAAATCTCAAGGTTAAAAGGCCCCATGCAGTCATGCCATCAAATAAACCTTTATTCATGTTTGGAAAAGGTTTCACTTGGGGCCAATAAGAAATTACTTTCATCGACTTATAAAGTACTACATGCTGTTCTCGAAAAAGTCCTTTATCTTGCTCTTATTCAGGAACATCTTCCTTTCGCAACACACAATGTACAGTTAGCTCAGAGTTTATTTCCGGTAGTACAGTACGGTAGTAGCACTCAATGACAATTAAACGCCTTTACATTTGTATTAAGAAACTTCCTCTTTTTCCCCTTACAAGGATCAGACATTCATGACCCCCCCATACATAAGGGCTAGTTATGGCAAGTGGTTAACTCAGCAATAGCCTGCACCAGCAGCTCATGCACGGGCATGTCTCTCTGTGTGGGAGCCAGTGAACCAGATTGCTTCAGCTAACAACAAAGCTTGGAACAGGACCTCTGTAGCTCAACCATACGCCCTGGGGTCGGGTTCTCCTCACACTCTGTTTCTCTCTCGCTCTACCTCTCTTTGGCTCTCTCTCTAGTTCTCTTTCTCTCTCCTTGTTTGGTTGTTCAACTCACACTGACAACCAAATAAGAAAGCAGAAACCTTCCACCCAAAGTGGTTTACAGTGATGGTTAATGAAGGAGCAGTTGGGGTTAAGAAGTTGATACAGAGACAGGTATTAGGGTAGGTAAGGTTCAAGAGTTATAAAGAGTAAAAGTTAAATAAATAAGCACATTTAAAATCAAAATGTTCTCATACAGCGGCAAGCGCATTTCCCTCACTATTATTGTTTCTTAAATCATATCTATAGCACATTTATCCAGTCGGTCAGGGTTAAACAGTGGATAGAGACACACTTCTTATTGTGGTGTGGACCAATCAGTGCCCACTGCCTTGTCACAGTGTTGTTGTCCAATAGAGTTGCTGGATTCAGTCCAGCATGGATAGATATCTGAGTAGTGGGTTTGGAGAAAGTCCTCACTGTCACCTGAGGCACACACACAAAACACAAAACCTCACACACACACACACACACACACACACACACACACACACACACACACACACACACACACACACACACACACACACACACACACACACACACACAAGTAGGGGGGAGATGAACAGCAAGGTAGTATTAGATGATGGTGCAAAGATTTAATTGATGGTTTGACAACCGCAATTGTACACATACAAACCCACACACACACACGCACACACACACACACACACACACACACACACACACACACACACACACACACACACACACACACACACACACACACACACACACACACAGTGTCGTACAGTGCCAGTGGTTTCTCTGTGTGTAAGCTCTCCACCCGTTCTGCTCTCCTGTTTGGTCCCAGAGTTCAGTGCTGTTGAAATGGTCCATCAGCTGGTGAAACACAGAGAGCATCCAGTAAGGTCAGCCACTAGCTAGCAGCAGTTCATAGGAAGATAATCCATTATGGTCATCATTTCATTTACAGAGCAGGGATCCTTAACCTGCAGGCTGCTATAATATAGGCCTACACAGGTAGCTCCTTAGATCACATCCAACCGTACAAGAACTAGCCCATCCATTGCCAATTAATTAATTCACATTTAGATTTCTAATCCTATTCATTCCTTTTAAATCATGTATATTACTGCAGTTACAATAGATTTCCGTACACAATGACAATCATATTTGTTCATTCATATTGAACCTCAGAAGAAAAGCAAGGTACCTCTTTAAAGCTTGTACTTATGTTGCACCCTTCAAACGCAAACGCATTACCTTAAACACTGCTTCGGTCTGCTCCTGCTGGTCGTTCCTTCCCCCCCACAGCTCTGCACCCAAACAGACCAAAATAAAAGGATTACACTAATGCAAATAATGGTGCGATCATAACTTAAACCAACAACAACTCCAATACCAACCACGCACGTATGCTTGAGTGTGTGTGTGTGTGTGTGTGTGTGTGTGTGTGTGTGTGTGTGTGTGTGTGTGTGTGTGTGTGTGTGTGTGTGTGTGTGTGTGTGTGTGTGTGTGTGTGTGTGTGTGTGTGTCTGCAGGTCTCTGTGTGTACTACCACTACTTAAGCAACTAATAGGAAAAAACAGCTAACCATGCTTCTCACAAAATGTATGTAGTAGTACCATACACTGTCATGGTCTGGTGTGTAGTAGTACCATACACTGTCAAGGTCTTGTGTGTAGTAGTACCATACACTGTCATGGTCTTGTGGGTCATTTCATTTGTCTGTCCTCACCCAGGGCAGAGGTGTTCCTCTCGGCTGGGTTTGGATTGGTGGAGGACGACGGGGAGGCGGGCGTAGGTTGGACAGCCTGTGTCTCATTGGTGCTTCTGGCTGCCACAAATGTACGTCCTGTTCTATATCCAACAGGCAACTGGGTCCCTGGGGACGAAGAGAGATCATTCCCTCACTAGTTTCCTAAACATATGTTTGGTAGGTTGGTTGGTAGATTCAATAGCCATCTGTCTGCTATAAGTGAGTGAAATACGATGTTTCTACTTGATCGACCTGCTTATGTATGTGACAATTCAGACACCTGTTGACACCTAGAAAAAAGGTAGGCTGGGTTCGATCCCCAGTGGTTATCCTCCTCATACACCATCTGTATTAACATTGACATGATGTAGCAGATGCCTTCATCCATGGAGACGGACAGGTTGACCATGAATCCGTAATGATAAATCTGTTGCATAAACCTGTCTGTCCGACCTGTGTTGTGCATACGAGTGCGAGGCGGAGTGGTCTGCGGCGTCGTGGGCGGCAGCATGCGGTACACCCTCGATGCGAGGTGTCCTCTTTTGCGGCTGCGGTCCTGCAGCTCGCATACGTCAGTCAGGGAGTTGAGCGCACAGCGGAAGTTAGCCTTCCACGTCTTGGGGTCAGGTTTGTCCCTGCCTAGCCGGTAGCGCCCTAACACATGCACACAAACCCACGTGCATACTCACACACACACACACGCGCACACACACACGAGCATACGCACACGTACACATGCGCATGCATGCACTCAAACACACACAAACACAAGTACGTCAATACACTGTGACCCTGGGTAGGATTCAGCTTGTTACTTTAGTCGTATCTTGTCATGGGAAATGCTTGGCACAGGGGTTCTGCATCCACCTTTTTATCAGATTGATACCAAAGTACAACTACAGTACCAAAAAGCAGCAAGATATATAACTCGCATATATATTTGTAATGCTTTCTTTTGGGACTTTCTTCCAAGACCTTTCACCACTAGTTGTGTTGCAATTAAATCTACTTTGTGTTCCTAAGTTTCTGTCATCAGTCAGATTGTGAGAGCTGGGGTAACCTTAGAGCCAAGATGCTCTTCGGGTCCCAAGCTTCTCTGTGCCACTGCCTTCGCTTAAAGACGGTCAGGTTTCACAGAAACCCCCACCTCCTAGGGTCTTCAGTGTAGCCATTAACACACACATGTGTGTAAGTGTGTGTGTGTGTGTGTGTGTGTGTGTGTGTGTGTGTGTGTGTGTGTGTGTGTGTGTGTGTGTGTGTGTGTGTGTGTGTGTGTGTGTGTGAGTGGGCGTTTGGGCGTCCAACTTGTACCTATGTGTGTGTGTGTGCGTGTGTACCAGTGTGCATGGCCCAGCTCCTGAACAGCGTGGCGTCCTGGTCGATACTCCAGCCATGACGAGCAGCGTGTCTCCAGGGGATCTGGAAGATCTGGGCTGACTAAAACACACACAATCACAGTAAAGTATGTGTGTTTGAGTTTGCTGTAAATAATGCATTCAATTTAGTCATTGCATTTTTCCCGAAGATACTCAGAAACCTGGCTTGTCTGCCCCATCAACAAACTGGAAGCCACTTGCAGACACTTTGACTCTTAGCCGGGCAAAGGTTGGCTGGGAGCCAATAACCTGCCTGACTCCCAGAGCTTCCCAGAGGAAAATTACAATGGGTACGATAGTATAGTTATTATTATTATTTTTTAAATTGTATTATTATTATTTATTTATTTTCACCGCTACAATGTGGCAGCATAATCATTACTAACGATTTATTTTTGCACTTGATTCTGTTATGGGCATTTCCTCCCAGTGCAAATAAATGAGTTATTGAAAGCAGTGTTCTGAAATGGGATCAACTAAAGTTTTTAAACCTATGTTGTGAGTAATAGAAAGAAAATATTACAAATATTGTTGCAAGTGGCCTGTATGCATGGCCTTCACATGTTTTTTGCAACGATGTGCATGTCTTCAAGATATTGATGTGGATGTTCTCATATAATGTCTGTTTTTTACATTTCTCACAATGCAAATATGTTTGTGAATGAGTTCCTGAAAGCAGTGTTTTAAGATTGGATATATGTAATTATAATTTGTAAGCCCATGTTGCAAATATAACAACAAAAAAACGTTTAAAATGTTGATGCATGATTGTGGACTACGTTGAAATAATACAATTCCAGTTCTTCTGGAAATGTTTTTGATCGCTGTGTCATAATTCAGCTTAATATGTTATATATTGTTGCTCAGGGCACACTCATTAACGAGAAAATGTCAAACTGGCACTGCCTGTTGAAAAGGTGGCCGACCCCTAGTGACTAGGATCTATTTAGACTGCCAGTCGAGAGGTTCTGGGTTTGATCCCCAATGTCTACAATCCATCTATAGGCATGCTGCAGCAAGATGCCCTAACATGCCCTTGGTTTCTCTATGTTACTGCTCCTTAAGGGCATGCATCGGAATTCAATGTAAGTCACTTTGGATAAACAGAAGCTGGGGCAGTACCTGGTCCAGCCATGTGACTCCTGGGTATTTCCCAGACTCAATCTGCTCCTCAAGCCACGGCCTCAGGCGAAGCCGACCTGACCTGTGCATCCTGCACACACACACACACACACACACACACACACACACACACACACACACACACACACACCCACACACACACACGCATACATCGATGATACAACCAAAAATGAAATATTGGTATCGCACTTATCCCATTTATTATTGATAATAGAATAGTATAATACACACACATAAAGTCTATAGAAATTACCTGGCACGTAGAAAGAATAACCGGCTTCTGCCAGAATCCGGCTTTGTCCTCTCTTTTCCTTCAAGCTTCTCACTCTTACCTCTACAGAAGCCTCCGTTGAAGCAGAACAGACACTGAATCTCAGCCGAAGTGGGCTACAGGCAAGCTCCTTCACATGAATTCTGGTGTAGGTGAGGAACCTTACAGGTTCAGCTGGTGCTGGACCACTAGCCACTCGTCTGCAGGTTTACAGGTGTAGAACTTCTACACCTGAAATGAGGGGAGTGTCAAGAGGTGCTTTTGGCAAGGTACGGAATATCTTGCATCTCACTGTGAACACTAGTGTGTGATAAAGTCGTCCACTCCCAATCCGCATTGCACTTAATCAGAAATATATTTTTTCAATACCTGTCATATCGGTATACCTATCATATCTTTATATGTACAACAACAATAAAACTGTGCAATTATGAATGAGATAATAAATCTTTGAAAAACTTTCTCTATGTAGTTTTTACATTTTACAATGCTGCTGTACATGAAATGGCCCTGGGTTTATCTATATTTTTCACATGTTGCTATATCACAGGTGCTGGTGTCAGTTCACTTCCTTTGTTCCCTTGTTGATTTGTTATTGTCTTACCCCCCTTTCCCTATCCCTTTTTGTTAAGCAACCTTTGGTATCTTGAAAGGCACTATAAAATTCCAAGTTATTAGGGGTCTGAGCAGCTTGGTCCACTATTGTTTCTGTACCGTTTTACCCCAAAATTCTTTGAAAGTCATACTGCAGCCTAGCCTGGGTAAACCCGTGCTGCCTTGCGTGCGAATTCATTTCGCGCTGGCAGCCAATTGTAAACCACGCCTCAAATACGAGAAAATTAATGTGTGGTTCCCAGTAGTCGGGGAGCCAAAGTCTCAAAAATGGGTTGAACCTGACATGGTCTGCCATACTTTTTATTTACGTTTTTTCTGTTAACTTTGACCCTAAGAAACAATTATTGGAGGGTCTGCTCTGCCGGAAATATCGCAAAAAATAAATGTGGCTATTTTAGTGTATGCACCCTTATATCTTTTATCAGAATAATGGGAAAAATGTTTTTTTCCCTCAACTCCTCAGTGGATTGGGTAGGCTGTCAAAAAATGCATTCCAGATACACAGAACACATGTGCTGACAACATCCACTGAAGAAATAACTCTTGAAACACATTTCTACATGATTTTGCATCAATTGAATGCAAAATATTTTTTTCCAATATTTTCATCTTTATATTTATTCATCTTCATTGGCAATCAATTATTCCCCATAGTTATGAAATTAGTCAATATGCCTTTCTCTTCACCAAACAGTATACTCATTCCACAGAAATAAACTATAAAAATCCAACCAAAATCAATGGATCTGTGAGGATTTCACTACTAGTTGGTGATCAACAGGCTCCGAACCTCAATAGAATTTTTGGCTACTCTCGAAATTCCGAAAGACATATTGGATATTTACACTGGATATCTATCATGGTTGGTAATGTCCACATTATTAAACATCATCAACATAACCCTGTTCTCCCAATGGAAATCTGTCACACAAGAAATATAATGACTTTAATTACTTTATTGCATCAGATGACAACTATTACAATTTTAACGGAACAAAATAATTTAGCATAACTTAATTAACTAGGTGCAGGTCCCTGTGAGGTGGGATAATCAGGAGGGTGGCACACTGCAGATAGTGCTCTGGGGACAGACCTTAACCCTCACCACCTGAGGAGACAGCAAACAAGACCGGCAGGCTGGGTTATACAGCAGCGCAGAAAAAACTGAACCCCCCCATCTATGTCTCTCTCACACACGCGGCCTTCTTGCATGTCCCTGTCTTCAAGCGCAAGCTCAATCCTTGAACATCTGTTGGGGTCCCCGTGCACAGACATGCAATGCCACACTTCACAGTGGCTCTTGCACAGGAGCATCCTCGGGCACACATGCTTTTCTTGCAGCGGCAGTATTTGCTGTGTTTGAGTTCAGAAGGTTTTGCCTCTTTCTGCATCATGGTTGCCACCAATTTGACATTGACAAGTTGTCTACCATAATCAGTGGCAGCTGGGTAGGTTGGCTGAACCATGTGTGCCCGCTTACACAGAGCCAACTGATGCAGGGGTTGGTGAAGGTGTAATAGGAAGACATCTTCATTTGGTGGAAGGCAACCCATGTCTCCTTTGAGGCTCACAAAGAGATGGGGTCGCAGTGCATCTAGATTACCACCAGCCAGGCTTTCCTCAAGGTCACCATACCTGCACAGCAGCAGAAGGTCTGTCAGGATTTTAATAGCAGTTGTGTAGGCCAGCCTTTTTTCTCTTCTGTACAGATAGCACACTGTGTCACATCCGGTAAGTATGTAGGTGCTGAGGAGAAAGGATGTAAGATCTGAAGCTGCAACATCATACTTCCCCACCAGAGCTTCTGTGATGGCATGAACAGGTAGGAAGATAGCCATCGTCTTCACCCACATTTCCTGCAGCCCATCCATGTGTGGGATGTAGTACATGCACATCATGATCACATTTGTGTCTGTCGCAACCACTACAGCCCATTTGTGGTGCAGAATTTGTACTGAGTGTGCAATGTGAGCAAACATCCTGGTATCTGCCTCCTCATGTTTCTCACAGGAAAGTTCTGGAAGCTCAACCTGACAATCGGCTGACAAGAGGACGGTGCGACCAGGATCACAAAAGATTCCACAAAGAATAAGTGTGCATCCTGCAGGAAGTGACTTGTTCTGAGTGGTAACAAGTCACTCTTTTACCTTTGCCCTTTCTTCGGTTTTCAAAATATTGCCGTGGTAAAGAGAGAACAAATAGTTGGTATTTGTCTGTGGATGGCATGCGATATTTGATCGGGGCAATATTTTTTTTGCCCCGATCAAATATTTTATGGTCACGATTAACCTGGCGGATAATTGGCTTGGTTACAGATTAAAAACTCTATTTATAACGATTTACCGAAAAGTCAATGGATAAAATGAATGAGAAATTTAATTCCTGATCTGATTCACACGGCAAGCCAGCTGTACCCTACAATCAGTGGCTTGAAAAAGATTGTATGAGATTGCCGTTTCTCAATTTTCCTATATAGCCTATTATTATATTATTGGAGTACAGGCTATTGATATAAGAATTCCGAACGAGCGAGAATATAATAGAAACACGCACGCGCACACGCGCACACACACACACACACACACACACACACACACACACACACACACACACACACACACACACACACACACACACACACACACACACGCACGCACACAAACGATCAGATGGATCCGACCCGGATTTCCGTTGCCGTTGCGATGGGTTTCCTCTACCAGCGACTTATACAATTATATAAAACAAAACCCCTCTTTCATTTTTAAATAATAGTATGTAAATATGTTGAAAAAATAGGCATCCATATTTGTTATACTTTTAAAATATATATCCTATATAGCCTATTTTATAGCTTGCATACTGATGTTTTAAAACAGGAATGCGAAATACATCCTGGGATATTTAACGGTCCCAAGTTCACACAGGTCACCTCCGATGCATCCTCGATGAAACCATGGACATATTATATGAAACCATATATATATATATATATATATATATATATATATATATATATATATATATATATATATATATATATATATATATATATATTAATACATATATCTATGTATGAAACGGCCAATTTAAGAACGCATCAAGAACACTTCCGGGTTTTACGACAGTACTTGAATTGGCTACGACTGATGACGTTTCACAAGAACGCAAGTACGGCCGATCTCATAGGTCCCCTGGGCTCTACCGGAAAGGGCCTGACGTCGCCTCTCTACGTTGCGCTCTTGTTTGAATCGCTAAAATAAGCTACAGCTGTCTTACCTACAGCTTTATTAACCGCAAAAAACATAGCACTGGTAATCTTACTATCCTTGCCAAGAAATGGGTAAACAAAAGTATAATTTTCATTGTCATTTTATCGTAAAAGTGTTTATACGGATGTCCTTTAATGCTAGTGCCAGGGTTAACTTTATATTCTTCTCCCATTTGATAATCTAGCCATCCAGACATTTTTATCTCTAGATACAGCCCATCTAAATCAATTGGAGATGGTTGTATCTTCATCGGGATTTGCTTAGAATCGATACTTTGATTTCAATACATCGTAGATTGTAAAGACGGAAACAAACATTGCTATCGACTTCTTCCTTTGAAAACAACAAAGTCGATAGCTGTTTGGTTGTAGCTGGTTTGGAGTGTAGTGAAATGAAAGTATCGATTGTAAGCATATCCCTATAAAGGAAAATTATGATTTTCCTGATAAAGCACGGATCGGAGAATCGATCAATCAGAAGAGTATCTATCATCAGAGAAACCTTCCAATGGCTAGAATAGCACATTGGATAAAACCGTTCTATGGGTTTCACTGGGACATAATGAATTCGATTGGACAGGAAGATTTAAAATCTGTAGTAGTTATGTTATTAATTCCAGACTGTAGTGTGGTATATGATGGGACATCTGGCATCACACTGGAGTTAAGCACAGCGACCTTGTTGCCTTATGTAATGTGTGTGAACATTAGAATCCTAGGGAAATCAACTTTACGTCTGAGATTCCGGTTGTAAACTTGTCAATGTTTTAGAATAACCTTTACCCTTTTGAATACATGTTGGGTAAATATTGTTCGAATGGTTTAATCTCATAATTCCAATGCCAATACCACTGTGAGGGTAAGTCCTCCCCTTTGTAAGCACATAATGGCATCTAGCTCATATAACTGACAATATTGTGTGTGACAGTTACTGTCCGTGACGCGTGGCAGAGTAGTTATACATACTGTCACTTCTATTTGGCCACATGATGTCCCGTTTATACAACAATGAAGCTTATCCATGCCCCTGTCCAAACAGTTCTGGGGGAAGGTCATCAAAGGTTTATCCAGACCATGATGATCAGGGGTATCGTAAACGAACAGGAGGCCAAGACGCTCCATCAACACTGCTGTGAGGTCCACAAAGGTAGGCTTAGGTGCAGTTGTCATAACGAGCAGTCCATCTTCTATGCGTTACTATGAACCCATCTAGGCTGAATGACGATGTTATCCCGGACTACCCCTGCATGATTTCTGTTCTCTTAGTTACAATGAGCTGTGTCTACCAGCAGTCCTAAGAGCAGGAAGAATGAGAACATTACAAGAAGAACCTCAACGAAACCAAGGTTAAAATGACAATTCAAATTAGATTTGAAATGTTTGCATATTGCCTTGTCAAATTTTTCATATAAGACCTCTATTTATTCTCCTTGACTCTATTGTTGTTCTTCTTGGCATGTTATAGTTCTTGCTCCAGGGACTGTTCATTGTTGTACACGGTTAATAGGAAGTAAGCGACAGGAAAGTGTGTTGCAGTAGCCTGGGTGAACGCTGCGGTTCCTGACCTCAGCCTCGAGATCAAATCGCAGTTTGGCAGAATGCTTTTTTTGTGTCCTAAAGTGCTTTTACCAAGGGCACAGCCCTAAGAAAGGCTTGGGTAAAAAGGGTTACCTCACATTAACACCATCCTGGGCTTCTTTTTTCTGTGATGCACACCACACAACAAGTACTTAAAAGTGAGCTCTGTGTAACAAAATGTGTTCCTGCAGAGCACTATGTTGCCGACAAACTCGAAGAGTTCATCCAGGTGGTCAACTCTAAGCTGGAGGCCTTGAATATGCAGATCAGGACGCGTGCTTCAGAGGACAACGGCATGACATGCTACGCTCTGGTTAGTATCTAAATTGTCCTACTAGTATAACACTCTGGTAAGTCCCTACACGTACTGCTAATACCATACTCTGGTTAGTCCCTACATAGTACTATTCACTGGCGCCATCTCTGGAGGGCACAAGGTTTCTTGCACCCCCAAAGACAATGTTGGGGGTGCAAAAAAACTCAAGATTGAAACGAAGTGAACTGGGACGTATTTGTTGTCTGTCCTTTTAAATAATGCAAGCGAGATAGAGCGCTGCGCGATAGAATGCTGTGCTGCGTGATAAAACGCTACGCTGTGCTGCGATAGCATCCCGCCACCTCCCTATCTCTTCCCCCAACAATCGTTTTAAAGCATCGCTAGCAACATTCCTGACGTACTCAATGATTCCCTGCTTGGACTTGGGTTTGTCCTGGTCAGACTGTAGAGGACAGTGCTACGATGGGTCTGCAAATATGTCAGGGAGCAGGTCGGGCTTACAAGCGCGCGTCAAGGACGTACAAGAGTAATGTACGTGCATTGTAATGCCCACATCGTGAAACTTGCCTTTCAAGAAGCCGTTTGAAAGGTTAACATATCCCAAGATGCGATGAAGACAGTCAAAGAGCTGAGCAATACATCAGAGTTACCAAAAAGACTGGAACGGTTTGACTCTTTCCGTAAGCCTGCCGGTGGGAACAGTTTTCGCCTGCTTTTCCCCCGCTGCTGGACAATGAGAGTGAGCAGTTTGAAGTCAGTTCTTGAGAACTACCAGAGCCTGGCCAGTCACCTCCATGATTTCTCAGAAAAATCGAATGGTGATTTGGGTTACCAAATGCAGTGGTCTCTTGAAACGGCTACGCATGTTTATGGAGAATAAGTGCACACCGCCACTAGTAATGCATTTATAAAACGTGTTCGTCCATGGATGGAGCAATTAAATCATACATTATCACAGCCAAAATTTGGAATGTGTACAAAAATTGGATATAGAAAATATGTAAATAATTCATGAGCTACTGTTCTGAACCTCAAATTCTGAAAGCAGGACTTTGGAGAAGTCATATAGCCTACCTTTTGGTGGAACACATTTGAACTTAATATTTATATTTATGCCCCCCCCCCCCCCCCCCCCCCCCACAATATTGCCCTGAAGTTGGCGCCACTGGTAATATTAGTACTACGCTCTGGTTAGTCCCTGCATAGTTCTACTAGTACTAAGCTCTGGTAAAGGTTTGACTATGGTTCCACGTTCGTTCACGCAACGCAATGACCTCGCAGTCGCTTCGACGTAGTCGTGAAACTTTATGCTGATGCTTCTGCATCGGGTTTACATGTCGCTCTGCATTTCTGTGGTAAAGAGAGAACAAATAGTTGGTATTTGTCTGTGGATGGCATGCGATCAATTTACAAATGGTCTACTACGAGAAGTGTTGATTGTGGTAGGGTATGGATTCTAGCAACTTGGAAGCTGAATACAACTCAAACAATGTGCAACAAGAACAGATGATTGTTAGGGTTACATTCAAGTCACTGATGACCGATAACAATCATCTCGCAGTACTCCTCCGTTGGGGTACTGAGACGTCTGAAAGGGTGCCAACAAGTTCGAGCTACAGACGCCCTCCGTTGATCGATCGACAGTATTGTCACTTCCGTGCGACAGGCGGATAATAAGAAACAAACGCAGTACCTGCAAGGTATTTCTGGACAACGGCGAAAGCTTAGTTTATTGAAGAAAATGACACGTAAATGTTTGACGTCCTTCTTGGACGTCCTACATTGTCGCTCTTGGTTCATTGTGTTTCTATGTACATCACAGTGCTTGACCTACGCTCTGGTGGGTTTATACACCAGTACTACGCTCTACTTCACAGTGGGTGACCATGATGGCCAAGATATTCACGACAACTATAATAAAGGGATATAGATGTAATTTAGTTAAGTAAGTTACACTCTAACATCACTAGTAGAAAAGATGGGTGAACTGCTCTACTACCAATATGGCTTTGAAGTAAAGCTAGAACGAGTTCCCAGACGGATGCTTCCTGTGTGCTTTAGCTCGCCTTGTCTGGCCCTCCTGGCCGGTTGTGCGACCTTCACTGGCCACTAAAGTAGTGTTAATTACTGTCTTCCTCAGAGTCACATTAATCCCTTCAGGCTGACGGATCAAAGGCTGACTAAAAGCCCTGTTGAATCTTATTTTAAACTATTAAAAGAGGAACACCACAGGATAATGTGTCGTGTTGGTTCCCTTCTGTTTAGGTCAATACAGCAAACAACGAACTCACCAGGATGTCATCCGACTACGCGGACAATGAGTTGGAACTATTCAGGCGAACGGTAGGTTCTGTCCCTCGTATGCTCTTTCTTCATGATGGTTGATAATAATCATAAGGAGGATAATAAAAAGTACTCCGGGCTATGGTGCTATTTAAGGGACACAAAGGGCTTTACATAGTGAGTGTGAGGGATATCACGCTGAGAGATGTGAAACTAGCCAGTTAGAGGCCAGGGGCCATGTACTACTCACTACTTACATCTGTATGTGCAATGTCCCCCACTGTTATCCTCCTTGGTGATTTCAACATCCACATTGACAACCCATCCTGTACTTTTGCTAATGACTTCACATCACTTCTGGACTGTCTTGGCATCACACAACATGTCAACCTCCCAACCCATAACAAAGGTCACATTCTGGATTTAATCTGCTGCACTGACATCACTCCCACTAACCTTGATGTCATTGATTTCCCCATCTCCGACCACAAAGCTGTACTTTTTGACATTCATACCCAACTACACAAAACCAAGGAACAACGGACCATCTCCTTCAGAAACATCAAACTTATCAACACCACAGACCTCTCCACCATGATCAGCTCCTACCCCAACCCTCCCCCAGCTTCCTCCCTGACTGACCTGGTGACTCACTACAATAACTGCCTCTCCTCCTCCCTCACCACCCTGGCCCCCCTGTAAACCCGCTCAGTCTCATTCACCCACACTGCTCCCTGGTTCACTCCTCATCTGCGCCAGCTCAAAGCCACTGGTCGTCGACTGGAGCGACTCTACAATAAGACTCAACTCACTGTACACCGCCAAATGTATTCGGACCACCTCCATCACTACAAGAATGCCCTCACCACTGCCAAAACATCATACTACTCCAACCTCATCAACACTGGTACAGGCAACAGCAGAGTCCTCTTCTCAACAGTCAACCACTTACTTCAGCCTCCTAAATCTCTCCCTCCAGATATTTCCACCACCCAATGCACTGCGTTCCTTGACTTCTTCAGCTCTAAAATCAACACCATTCACCAACAACTGGCCTCATCTCGCACCCCCTCTGATGACCCACCCTGGATGATCACCTCTGGCCAACCTCTCATCAGCTCCCTCTCTGACTTCACCCTAGTAACAGAACAGACCGGAAAGCCAAAACCACCACCTGTCAGCTCGATCCTCTTCCCACCTCCCTCGTCAAAGCATGTCTTCCGTCCATCTCCCCCATGATCACCAACATAATTAACTCCTCCCTCACTATTGGTACTGTACCCCTCACTTTCAAGCTGGCTGCCATCACTCCCATCCTGAAAAAACCTGGTGCTGACCCATCTGACCGGCCCATCTCCAATCTCCCTTTCATCTCCAAAACACTTGAAAGGGTGGTTGCCGCACAACTACAGTCCCACCTCGACATTAACAATCTCCACGAACCGTTCCAATCTGGCTTCCGTCCAAAACACAGCACTGAAACAGCCCTAGTCAAAATCACCAACGACCTCCTCCTTGCAGCCGACTCTGGATTACTCACCATTCTCATCCTCCTCGATCTCAGCGCAGCATTCGACACCATCTCCCACCCTCTGCTCCTGGACCGCCTAGCTGGTATTGGGATCACTGGTGCTGCACTCTCCTGGTTTACGTCCTACCTCACCGGCCGTCAACAATTTGTTCAACTAAGCAACCACAAGTCTGGGTGTTCAGGTGTCTCACTGGGTGTCCCCCAGGGGTCAGTCTTGGGTCCACTCCTCTTCACCACTTACCTCCTCCCGCTGGGCACACTCCTCCGTCACCATGGGGTCCATTTTCACTGCTACGCTGACGACACACAGGTCTACATCTCCACCAAACCCACCGCTGCCATCCCCCCCTCCTCCCTCATCACGTGCCTGGAAGAGATCCGGAGCTGGTTGAGCAGGAACTTCCTGAAACTCAATGGAAACAAAACCGAGGCCCTGCTCATCGGATCCAAATCCACCCTCACTAAATCACAACACACCCCAGCTCCACTCATAATTATCGATGGATTCCCAGTACCCTTCTCCTCCAAAGTCAAGAGCCTTGGCGTCATCCTGGACAACACCCTCTCATTCGCACCCCATATTCACAACATCACCCGGACTGCATTCTTCCACCTCCGCAACATCGCCAGACTCCGCCCATCACTGACCCAATCCAACACTGAAATCCTAGTTCACTCATTTGTCACATCACACATAGACTACTGCAACGCCCTCCTCACTGGAGTCCCCACCAAACTCATCAACAGACTGCAGATCATTCAGAACTAAGCCGCCCAGATCATCACCCGCACCAAATCATCTGACCACATCACCCCAGTCCTCATTCAACTTCACTGGCTCCCAGTACACTACCGTATCCAATACAAAACCCTACTCCTCACCTACAAAGCTCTCCACAACCTAGCCCCCAGTTATCTCTGCGACCTCCTCCAAGAATACACTCCCTCCCGCTCCCTCCGCTCAACCTCTGCTGGACTACTATGTATCCCCACATCAAGACTCACTACAATGGGTGCCCGGTCATTCAGCTGTTCAGCACCCAGGCTCTGGAACTCCCTCCCCCCACACATAAAACAATGACACCATTACAACCTTCAAGTCACAACTCAAAACTCACCTGTTCAAACTCGCACACAACGTCTAACTGATCACTGTTTTGATTGTTTTTTTTGTTTTGTTTTGTCTTGTTTTTGTTTTATTTATTTCTTATTGCTTATGTTTATTTATTTTTACACAATGTCTTGTTTTTTAAAAAATGTATGATGGCTATATGCTCTGTAAGGTGACCTTGGGTGTCTTGAAAGGCGCCTCTAAATTAAATGTATTATTATTATTATGTAGAGTCAGGGATGCATTCCAGAATTAAAGGGGACATATTATACCACCAGCTGTGAGTGTGATTAGCCATACAAGCCGTTTTGAAAATGTGCAGCTTCTGACATCACAGGTAGGCGTGTCCACCTAGATGTATGACGGATAGATGAGCAACGTTTGCTAAAGTCCACTGGGTAGGCTGGTCGACTGATCTATCCAGCTCACATCTGGGTTGACATCCCCACCTGTGATGTCAGAAGCCGCACATTTTCAAAACGGCTTGTAATGGCTAATCACACTCACACCTGGTGGCATAATATGTCGCCTTTATATATGTTTAAAATCCAAATATTTGTATCTCGATCTTGATATACTCCTTCTATCGTGATGTATACATCAAATAACCTTAAATGTGCTTATTGACGTCTTTATGATCCAGATGGACCTGATAATGTCTTCGGACGACAGCACAGCTTCCTCCACAGACATCCTGAACATGGCAGACAGTCTACAGACCCGGAAGCTGACAAAGAGCGCTGCAGAGTGCCTGCTGAAACGCATGGTGTCCGATAACTGGCTTGTAGAGGTGTGTGTGTGTGTGTGTGTGCTAGATGTAGATATTAAGGAGCAGGTTCGTTTTATGTCCCAGGAGTGCGTTTGGAGAATTTTTTGGGATGATGTATATCCCCGATATGTTGTTAATAAAATATTTATTTACGATGAGGACTCTTCACCAGAAATGGGATTACCCCTCAGTTTCTTCTACTTTCAACGCCTAGGTCACTAGAATATTAATAATGATGCTTAATGATAACTTTATTAGTTTGAAGTTTGGTAATGCTACTTTAGATCCTACCTACCCTTCTGCTGTGCTCATGCGACCATGTTCGTTTGAATGCTTGGTTGCTGTAGAAACAAGGAGACTACAGCCTGTCGACGCGGTGCGTCATGGACATGGAGCCATACATACGGACCATGTATGACGAAGAGCAGGTGAAGGTGTGCGCCGTGTGCCACTGTCTGGCCTTCAAGGTGAACACCTACCGTCTGAGCTCCACAACGGGGACTGGGAAGGGGATAGCTTGATGAGTTTTAATCACATTATATGACATAAGGTTCAGTAGGGCAGGGTGTTACTACAAGTTGCCACAATTAGAAGCTAATAATTTATTTTTCTATGTTAAGTGTCTTTGAGATTCTTATAATTAGTCCATTGTCTCCAGTCTACTACTAGATATTTTGCAGGCGACAAGTAAGGGATAATGCCCGACAAGGTGTCCATTATCAGGAATTAATGGACGATGGAAAGTCCATTAATTCCTAATAATGGACACCTCGAAGGGCATTATCCCGCTTATACCATGGTCACTTGCCAAAGAAAATAAATCAAAACTATTCATTTATATTTTCATGCGTTTTACAATCCAAATATAACGTTTTTCACAAGCCATAACTTTGTTTCCCTGGTAACGCCTGAGGGTTTGACTAATACCTGGAACAACCATTACCCTCCCGTAGGGCTGGGTAAAAATATGCGCTGCAATTTATTTGTTCTCGATTCAATTTCGATTCAGATTATTTTTTTAGCGATTATAAAAAAAAATAGAAAAAAGCATACTCAGTCATTGTAATCTAGTATGGCGAGTATGGCTAAATTGACTTGCACTTTTACATTTGTCCATGTTATGATTATTAGATTTATGCTGCAAGTTTAGCTCAGGAACAATACTATACAATGTTGTATTCTAATACTATACAATGTTGTATTCCCTTTTTGCCAATTAAAGCACAATTAAATGGTTAATTAATTTTGAAATGGTTGATTCTAAATAATCTTTAGGTATTTTTGTCATCTGCCCGTATTATTGAATCGATATATCGAAGCAATTGGATCAATATCAAATCGAATCAAGACCTAAAGAATCTGAATTGAATTGAATTTTGAGGTACATGGCAATACCCAGCCCTACCCTCCCGTAAGGTTCTTATGCAACGGAAACGTTGTTCACTCCTCCAGTAAATAGGACAGACCGTAGCTACGACTTGGCAATGGGAGGTATTCTAGTCCGCTCAGCTATGAGCCAGAGAGATAACGTTATGCATTGTACATATTTATAATTTGAAATTCGTCCCAGCCTTTATACAACAGATACTATAGGGTCTATAGCATATAACCGCGTTTTTGGATTACAGTTTAATGTATTTTTCACAAAATACCAGCTCTCGTTTGGAAGGCTGAAGAGACAATTTGACTGGAACTACTTGGCAGGTGTCCGTATATCAGGGGTTAATGCACACCCTGCAGCCAATCACAATCGAGTATTCCCCCAGACCATGGTATAAGAAGCCTTAACTTCTACCTGCTTCTATGACATTTTATAAAGTCTCTCTGGATAGTGTATATAGTATCTATTAAAGTATCTATTAATTTACAAAACGGTTTATTTTGTCATTTTAGAAGAGTGTTCTTCTGTTTGTCCTGCAGTACCAGATATGTGCAAACCCTCTGTGTACTGTAAAGATCCACAACCCATGTGCCGAGAAATACTTCAAGAAGAAAGCGGTGCAGAGATGTCCGGGATGCAGTGAGCTTTGGCCTAATAAAGTCAGAGCAGGTAACTCCTACACACCTTGAATGATCCGGTTTCAAACTAGAGTATTCTAGGGTAATCATTGAGATTAAAGCCTGCAACGTTCTAGGCTGGAGCCTCTTCCAACGTCATTTTTTTTCTATCGAAAATCTGCCGCCATTGATTTTGGATTTCAATGGCATTTCTAAAATGCCTCTGGATGTAATTGGATAGGCCTTAAACCATTCATGGCAACGAAACTGGTGTAGTAGTATCGTACAGCATAATTACTTCAGAGTAACTGTGTAAACTTGTTTGAACCAAAGTTTTTATTGACTTTTGTTATTAAACTTGAAGTAAAATTTGTAGTTGTTTACTTGTATCTAAATGTGTTAAACATTGCAGTTAACAATATAAATGTCCCTAGGCTAGGCTCCTGGAAGTTTAACCAACAGGTGTTTAACCCAGAACGAGACTGGAACGAGCCTAGAACGAGAGTGTACATATATTTTCTTTTTTTCAATGCCAACACAACCCTGCAACCTTTAAATATTTTGTAATAGCTATGTAAAAAGTTTGAGGAAAGAACAGATATAAAGAATTTTCAGTCAGAAGCCTAAATTTATCTGTAAAGGAATTGTGTATGCGATGATTGGAAAGTACTGGCATTCCCCGATCAATGTAATACATTCATCTGGCTAGTTTGTCTAGATAACTTAAAACATTGACCTATTTCAAATTACCCACATTGCTACATTCTAACCCTTAACTTATAAAGACACTGGTGAAATAAACACTTCTGAACCATACTGGGCGCAGTTATCACTATTCATCCATGATCTGTCTATAAAGGAAACATTACTTACATCCAACAGAGAGAAGAGATGCATACTCCAGGCGGACTTATAGTCCTTAATACAACATACAAATTTTAACAGTACTTGGTTTAATTAACGTACACTACACAAAGTAAATCTTTCTCCCAACTGATTTTATTCAGTCGGGGTTAACCAATGTGCCCACTAGTGGGGGTGGTTTGAATGTTCCATTAACTGAGAGCCTTTTTATACCAATAAATCATACATGCCAACTAATAATAGAATATGTACCCATCAGTTAAGAAAATACAAGTTCAAACAAGTCACTTGTAAGAACCCATTGTTACCCCCTTTTATCATATTGTCATATCTTCTTCCCCAGTTCCAAGAAAATTGTAACATACTAGGGATGTGAATAACTCAAATTATTCATGGTAGTATAATTGATTATTCAATGTGTGCCGACAGTCACAAACGCAGCCATAGATCATCGCAATCAATGTCTTTAACACGAAAAACAAACAAACCGTATTCTGGTATAATTCCTCGTAAATTTCTTCTTGTCAAAACTTCAGCTTCTGTAAACGTCCTAGGTAACCTACACAATGCACTGTTGAATGACATCAGACCCGGTCCCCAATTATTTGTCTTTGCTTTCTTTCAGAGTGCCGACAATCTCTCTCTCAGCGTCAAAGATGAAGGCTGGTTTCCTTTGGTAACAATAATTAACGAATGAGTTTCAGTTTCAGTTTCTTCTTCCAAAGGCTTGTCTTTTTTTACCTTGATATTAAACATTTCTCTTGGATAATGTCTTTTATTACTAACAAATCTCATGAAAGCTGAGCACCTAACCCTAAATGCCCCATACGAGCTGGCTGTCGCCCTGCATGGCCGACTCCGCCTTCGCTGTGTGTATTGATGGTTGTAAGTAGCTTTGGATAAAAGCGTCTGCTGAATGCCCTTAATGTAAATGTATGGAGCAAACATTTCTAATGAGTTTCTAAAGCGGAGTTATATACTTTAATTTAAGACTTTAACTATATTTTCTCGCTGAATTCTGAGAGTACGCTTTTATCATAATGTAAAGTTTTTATGATCCTTTCTAAATTCAAATTCTTGTAATACAAATCTAGAAAGCAGCCTATAACCTAAAGCACATAGAAAATGCATCACAACTGAAGTTAAATGAATATAATCTCCAGATTGGTTTAATAACATGAGACATAGGAGTCATATATCCAATGCGTATTAATTGTTATAAAATAGGTCAGTGGTTCCTAGTTTGCCAAGACCAGGTGGGGCATGAAATGTGGGATTCTAAGTATTCATGACTGGGATACAGTAACTCCAATGAGCAAGTGTATAGATATATAATTATGATTTATCATTTGATTTGCTTTTAGATATTTCAGTGTCATTTCAATACAATGCATTCATACATACATTTTTCACAGTTACTTTATTACCCTGTATGCGTGTTATTTTTTGGACAATCTGTGAAATGAGTTGCTAAAACTTCCAATAACATGTCAGAATGTCAGAGACATCTTCCATAAGTATCCCCAGTATAATGTGGAGGCAGTGTGGCCTTGGTACCACTGGACTTAAGGACTTTGGTCTGTGCCGAGCCATCCTACCAGATCCTCATTGTGACGATGAGCCTGATGGCCTGCACCAGGGTCGGAACTGAGCATAGAAGAGTGGGTTTAGGGTGGGGTTTATGGGGTACTCAATTGGCGGACTCCACTCCGGATCAGGACCCAAACACAATGAAATTCAGACCTAGACGAAAATCAATATTCCAATATTTTTTATATGACCTAAGCGAAATTTCATTGGCGTGTGATTTCAGGATGTGTTTCCAATCACGTATCTACCTCGTGCCCAATCCAAATGTCCTATCAGCTGTTGTGTAATAACATCACTATTTCCTTCAACTAAATGAGGACAAAACCGAGATAATTGTATTTGGTGCTAAAACGGAAAGGCTTAAAGTAACCCAACACCTTCACTCTGTCCCTGGAAACCTCAATCAAAGCCAGAAATCTAGGGGTTATCATGGAGTCAGATTTACATTTCAACAGTCATATCAAATCTGTTAAAAAATCTGCATATTAAAAATGTAGCAAGAATTAGAGGGCTCATGCCCATGAAGACTTACAAAAACGTGTACATGCCTTTATCACCAGTAAGCTTGATTACTGCAATGGTCTCCTTACAGGTCTCCCAAAAAAACTAAGGAAAATTCAGCTTGTTCAGAATGCTGCTGCTAGAGTTCTAACAAAGACCAAAAAATTTGAACACATTACACCAATTCTTAAATCATTACATTGGCTTTCTGTAGGTCAGAGAATTGATCTTAAAATCATGTTGCTAACCTATAAATCCTTACATGGTTTAGGGCCATCTTTTCATTATTAAATAGTCCTAAAACGGCATAATGTATTCTTTATTTTATACTCTTTTTATGATGATTTGAGCTACAGCCTAAACGAAGTAAGAAATGGTTTATTGTATTATCAGACCTACACATATAGGCCTATTGATATATTAGGCCTTTGCTATTTTTAATTAATGTTTTACAATTTCCAGATATTGTCATTAACAAGGCTTTTACTTTTCGGGGAAAGGGGCCGGAAATCGTTAATTCCAATCCTCAAACGGAGAGCAACCTTCTCTATTAAATCCACAGTATTCTAGCCCGTTTGAAGACGCGCTTATGATGTCTCGCATCTCCTATGTAAATAAGCGCCCTTCAAATATCTGGATTGCACTGAAGAGGCTGGAAAAAAACGGTGGGTATAGTTTGCAGTGTTGACATAGGCGTAAGTAACCATAATGTAAGGATTACATCTTGCGGTGTTTCTGCATAGGAAACCTGCGTGTGGCGAGTTGGCATGTATTTATTTATGCAAGTGCTCCCATAGCAACTCGCCTGTCTTTGTAAACAGAAACCAGTGCAATGGATTATTTTCGTATCCCTGAATGCAGATAACATTCAACATTATTATAACATGCCTTACCACCAAGTCAACGGGAAGCAACCGCTGCCACTGACTTTGAGGTGGGATTAATAATATGTATCGGTTTTATATGAGCCTACTTGTTATGGGAGGGCTATTTTGTGCTTAACTCGTATATTTATGTTGTTTTAGATGATAGACTATGGAATCTACATGAAGTACCAATTCTAGAAGGAGTGGATGCTGCTGTGGTTAAAAAGGTAGAGTGTGTGTGTGTGTGTGTGTGTGTGTGTGTGTGTGTGTGTGTGTGTGTGTGTGTGTGTGTGTGTGTGTGTATCTGCGTGTGCGTGTGTGGGCACGTGCCTGTTTGGTTTGTTTGATATAACGTTTGCATTTTTTTTTTAATGGTTTTCTATCGTTTAGATTGTTTCCACTGCCTTTGGGTTGAACCCTGACAATGCCATATTAAAGGTATAATAACGTCCAAACAAGCAATACAAACAACAAATCAATAGGTTTTGTTTTTAGATATTTATTTTTAGTCATTGTCTTTTAAGATCAGAAACCAAAATGGATGTCTGATGCCTTTAAATTGTTCCATCCTTCCTAACAGCAAACACACGTGAGAATCTCTTAACATCCTTAAATACAACATTAACTCTTAAGAGTTGTGATGTTGTCGATTTACGTAAACATTAACATAGTTGTTGTTTTCCTTATTTTAGGCCATATGTGCTGGAAGTGGTCAAGATCTTCCAACATGGTAAAACTGAATTTCAACATCAGTAGTACTTCCTAAAAACTACAAATGTAGAGTCTGCTTTGTGGTGCATTATTGTATTTTATAATAACAGCATTTGCACACTTTACTGAAATGTCAACTTTTATTAAAGGTGTAAAATGTAGAAATAAGTGACATCTAGTGGGACGGACTTGGTAAAAAGTGTTTGATAAACATAAATCCAATACAATAAAAAAAATATTTACAAAGGGAATGGGTCCTCTTCCAGGAAGCACACCATGTTGTATCGCCATGTTTCTACAGTAGCTCAGAACAAACAAACTAATCTGAAGAGCAAGCCACACTATTGCTACTTTGTATCTAGTTAATATTATCAGGTGGTTGCAAAGCAAGCCACACCGTTGTTATTGACTCGTCATATTCAAAATAACACATATGACGAGTTGGCTCATACAACCACACACGTTCTCCTTAGAAAATGTGTCTGGTGTTACTTATGGGGACGTCGTGGTTCTGTGTGTGTGTTATTAGTGTGTCCCAAACCCAGAACCATCTGCAATAATGTGATCAACAAGAGCTTGAAGAACAGACTGCAGTCTATTGACAGAAAGGTATGATTACCAAGATTATATAATATTTGTTAATATGTGAAAGGGGGGAATGACTTTGATAGCTTCTTCAATATTTTGAATTTAGGTAGGTTTAGGGAATTTCTTGAACGTTTCTCGTGGAAGGGCTTTTTTTCTTAGTTTAGCAACCAAGATTTTTCAGAACCCTCTACAGATTTTTGGGTTTGCCTGTGTTCTGTGTCTAGTTATTATAATTATTAATATTCCTTCTTATTATTCTTGTTATATCCTTTTTTTATATAAAGTATTATTAACTGACCCTTGTTCCCCTGAAGATCCAGAGACTAGAAGACCTTCTACCTGATATCAAACTCAGACACAACGAGAAACTCAATCAGGTATTGAATATACATTTATTCATTCATTCTTGATTAATGGGCCTCTACTTTGACTAACAGCCAAGATGAACCTCTGTGATGAACTTCCCTATTTCTTTATTCTAACATCATCAGGAAATTGAGTCTTTGGGACAGAAATTGAGGTTCCTTCACAAGAGAATGCAGGTTATACCTTCTTACATTACTGTATATATATTTAATTTTTTTATATATTCTGTATACTATGAGTATATGTAACATTATATTATATGTTGCAGGTGGCAGATTCCCACTGCTGGAGAGGCGTGCTGACCAGAGCACCACTATGGTAGAACAGCCCTGATTGGTCCATCCAGAGCACCATTGTGGTCGAACAGCCCTGATTGGTCCATCCAGAGCACCACTATGGTAGAACATCCCGGAGTTATCTGACCAGAGCACCGCTGTTGTAAAACATCCCTTATTGGTCTCTCTCCCAGGAGTCTGAAGGATTTCTGATAACAAAGGAAATCATAGCTGACGGTCGTTTTTTTGTTCTTGCATGGACAAGTTTAACATGACTTAAAATTTAAGTCATGTTAAACTTGAATTTTAACTCCACAAAAGCTTAACTGCTTTTTTAGAATCTCAGTTCACACTGTAGTCAGTCGCCCACGTATACATTAGCATAAAACACTCCAGTATTGGTTGTTTTGAAACATACTGCACTGAAATATTTGTTTAAACTTTGGTTATTGCTATTGTAGGTGAGCATCAAATAAAGATAAAGACGAAATTAAATAAAGATGACCTTGTACATCCAACATTGACGAAATTACATAGATTACCATGGTGACGATCATAGAAGACATATAACCACTTTTAAAGAAAATAACGGTTTTGGTTCACTGTCTCTTTAAGCAATATGTGGGGTGTTGACAGCATTTTAGGAGTATTGAAGGTGTTGAAAAAGAGCTGACAAGAAAGTTTTTTTTGCACCTTTTATGTTGAGAAGTGATATTTGTTGAAGTTAGACATTTTGTTATTTAAATGGTTTCTGTAGGTACAATAACAAGAAGTGGTCCAAAATACGTACAGAAGAATTATAATAATGAAGATTACAGTAACAATAGTGTTAATTCTGCACCCGCATAGGCACACTAATGATGGTCAACTTAAGTTATCGGTGGTAGAAATCACAGATAGTTTGTTGGTTTAACGTCTATGATGCTATGACAATATTGGATAAAACGATTTAAAAATATTTTAGAACGACCACATATTCCCTGTAAAGGCAGAAACAACACCTGCCAAATCTCACCACCGTCATAGATCGTGCCTACATTATATTGTGTAGGCCACTTTACTGAAGAAACTAACAAAAACATCTTTCTGACACACTGTGCAGCGACCACCATTTCCCCCCATTCGCGGGGGCACATAAGTCGGGGACAATGAGATAATTGTCCCCAATGGCGGTCTTAATATAGAGGCATAGGTAGGCAGCCGCTTGGGGCCACCATAGTAGAGGGGCCCTCAACCAACCTCAAAAAAAAACCTTTTATTTTTTTTACATTTAGCTGTGAAGTGGTGCTAGGTGAAGACCTGTGAGAAGACATCAATAAGTAGGACTCTGTGTCAGAAGCGTGTGATGTGGAGAACAATCTATCTTTTCTCTCTCATAGGCTCTCTCTCTCTCTCGTACATAGGTTTGTTCTTAGGATGTTTGAAATGTTCAATCTCAACTTTAATGTCAATTCACTTACAATATCCAGTATCTCGTACATAGGTTTGTTTGTAGAATGATTGAAATGTCAATCTCAAGCGCAATGCCTATTGCAACCTCACTCACCCGTACAAAGTAAATCATTTGTATATGGCTGTTTGCGATGTTTTTCTAAGTATATGACTGTTTGTGGGGGTTTACCCCAACTAAATGTCCTGCTGGCTAAATTGATATTGATTTGATCTTAAAAAAACAGTCCTGGTTTTCCTGGCATTTTGGCAAAGACAGGTGTTATCTGAAACCTTCTCTTTTGGGTTTCGTCGTGACTATTAGTTTGTGTAGTGCTACACTTTGTGTGTTCTCTGCTTTCCATATTCATTTTGGAGTAAAGAAGTGTATGCAGGGTTTAAAGGAGAAGGTTTCTTTTCTCTTCTCCAACCTTTACTTCTGCGTAGATTAGCTTTACCTGCCTATCCACCATTCAGTCTGTACATTTATTTATTTTAAATATCGGATGAGGTGGGCCCCATACATAACTTCGCCTTGGGCCCCCAATTGGATAAATCCGCCACTGATTGTCCCCAAGCAATTCGGAGTGAATCCGAGTTACGGGTCAAGCGAAAATGCAGTTTAAATTCGTTTTTGAGCATTAGAGCTTATTTCAACACATTGCCATGTGTTGAAATTGACAATGTGAAATCAATTCTGGAGCTATTGACCCAAAACTGCAAGCTTGGTGGATGGCCTCGATGTGCTAACGTAGTTCCTCCCAGGCCCTGGCTCATTCTGAAGTAGTATTGTAAATTACATAAAATCGCATCAATCAGTACAAATCAGCCTTTTTTTTATGCAATCCGAAATCTGTCCCGAACATTTTATCGGAAATGTCTGGTTTGCATTTCGTCTTGCGATGCCATGCCTGGCTACTTATTATCAAATATCCCGGCTCGGCCCCTCCAAACGCGTGGTACCCTTTTGGAAAATGCGTGGCAACACCCCGCACCCTCTAGTGGCTGCTTGTGGGAGTTTACAGTTTGACGATTGAAAACCCAGAACCAGGAAACTTAATTGACCACGATTCCGTATGGTCTGCCAGTACTCACATCAACTGTCGTTAATGACGACAATTTAATAAAGTTAAACAAAGACTAATAATAAGGAGCCCTAGAAACACAGCATGTATCCACAGATACTAATAAAAGGTTGTCATTGAAGAGGAATATCCGGAACGCCCTATCTTTGCATGTTCCACTTCGGACTGTTTTTTTGGTGGAACTCTTTAGAGGGCGCTTTTTATGAAAGTCCAGTTCAGCGCATTTAAAAGTAATCACATCTGTCTACTTTAATGGACTTTACGAAATTTTTTATGTGTTTCTCAGAAGACCCGGCCACTTATATTGATTCATCAGACTCACAAAACACGCTTTCCCGTTTCAATGGCAGTTAGACGGGCTCTGCTGGACTGTGCTGTGTTAAGTGTTCAAGAAGGAAGTGTTGTTTATCCATTCTGCAACAACTGTTACTCAAGGATAGACGTACAACTACAGGACTACAAAATGTAAATTGGCAGTGAATAATTAAACATGTGTTTGTGGTAAACGTAATTTAAACCGCCACCCATATCGTATGCGTTTAGAAAAATATAAATTGTCTATGATTGAATGAATTTAAAACACATATTTGACACATTTTAGATTTTCAAATTGTGATACTTTCAGAACCATCAGCATACCAATACAGTAGAGTAGACGGTAGACCAATACAATGAGGCCATGTTGTCTATTAAGTCTCCCTTCTCCGTCTCACAGATGTGCATGCTCCAAGTGTGGCTATAATTGTCCAAAAGCCCAGGTGGGCTACAGATACCGTCTCTCTTTGAAAGTCGCTAGGCAGACGTCTATATTTGGGGTTACTGTGTTTGGAACATGTCTGGACCCATTCTTTGGTATTCACGCCAGCGGCCTGCAAAGGTAGGCTACTTGTTATACATTTGCATTTGAAATTATGATATCTCTATGGTAGTGTTTAAGTATCAAATATATACATGATATAATTTTTACATTTGTATTACTCTTACTAATATAGAAATATATTTTGTTTTATTTCTTATTCACACCCTGTACTTACTGCTGTGGCACCCATATTTCCTGTCTGGGATTAATAGTGCTATCTCATTTTTGACACGATATGCGTTGAGAAGATGTCACCAGGTTGTGTTAAGACGTGGGCCATGTTTGTCCTCTGCAGGTTGATGGAAGAAGAACCGGTTGAAGCAGCAACTAGAGCACCGCTACTTAAGCAGGCGGTCGAGGACTGCTTCATTGGCAGACATTTAACTTTTGGGATAAAGGTGCAGAGTCTTGTGTTGTTCTGATTGTAATTACATCGACATTGATTGATAATGAGTTTATTACCTATATTCATACAATTGTTCCATTAGTCAATAAAATATTCCTTTCTAGTGTGTGCTGAGCTGCCATAGGTATTCCACTACTGTACAGTACATTCATACTACTAGATAATTTGACATCACAACCAGGCAATGCAGTTCTATTGTATTTTTTGTTGTGTGTAGCTATATCCATATTGGAATCCAAGAATGGATTCTCAATTAGTTCATTGTTAAATGACTACAGGGTTAGTTTATAATTTTAGGGTAGACAATAAGATATACTTTAAGCAGTTATTCTAGTCAAAAGGACATCCTATCTGTATGTAATTCACTGAGCTCTTAACCTGCCCCCTATAGGTAAAAGACACAGATCATGGCCCATGGTTCGATGGCTCCAGTGGTGTGACAGTGGGGACAACTGCGGGCCCTGCCCAGTTCATTGCCACCCAGATCCACCCAACTCCGGCGGGTGGGGGGGAAGGGTGCTCCGTGCTGCGCTACTACCATGCCCTGCAGCAGAGGGCCGGGGCCCTGCAGCCGAGGGCCGGGGCCCTGCAGCCGAGGGCCGGGGCCCTGCGCTCCCCTGGCTCTAGTAAGGCCTTCAAACCAGCCGCTCCTCTTGTGCTACCTCTTAAGTCTCCTGGCAGGGCAGGCTTGAGCACCCCGCCACACTCCCCTCTCCTCTCCTGCTCCCTGTCCAGGTAATTTCCGCCTTACATTGTTTTAGCTACACTACGATACAGGCTGATTCAACGTGATACTCTTTTTCTGTTAAGGTCAGTCTTGACTATCATAGGCGTCTGCTTATTAGCTTTATATCCTTTCAACTTATTTTTGTTACAGTTCATTAATAGGTAGGGGTAATCAACAACAGTGGGGATCAAACCTGGTAGCTTTAAGGTCAAACAGACAAATAGGGTATGATGTGGCTGGATGGATAATGATGGGTTTCGTGTGCTAAAGTAATTTTCATGCAAAATGGAGTAGATGGATAGATATTTATGGAAAAAATCATATTTTTTGCATTTTAATATCGTCAGAGCTCCCTTCTATGATGTCATACTTTGTATGATTGCCCCCTTCCTACCACCAGATTAATCTGCCATGGCTCTGTTTTCAGCCCCGACTCTCCTTGGCAACGGTCGATAGGGGTGGTGACCTCTTCAGCGGAACAGGACACTCAGCAGGATGAAGGCAATGAGCACGACGGCAGACCGCTACACCACCACCACCGACGAGCCAATGAGAGGCCGGCAGATTCCCAGAGAGCACCAGCCACCGCTCTTCACTCAAGCAATAAGAGACGCTTTAGTATCAACCATTCCTTCAAATGCACCCTGTGGTCACCGTCCGCTGCAGAGGTTCCTAGCATCGCCCCCATCCCACCCACCTGTCCAAGACCCCTCCCCTACCGCGGCTCCCCGCCAGAGAACCAGCCAGTTGATGTGCTTGAATGTGATCCCCAGGCCTGGGAGGACGATATGGCCTACTCAGAGAGCCTGGAGGCGTTCATTGTGTGTCAGGAAAAATGGTCTGAAAGCAGAACTGCCAGTACTGATTGTGACAGAAATAGTTACGGTTCCGCCCTCCATTCCAGCAGGATGACGCTCGCTGATGTCAGCAAAACGTGCGCTCCAAGCTGTGCATGTGACGCCATGCACAAGTCAGCCAGGCTAGTGAACAAGGTGGTGGGCACGAAAGGAACTCCGATGTGTGGTGGATGTTCTCCTCCTGTGAGTTTTGACCCAATGGGATGCCAGGGATTATGTGTGGATGGCCCGGCACAAGCGTGTGATGGAGACATTACTGATGATATATACAACTGCTCTGCAGACCTGTTCAGTGACCCCATGGCCTTGGTCACCTTGGCAACGGAGATGCTCGACCAGAAAGTGGGAGGACCTGCCAACGGACAAATTATCGTCACGCACTCTGACTCCCAGACACTCAACACAGACGAAAACACGTCTAGCTTAGATAGCCCTGAAAGTACCGCTCGATCTGACCAAAATCTGGAGACCAAGACGCTGCCAGCGCACCATTATTTATTCAGATCCAATAAACATGGAGTAGGTTGCAGCAGGTATCGGGCCAGCGACTCCAACCAATTTCCACCACTACGGAATCAAACCACATTAGGTAGCATCATCCATGGAAGTGAACCTGTTCCGCTGGACTTCATCCCCCCCTCGCAGTCCACGCCCTTAAGGATCCATGTTCATACAGGGTCTGGATCTGCTGCTGTACACCAGACCAGTGCAGGGTCTAGAAGGCTGGGCTGCTTAAAGCCAGACAGGCAGCCCCCTTTCCTCCCTCGCGTTATCATTACCACACCTCCACCAACTGGGTGTAGCGCGTCAAACCGCTTCCCCGCCAGCCACAGCAGAACCCAGCCACTTCTGGGGCTGCACCCTGGTACCAGTAAGACGCCCACAAAGAGGAACCACAACCTCAACCTGATATCACGCAGAAGGTTGAGGAATCTGAACAGAGCTAACCACAATCTGACTAGCAGGCAGATCCTGAATCTTCAATGCCATGCAGCTTTGGGTCTAAAGTGTTTCAAAGACGTGTCCATCTCGGTTTTGTGCGTCGACAATGATGATGACATGGTTGTGACTCCCTTAATTGGTGAAATGTCCTTTCCTGTGAGTGCCGGACAGGGAGAGAATGCTGACGGCTGTATCAGACAGACTCCATCATCGGAGATATCTGGAACACAGACGAACGCTGTGGAGTCTAAGACCTGGGGGAGGTCAGCTGAAGGTATGAGGAAGGATGGAAGCTTACATCACTTTCTTTTTAATGAGGACCAGGAGTTTGATTTGTCCGGAGATTTGTTTGCGGACTCATTCCATTAGGAAGACATTTATGAACAGATATGTGGTGGAAAGATTTGTTGCTTAATTGCTTGTCACAAATTATTATTCTTATTAGCATTTAATGAAATTTGATGATTATCCTCCGCCGTGTTGTCTATGGACATGTAATACCACAACCCTTGTCGAACATATCATTTTCTAAAATTGTTTAAAAACGTTTTATGAGCTGTTATCCAAACTAGAGTTTCCGACTCTGGTTGTAATTAAACCCATATAGCTATAATGTGGAAACCCCAGTCGATAATGTACACATTTCTGAGCGCATAATATCATAACATTTTGCCTATAATGTTACAATGTATAACATTTTGGTTCACCTATTACGTTATGAAGCACGCATAATCATTTTCTCCTTACTGTATGAAGCAAGCGTAATCAATTTCGACCGTTTTCACACATGGCCACATGTTTTTTATCCCGACAAAAGCCTTGTAAGGAAGTTCCTCTGCGTCTCTCTCGTAGATCGTACCATCTTTCAAGGTGTTTAATGCGACTGCATAACCTTCTCTCACATGATCAGCACCCCCCCCCCCCCCCCCCCCCCAATCGCAGAGCCGACCATCACGCCTTGTGATGGTCCTGGTAATGTAAGCGGGAAAGCGCGCAGCGTCCAGGCACGCATCGCAGCACATTTTCCTGCAGCAGTCTACGCTCACTGCAGAAACCACACTCTCACTTGGCGATTGTGCACTGTCAGGGATGATTGTAACTGTCTAGACACGGTCAAATAAATAATGAACTTCATCACAGCCTCACCAAAGCGCCTACAGTGCTTTATGGCAAACAATCGCAACAAAGAAAACTTTAAATTCAAACATCGCGCCGACCTGCATATCAAGACACAAGTGACATGATCTTAAAGAGTCAGTGTCCGTATAACAAAAAAACAAAACATGTCAATAACACAGTATGGTGAATAATGTCTATAGAGTCCACCACAAGACTACACTTTGTTGCTGAAACTTAATATTACTCTCCTACTTGAGCCTCCCGAAATGTCTTGCGATATTGATATCCCCCTTCCCCCCTCCGGACTGTTTTAGTTTTCATTTCCTTATGCTTTGTGTGCATGCTATGTGTGACGGTAGGCTACTGCTGTCTGTCTTGGTCAGGACACTGGAAGAGATGTTTAATCTCAATGATGATTGATATTTTCAACTAACCAATAGTAGTTGCCTTGCATTTTAAAATGTCAATGCACTTTCTGCCCTGAATAACAGTAAAAGCTATTTCATAATTGATTTGCATGCATAATATACTACCCTTTCCATTGAACAATTACCCCTGCTACCATAAACTCTCGTCCGGATATTCTCCTGATGGGCCGTATGTGTGAACAACGTATCATTTGTACCTTGAAAATCTCCTGAATAATACTACCCCTGAGGTAGCATTTTCTCTGTAGGAAATGCAAATTGCCTTATACGTGAATGAGGAGTAGAAAGTCTGTATTTCTCACACCACTTCAGTGGGCGTGTTGATGACGCTTCTGCATGTCATTGAGTGGCCCCCTAAATGATAATCAGTCTGTTGCCTTTTGTTCGCTGAATGGTTTGATGAATCTGTCGAACCATTCACCGTTCGATGAATTTGTGGTGAACGGACAGTATACGTTTTAAGATGAATGGCAAAATGTTATTATATTATGCTCAGAAATTTTTTACATTATTGACTGGGGTTGTCACATTATTGCTATGGGTTTATTTATAACTAGATGTTGAGCACACGTGTTGCTCACGCAAAAACTCTAGTAATATATAATATCACGGCCAAAGCTGTGCGCGCCTCTGGATGATATTATGAATAAACGACTGCGTTAGGTTCTCTGACGGTTCTGGTCCTTCACATCAATCTGAAGTCGGGGTACATCTGGACTTCAGACAGACAAAGCCAATGTTTCTTCCCCCAATTCCTTCTCCGACATGACCAAGAATCAATATACGGATCTTATTTTACAAACCCGCACCCGCCCATACCCATGAATAACATTCCGCACCCTACCCGAGCCAATATAAATTGATACAGACGCCCGACCCGCGACCGAAGGAAAACATTCGATTGAACGCCGGAGAATTACACTTGCTGGTGTTTGGCGTGGTGCTTTAGCACATCATCCACTGAGGACGGTTTTAGTTGACAGAATAACCTATCAATCACTGGAGAAGGCTCGTTTCATCCAAATTGTGTGAGTCACCCGTCGGGTACCCGAACCCGTGCAGGACTCTGGCCGAGATAACCCCCACTGCGAGTCTTTACTTGTTGTGGAAGTACCAGAGACGTCTTGAGTACCCGACGCAGTCTTTAATTCATTATAATCATCTGGAGGCTCACACAGCTTTTGGCTGGGATATTATATTTAATATATCATATAGATACCTATTTAAATATTATATTATTTAGATGTAGAGCTCCGCGAGTCCAAAACGGCAACACTTTCAATACAGATTCATGTATCTCCACCGGTGAAATTGTCATGTGCACTATTAAGGTAATAAAATAAGTTTCTGTAAATTACACCTTACATAGAACTCATAAACTCTTAAGCTACCTGATCTGTACTTCCCATCGTGAAGTTCCTACGACAGGAACCAAGAATCAATCATGTCTGGGCTATTAAGAATATTGTGTGAATATAATATGTTCATGTGTAACATCCAGTATATATGCGTCCATGTCAAAGAAAAATAAATGATGGCCATAGGTCGTAAAAAAGTGCTTGAGAACCGAGGGGGCGGGGCCGGATTCAGAATGAAATTTAGCTAATTGTTCCACGTTTGTGAAACATTAAATACATATTTTGCTCATTTCTTAAACAGAGTAGGCCTATAGCCTACCCCCATTATATTCCCTCAAAACAACAAAAGAGCAATGAAAAGCCCCACGAGCAGTTCAAAACTATACGTTGATATATACTTATCTAAAAACGTTGATATTGAATGTAAATAAACGCTGACATGTATATACAGTTAGACTAGATGTATGAATAAGGTTATAAGCTGTATTGTATATACAGGTAAACTAGCTGTTTCTATAAGGTTATCACCTTATACATACATCTAGTCTAACTGTATATACAATACAGTCTTGAAATGTATTGGGATCAAATAAGTGGAAGTGCCGATTTCGCACTAGTCTTTTTCTTTTTCATATAATTGCTTGTTATAACAAGATATTTTATTCACCATTGATTATCCACTTCTGAAATTGTATTTATGATTGAAATTCATAGATACAATTAACTTTTTACTTACTCTGCTCCTACATTGTTTTATCAGACTAAAAGCGTTTATCTTTTGAGCTGCTTCCTCCATCTTGTCTCCAATCTCAGAGTTTGAATATCAGCGACTTCAACATACGAAAAAAAAAAAGACAGGAATCTCAAGTCTGTATGGAGGACAACGTGTTATTTTAATTCAGATTACAACGAGTCAGGTCAATCTTTATTTCTAAAGCGCATTTACAGACGGCTGAGCCGCACCAAAGTGCTTAAACGCAAGAAATGGACTGAGGCAAAAAGAAAAACAAGTAAAGGGTTAAAAGACAATGACTGTAGGAGTTAAAATAATGCACCTTTCTGGAATAAACCGGAAAGATAACTACCGTCAAGGGAGTTGATCTGTAGCTGGCCATAGAGTGAAATAGATGACGGGCCTTTCAAGTGACTATAGGCCATCATAGCTTCTGTAATGTGTGTTTCCGTAGTAAACAGAAATATTTTGCCAGGAGTCCTATGTGTGATAACGTGATTGCTCATTCGGGATTGTATTGGTAAGAGTAGGTTATACCTAATTTAGTATGATTTTAGGCAGAACTTTGAATCAAAAAACATGCTGTGATTTAATGTTTGTACGATTAAAGTCTCAATGCAAGGCGACAGCCAGCTCGTCAGGAGCAGTTAGGGTTAAGTGTCTTGCTCAGGGACACATCAACACCTTTCAGTTACAAGACAACTGCTCTACCTCCTGAGCTAAGCCGACAAAGTATGCAGGACTATATTCCAGACCTTTCGAGTCCTCTCTGAGAGTGAGACAGGCAGCCAGACCCATCTAATGCTCTCTGAGCTGGAGGCAGGCAAACAAAGACATGAGGACAGTCAGCCAGCTGAGAGAAGAGCCCCACGAGCTGCTGTCAGGGTGACTGCTGTCAGGGTAACCATAACTGGTCCTGCAGGTGTTCTGCACCTTCTCCAATGGAATGGGGACGTCGTCTGGTGGAGCAAGGGCCAGACTGTCCCGCACCTGAGCGCAGACAGAGGGTGAGTGGGTTTGTGTTTGTGTTTATGTACTTTGTTATACTGTGTGTGTGTTTGTGTTTATGGACTGTGTGTGGTAATGTGTGTGTGTGTTTGTGTGTGTGCTTAATTACAGTCAGGGTGTGTTTGTGTTTATTTTGTCTTAATGTAGTGCCTGTGTATCTGCTTATGTATTTTCAGTGATTGTGTGTTTAAGTATGTGGGTCCTATTTTAACGGTCTGAAACGCAAGTGAGAAGTGCGAAACGCAAGTAGCTTTGTCGGCGGATCTCTGGCACTATTGCTATTATACCGGCAGATAAATTACTCTTGTGCCCGACGCAAATCTAATATGGGTTGGTCTGAATACCCGTAGGTGTGTTTTGGGCGTAACATGCAATAAACCATGAGAGCACCATCCCATTCCCTTTAAGCGCCATGAGCGCATTTGAACCTGACGAGTTGATATTTTGACAGCGCGTTTCCAGTCTGCGCTGAGACAGATGCATGACCACACGAATTTCTAACTTTGAATGGCTCAGTTTATGGCCAAATACTATGGCCTAATTCACATATGGAATAGCGTTTTCTTCTACAACTTCAGAAACACAGAGTCGTCATGTAAATAAAGAAACTTAACAGAACTTAACACGTATGATATGCGGTCCTGTGGCCGCATATCATATCACTGTGGGTCTATTTAATAATATGCGGCAATACATTGACAAACATCGTTTTTTACCAGTGTTGCATACATTATCATTATCGACTAAACATTGACGTGGACTGTATTATGCGTTACGTGTTTAGTTTTTTGGCATTTAACCAGATGGCTGCACAAACACGCGCCAAGCATCATCCGCACTAAAACGAACACTCACTCGTGTTAAAACTATGTTTTCTCACTGTCGAATACTCATGAATCCTAAAAGTTATGGGCTTGTACACAATGTCTGTGTCAAGAAAATATGTGTTTGCTGTACGGTGTTTGCAGATGCATTAATTTAAAAGTACAACTTATAACCACTGTATCAGCTGTTCTTTCCCAAATAATTTAACCAACATTATCATTTAGCTACCCTAAAACGAGATTTTGCTTTGGAAGGCTGGGTTATACTTTGTTCGAGTTTATTATTGTTATTATTATTATTTCAATGAACTACAGTGTTCATTCATGCAGCCCCTATTGAAAGATTGTTTTTTTCCACAATCCACATGCTATTTCTATGCAGTTTCACACATATGAGCAATCTTTTACATCATAATATTTAAATTAGGCTAATTGTTTGTATGTTTGTGCTGTGTATAGCCTATGTGTGTGTAAGCTTATGTTACAGTTCCGACCTGCCTGGCACGTCAAAATAGCAAAACCAACTCCGCTATCCGCTAGGGCTCCTAGACCAGGATTTTTTCGGTCAGCGGCGCTATTGCAGAATCGATCGATCAGTAAGATAGCACCATGTATAATTTGCGCCGGAACACGCCTCTGCTTTACGCCGACACGCCTCTCAGGGCGCAAGTGTAGTGGCGCGAGCTTGCTGTGGGGGGAAATCAGCTTTGCGCCGGGTGCAAACTAGCAACGATACGATTCGGTGTAGAAAGACAATTGTGCTGGGTGGAAGATACGGCCCTGTGTGTGTTTTTGCGGGTGTCTTTATGTAGTGTAGCCTATGTCATGATGTGGTGCTTGTGTGTGTGAGAATGTGTGTGTGTTTCCTCTCACCTCCTCTGTCTTTTTGAGAACCCTGAGAAGGTTTTCTCCTAAAGCTGCTTTGACTTCCTCATCCTTCCATCCTCTTGCCAGCAGCTCTGCTACCAACACCGGCATCTTAGACACATCCTCCAGACCCGTTGGTACCCTGAACACACACACACACACACACACACACACACACACACACACACACACACAACCCCCCCACACACACGCGCGTGCACACGCACACATTGCAATTTTTGTCCAATATTTGACAACGTGAAAGTTGTTAGGTTGGACAGAGTTTCTACTTGCCTGTTCACTCCATCATAATCTCCTCCAAAGCCGATTATACTGGGTCCAGCTAATTTCTTTATGTAGTCAAAGTGATCTGGGACAAAGTCAATCACAGGGTCACAACAGAGTCAATGATTTATTGAATAAATTTCATTTTTTGGTATTTCTTTAATAGGTGCTGCCATCTTGATGAAATATTGTACCCGCTACATTGGAGACGTTGGCCGTAGGGCTGCATGTTACGTAGTCGTTGTAGAAGTTTATCATGACAATGCCGCCTTTGTCTCTCTGTGGAGGAAAGGTAAGAGTTAGAAGATTTGTTTTATTATGTGAGTACCGAAAGCAGCGCTCAACTATTGTTATTGTTTATTCTTTCTTTCTTATTCTCTACACATTTTGGGACCCTATTCTCCTTCCACATTTTTCACCTAGAGACTACATTCCACTTTTTAAGTGTTCAGATTAGCTTTGAATTGTGCACTACCAAGTTCAACCATGTTAAATATACATAACATGGTAAATATATATTAAACCTTTTAAGATATTCTATTATAAAATATTATTTTTTGTAATTGAAGTCAATGGGAGGAAGGCGAAGCCATCCAACTTAGGCCCCGTCCACACGGAGCCTTTTCTGTTAGGCCTGCATGTCCGTGGGTGGTTTAAAATCGATCCGGACCTATGCGGTTTCGTGTTAGGATTCGTGTGGACGCCTGAAACACAATTGATGACATCATTAGCCCCCCACCAGCTGGGGGACGTCAGAGTTGCGTTGAATTTTTTATTTATTTTATTATTTGTATTCTTTTTGTAGCTTTAAATACAGCCCCTTGATAAATTTAATTACTAACTGTACATTAAAAAATATTTCTGCTCAATTGAAACGGTTGAATCTCCTCGTAACGGTATGTTAGCATACAGCGCGCAGGGCCGCAGGCTGTATGCGCGCAGGCTTGATGCGCTCCACTTTTTTCTGTGGAGAAACAGCGTCTTGAATATTTACTACAGCGTTTCTACAGCTCGATGCGGTTTCGCAATCCGAATCAATTCGAATCCGTATTTACGGAGTTATTCCTGAACCGCATAAAACGACACCGGATCGTTTTATCGCCCGTTTCGGCTCCGTGTGGACGGGGCCTCACTTCAACTATTTCAGACTTTCACTTTGCAACTTGGTCATTGTTTAACCGTTCCCCCCCATTCAAACATTTAACAAATCAACACACTTGAACAGATTTTCGATATTATTGATACCTTTTCAATTTAATTTCATACCCGCTTCGTATATTTTCAGGTCTCATTGAATTCCGTTAAGTTTAGAATTAAGGCTAGAACGTGAGAATTCCAACGCAAAAAGTAACCATTTTGGAAGTCGCAGAGCATAACAACGACAATATTTGACCAACAAACACAATGTTAGGCGGAATTTATGCAGAATTTCTTGTTTCACTGGCGCTAAAATTATGAATCGATTGGAAATATGATTGTTATATTGGCCGTTTGTGTGTAGGGTCCCCCTGTTATTATGGCTAGAGGCCTGGTTCTTCCTACATATTCGGTGTACTTCCTGTAGATGATAATGCTAACGTGCTGGAATACAATCTCTTTCACGTCATGCTATCTAAACAAACACTACACAGTATAATACATTTTGTCTTACAAGAAGGTTGTCTCATATCTAGCTGTAGGTGAGTTTGGAAACTAAGATTCCTAGTGTTTAGAATTACGATTGCTTGTACTAACTTTCCATCTGTTACTGCTGTGTGATTTAGGCTTGTGCTGTTGTGATCAGTTAAGAGGCTTAACTGACAAAAGGCTTCATAGCTGGGCGGAGCCAAGTCTGCCTATTTAGCAGTCAGGAAGCTGACTAAACTCAGTATAATACATAATACAACTTGCTACACAACTTCAGTCCTCTCTCACGACAATAAACTCAACGAGCATTTCCAATCTGGTTTCCTTACACATCACAGCACAGAGACTGCACTCCTTCGAGTCGTAAACGACCTGCTCCTGTCTGTGGATAATTGTTCCACAACATTCTAATCCTTCTGGATTTAGGCGCTGCATTTGGGTTTATCAGCCCACTGATCCTCTTCCCAGCTCACTCACTGACTGCCTATCTGACCTAAAGCTCTGGATGCACAGTAACTTTCTCAAACACAGATAAAACAGAAATCCTTCTCATCAGTCCCAAATCTCTACAGTCCGAATCACATAGGGCCCTATCTTGCATCCAGTGCAATTGACTTTCTACACAGACGCATGTGAAGTTGCTAGTTTGCAACTGGTGCGGAGCGTTCTTTTCCCTCCACAGGCACACGTGGCTAAATTAGGGAATGATCTTGCGCCCCAAGGGGCGGTTCAGCGAAAGGAGGAGGTGTGATCTGGCGCAAACGTTCCCTGGTGCTATTTTGTAGTTTCAGAAAACAATTCCGCCATAAACCAGGAAATACCTGGTTTAAATTCAGTGGCGCGTTGTTCTGATGCTATTTTATGGGCGCATGAATAATGTTGCTCGTGCACCTCGCACATACACTCTGCTTTTCTAATCTACCTAGCCACACATTTTTGGTCAATTATTTGGGAAAGAACAGCTGATACAGCGGTAATAAGTTGTACTTTTAAAGCAATGCATCTGCAAACACCGTACAGCAAAACACATATTCTCTTAACACAGACATCGTGTACAAGCCCATAACTTTTAGGATTGATGAGTATTTGATCGTGAGAAAACATTGTTTCACCGCATGTGAGAATGCGGGCACGCGTGTTTGCATGTGTAAAATAATTAATGAATGCGGGTGTGCGTGTGTGCATCCACCTGTTTAAACACACGCAAACTAAACGTGTAACGCATAATACAGTCCATGTTAATGTATAGGCCTCTTAACGGGGGGGGCCACATGCATATTAGGAACACAAGTCGATAACGATAATGTGTACAATACTGGCAAGAAACGACGTTTGTTAATGTATTGCGTATATCATTAAATAGAACCACAGTTGCCACATATCATTTGTGTGTTAAGTTTTCTTTGATAAAATTTATTTGAAAGTTTTGGAAAACCTTGAACAAATTGTGAAGAATGTAGGCCTACCGTAAATGCATGCATGCATTACAAAATTGGTACACTTAAAGGTCTCCAAAAAGTTAGGTACCGATTTGACTACTTTGGTAGCTATAACTGCACCATTTGACAAAAGTTTCTAAACCAAGTCAATAATGACATTATTGCCTCTAGGAACAATAAGATCCTTATGGAGAGATTTTTCTGTAGTTAAGAGTTTTGGAAAACCTTGAGCAAACCATCAAAAATGTACCATTAATCCAAATGCATTAATCATGCTCCTTCATCGTGCCGATCTAAAGCAATTTCCATTTTATAAAATAAAAAAATGCTAATACGATATGCAAATGATCCAACGTTTCAATAATTCAGAAGTCCACTTGAAAGTGGCCTAGGGAATTAAAACTTAACATGTTTGCTTAATAGCCTCGCTAGCATTAGCATGCACATGGAAATTGCCAATATGGAGCGTTTGCCCATGCAACAACACACATTTTCTTCAAAGAAAGCCCATGGCAACATGTCTCGTTTAAATGTTATTTTAATAAAGCTTCTTTGAAAACTGGTCTTTATTGCCATTTACATTACAGCCCAATTCCCCTCTCCTGCACTACAATTCCCTTCTTACCTCTCGTCTACTCCTCTTCTTACCATTCCCCAATTCTCCTCTTCTCTTCACCTACCTCCATTCTCTTCTAATCTCCTCATTCGCATCTTCTCATTCTCATTTTCGCATTCTCTCTCATTCTAATTTCTTCTCATTCCCCCCCTCTCCTATCCTCCTTTCCCCTCATCAATAAATAATTTAATGAATAATAACTATTATATAAAAGTATCATGGTATTATAGATAGTGAAACACTATGCACACTTACAGAAATATATAATAAATTCTATTTCTCTCTCCTGAGATTTGAACTCACCACCTTGAGGAGAATGTTGTCGGGGACGTTTCTTTTGTGAGGACAGATGCCGTAAGCAGAGGAGTGGCTGAAGATGACGGGGGCTGCCGACATGTTTAGTACCTGGTTCATTACCTCCACTGACATATGGGATAGGTCTATCAACATTCCCAGCCGGTTCATCTCCTTGATCACTTGCTGTGATTGGAAGAAACAAGATTTGTAATTCATTACTTGCACTGCAGCAAGCAGGGCAAGTACTGTTAAACTCCTTCTTCTTATTCTACTTATCTGCCACTTTTTCGGTCGCTAACCACCCCCACAAACCAAAAAGACCAAAAAAATACCATTTGTTAACAATGTACCACTTTGGTACATCCTCATTAGAGATGTGTCATGGTCCGTCTGTTCCCTTGTCTTGTTTTGGTGTGTTTGCTGTTTTACTTTGGCATCTCTGTTTCTCCCCATGTCCAGTCAAGTTTCCCTCCTGTGTGATTACTGCTCCCTCCCCTAATGTGTTTCAGCTGTTCCTCGTTCCGTGCCCTGTGTTTGGTATTTAAACCCTTGTCTTTCCTTTGTTCCTTGTAAGATCATTGTGGTTTGTGGTGAGTTGCGTCCTGTGTGTTCCCGGTGTTCCCTGCTTTACCCGTGTCACCTGTGTCACCGGTGTTCCATGCCTTTTGCATTAATAAATTACCCTTTACCTGAACTGTCTGCTAATGGGTCCTACCTGCCTACCTGCCACACGCTAACCGTGACAGGGATGCACCAATCACAAACAATCAGAATCAGATCATGGTTTTCAGTTTTCTAAAAGCAAATTGGCAGATTCCGATACCGACTGCCGATATATAGATTTTCATCACATTTTCATCATCATCATATAAACTATGCATACATTATTTAGAATCTAGATAATGAGCTTCATATGTATGCATGTATGTGTATATATATGTGTGTATATATATGTGTGTATATATATATATATATATATATATATATATATATATATATATATATATATATATATATATATATATAGTATGTAGCCTATTGACTGACCTTGCCAAATGGAGAGAGCCCGTTGTGTTCGGAGTGTCCAGACTCGGTGTCCACCAGCCAGTTATCAGCCCTGTTGGCAGAACAATCAAAATTACCTCATGGTTCCTTTATTTGGGCATTTCTCATATTCCTTCTTTCCTTACATTCTTTCCCCAATGCATCGGTTCCTTTTCCTTAGACACTAATTTAATATTAAACAGCCAGCTGCTGGTTCTCTCATGTCGCCAGATATCCCTAAGTCAACACATCCTATAAGGCTATATGTGTTCCCACACCCCCTTAGGCCCCGTTCACAGTCTCCGCAGATAGGTTCTCCAGCTGTATATGTTTGTTTGTATGTGTGTCTGTGTGTCTGCATTTCTTGATTTGTGTGTGCGTGTGTGTGAGCTTGTTCCTACAATGGTTTGTTGCACAGGGATGTGTGTGTCATCATGTGTCTGTTTGTGCCTCAATATGGTTTGTGTGTGCGCTTCTACCAGGGTGTGTTGCAGGAGTGTGTCAGGGTGAGGTAGCGGACCCCCAGGAGGTACATGGCGCGCAGGGTCCCAAGGGAGCTGTCCAGGGAATGACCCCCCTCCACCCCGATCAGACAGGCCGTCCTTTTATCACTGAACGCCGCTCTGATCTCTGACCGCACAGCAGGGGAGAGGTTCACAATTAGTGGGAATAAAGTAGAATATTTTGTTATGGTATATATAACGTTCCTTGGATTAGAGTAGTAGAGAAGAGGTTATTGGTATAGAGTATTTGAGTATAGAGGATAGTGAGTGAGTATAGTGAGAAGAAGAAAGAGGGGGGGGGGGTGGCTTCAGTTCCGGGGGTTCAGTTTTGGTATGTGTGTGGGGGGGGGGGGGTTTGCTCGGGTATGGCTCAGTTTATGGCAAAATAATAGGCCTAATTCACACATTGAATAGTGTTTTCTTCTACTACTTCAGAAACACTTAGCCGTCATGTAAATCGGAGTCATCAGATTTCTTTTTTTTGTATTTGTATCACGTTCGTAATTATAATGTCGATTTTAAATAATTTTACATACTTGATTACATTGCTACTTTATGCCGGTCACCAATTTTTGCATTGCAGTCTTGCTGTGCGTGCAATAAATTGTAAAGTTGTGTTTTCGAGCTGGTTTGCTAAAGAGGCTAACAATAACAATGACTAGCCAACGAGAAACTGGAAATATACTACGACCAAAAGGGGACGTGCCCCCGCTAATTCCGCAAGAAAGCTGGGAGATTTGCAATTTACGACTTGCACGATCCGGCGTACCATCGAAATGGATTACAGCATGAGACGACTGAGAGGGGAAATCATGACAGCAACTGTATTTATCCTATAGCAAAATGCCCTTGCCCATACCAGCTCAAAAATCAATCTTAATTCATTGTTAGTTACTTAGGATAAACGTGTCCATTAAAAAAAGTGTTAGTAAATGGTAGGAAGTACAGTCAAAAAGATGATGATGTATCAAACAAAAGGGTTAGAGCGTTTAAAATGAGACGCGTTGACTGTGAGTCTGACCTTGGCTGCTGGTGGTGAAGCGAAATGTTTCTGGATACTTCTGACACATCCTGTGGATCACATCGATCTGTTCCAATGTCTGTCTCACTGCGTCTTTGTATTGAGTATCACATGGGACGAAGGCTGACCAGAACTACAAAGGCACAATGGATACAAAGACAAACACAGAGTGAGTAGACATTGGAAGCTGCCAATCTTAATCTCCAAGGTGGACACTAAGCGCTGCACAGTATTCAATTCAATCCAAAGAGCTTTATTCCAAAGAGAAATTCATTTGTGGTCAGGCACATACAATCAAGACATACTTCAACAATAAACAGTTAGTAATAATCGTGTACGAGAATAAATAAAGGCATAAAAGCTAAAAATTCGACAGCCTGATGGAAGCTGGAACAAAGGTGGACATGGCTCGTTTGGTTCTTAGAGGCAGGGAACAAAGTCTCCTTCCTGAAGGTAGCAGATGGTACTGGTTGTTGAGGTTACGAGTGGGGTCCGATATGATCCGTCTACTTTTCCTGATGGCCTGTTTTTCCTATATGGCTGTGAGAGTGGTCTGTGGCTGTCCAATGATCCTCCCACTCATCTTTATGATCCTGTTAAGGGGACATTTGTTCACCTCACTCAGGGAACCCAAGGATGCTGAAGGCGAGGCGGGCTTAATGAAGGAGTTGTTAAATGACTGAAGTATTGTTTTGTCGACTTGCAGCCCTCGTAGCGTCTGGAGAAAGTACAGTTGTGGACATTTCTACATTTCATGCGTTACTTTTGACGGTGAGCTTGAGATCAGTGATGGAACCGAGGCATGTGTATTCTTCCAGTCTCTCGGTTATCTGGCCATCTAACTGAAGAGCTGGGGGGCTGGTGGAGGAGTGCCTGAAATCTATGAGCATCTCTTTGGTTTCGGAGATGTTCAAGGTGAGATGGTTATCCCTGCAACAGAGAGAGATGTCGTCCACCGCAGACTGCAATTGCTGCACTGAGTTTGAGTAGAGTATTTAATATATATCATGTCAGGATTCTCACTTCTGCAGTCGTTGGTCTAGTGTCAAGTAATAGACACTGAACAGAAATAGTATGCACTAAGTATTCGGATGCAGCCCAAGACTAAAGCGTATCTGTTGACCAGATTATCTTACATATATAGCTTTACATTTAAGGCAATACTTGTCTTGAAATTATACGGAGGAGGCGGGCCGTGCTGGTGTCACGTACCATTGTTGTGAACGGCAGTTACCGTTTCAGAACGGCATGTGCCGTTCTGAAAGTTTTAAATGCACTTGAAAGGTCAATGAACACCAGCCTGGCAAAGTTCCCTGGTTTCTCCAGGTGCATGTGGACATTATGAAGCAGCGTCTCAACTGAATCATCAACCCCTCCGTCCTTCCCATAGGCAAATTGAAGTGGGTCAGTAAAGCCACCCACCTCCATCTGCAGTTTAGTGAGAATGAGCCTTTCAAAGCTCTTCACCACTATTGATGTCAGGGCTACAGGGCGAGAGTCATTATTGCAGGTGGGGTTGCTGTGTTTGGGTACTGGACAGATGATGGAAGACTTCCAGAGGGCAGGGACGGAGTGCTGTGCTAGTGAGCGGTTGAAGAGCCCAAAGAAGACTCCTGAGAGTCCCCTGCAGCAGGTCTTCAGGAGGCGACCTGATATCCTGAGAGTCCCCTGCAGCAGGTCTTCAGGAGGCGACCTGATATCCTGTGCGGACCAGCTGCTTTGCTGGGGTTCACTCCTTTGAAAACGTTCTCTACGTCCTCCCTCTGTACTGCAAATGCTGCTGTGGATACTGAATTGTCTGTTAGCCCATTCATGAGTGCCTCTTTTTCTGTGGAAAGGTCTTTCTGCTCAAACCTGCAGTAGAAATTGTTGAGATCTTCATCAAATTCAGTTGGGCTTTGTTCTGTGGGACATTTTGTGTTACAGTTTGAGGAGAGGCCGACCAGTGTCTTAACAACCTTCCATGCTTTATGTAAGAAATGAACCCTATATTCTATGGCAAATTATGATTATTGTCAGGCATATTCATTAATGTTGGAAAATATTTCCCGTATAAATTCGGTCTGACATGAGTTGGGCCTAAAATGCTCATTCCAAAAACGGTACTATAAACACAGGACTTTGAACCAATCGAACATGCTATTTTTCTAAACGTTATCTGTATGGTCTGACATGTTATGTAAGTTTGGAAGATGACTTGCAAAAAGTGAAGATATAAGGAGTAGGACGAGAATCATTCGTCAGTGTCTTTGCAAACCTCACTCGGCTTTGTTGTGGCTTGTTTGCGGGCAACCATAATGTCTCTGGATACTGGATCCGGACTCCCCGACTCCTCATGCTCTCTTAGTTAGTTCAAGTCATAGAACTCGGTTATTTTCTTCCGTGGCGTTACCGTCTTGGAAAAGCTTTTCCACTTTTTCCTTATACACTCTTTTGGCCTTCTTAATTTGTTTGTTGAGTTTTGCCTGGATCAGTTTTGATTCTGTTTTCTGAGTTAAAAGCAATTTTCTTTTCATTGATTGTTGTTTTGAGTTCTTTGGTAATCCAAGGTTTATTGTTGGAGAATATTTTAACTGTCTTTGAAGGTATAATGTTTTCTTCACAAAATTGGATGCATTCTGAAGATTCATGAGCTGTCCCATTGCTTTACCCTTTCCATTAACACATCCTCCCGTTGTAACTGGGTTTTGTAGGCAGGTATAAGGTGTATTACATAGTGATCAGCAGTGCTCAAAGGTGTTTTTTGCCTTGCTTTGTAGGCGTTTTTCACATCACCATAACAAAGAGTATTATTGTCCCTGCTGCCATTTAAACCTACTGCTGGAAGGTTGGTAATGAGGTAATCAGTCTGCAGGAATTAAAAATCCCCCATAATAAATAAAGGTGAATCTGGATTATCTCTGTTTCTATGCGCTGAGCGTAGTTTGTGATTATCTCCGCTGCGCGTGCGTCGTTGCCAGAGAGTGGGACATAAACAGCTACCACTGTCACTTGGCCAAACTCTCGGGGGAGGTATCTCGGTCTAAAAGACACACATAATAATTCCACGTCTGGTGTGCAGCATGTTTCTCTGAAGCTGGCCGATCTACTCCATGCTTTATTTACATATATACACACAGACCACCCCAAAAACTTTTCCCACTGCTGGGGCAGTCTCTGTCCGACCTAAGTGGCACGCCAAATCCAGTAATAATTCAGAGTCAGTTATGGTGTTATCGAGCCATGTCTCGTGATGCAGGTCAGACTGGCCTCTCTATTTGCCCACTGTAATTTGCAGTTTGCTTGTAGCAGTACAACCAGTCTTCTACTGGTGGACAATGGGAGGTTTTTGGGGAAAGGTTTAGACAGCATGAGGATCTCAACAGGATCGCTCCCTCTTAAAGCACATAGCTTAAGGGATATGTTGGTTATTATGGTTTTGAATAGTGAAAAATAAAGACAAATATACACAAAAATATATTATAAATAAAATAGATAAATAAAAAATGATCTGATACATTCAATTGCAATTTAGTTGTGTATCAGACTCAATTGCATGTATAGCATAATACACTTATATAGCATAATACACTTACTTAGTCGTAAGTGTTTTATGCTAATCAGCAATACCATTATTATAAGGTATGGACAAAAGGCTACCTGTGCCCCCAGCTTCCCCGCCTTGATCTTGGGGATGTTGGTGTGTGTAGTGTTCAGCGTGTTCAGATCCACTTTGTTCAGCTGGTTGTTAAACCGTTCCCGGAGCTGCCAGGGCAGGTCGTTATGACTAAAGGAACACAGGTGAAACACAGGAGATAAAACAAACTTTTGTCAAATATAACTTGATCCACAACAAACCTGATCAATGCATGGACCAACCGAGCAAAGGTACCGGTCCCGCATGTCCGAGAGAGCAGTTCGCATGAGATGGCTGTGATCCAGCTGTGCCTACCGTACACCTAACCCCCTAGATAGGTAAGATCGTACTCAGCCAGGGAAGTTCAGGTCCATGCTTCAAGGTTAATGCAAGGGGGGTAAGGGAGGAGACCATGCAGAGTCCAGGTGATATTATATAGCGTTTAATGAGGCAATAAGACAATCTATGCTTGGGCGTGCCAAGTTGTGGGCTAGCAACAATGAGGAAGACGGTCGAGAATCACAGGAAAAAGAGCCACGTGAGAAATCTGCTCATCTAGGTCATTAACCACGCACACTTTGCAAATGCCACTAAATTCTACCCGCTGTGACTTAAAGAGGACGTATTATGCAAAAATGGCTTATACCTGGCCCTTCACTTGCTCCACATGTTAACCATGACTTAAGTAGGGGAAAAATCTGAAATCTGGCCGTGCCCCTGTTTGTTTGCTGTCTTGTTCCGAAGTGTGGTTCTGAACAGGTCTGATAGGACAGGCCGTTTTGATAATACCCCGACCTTGACGGCATGGATAGGGACATTTGTTTTAACCAGCCCCTCTCAGGTGAAGAACCACTTCCAGTTAAACCACAGCATATGCTCTGTAGAGGGATGCATGTCGGTCTGTCTGGGTAGTGGTTGACAACAGTGCCCAAGACAAAGTTTCGCTTTTCAGAAACTTATAATGCCACGCTGTGTGTGTGTATGGATGGTGAGGCTCTGTCTGCACATTCTCTCAAATCCCAGAAATGGCAGGACAGAGTGGATTTTATTTTATACACATTTTTGTTTGTGTGTGAAAAACACATCCCTTCGGATTGCTTCCGCAATGTGGGCCAATTCACAGCCGCATTGCTTCTGTTAAAGCTTAAACATGGAGCAATTACACAGATGAAAATAATGCATACAGAATTGTAGCAGCAAAACTATTTACATCAGCCTCGGCAGGAATATGTCGCAATTTCCAATAAATCGAAAATGAAATATTGACTATTCAACATACACAAAAATATCCCTTTACTTCCAAATCAATTGTAAATAAGTGTTGCAAATGGCAATTCAAGGATGAGGGGGATTATGAGAAGTACATGTTCATTTTTAGACTTTTGTATTTGAGGTTGTTGCCCTGGTTGTTTCACAGAAATTTGGTATCCAAAACGAGACGTTATAGATACACCTTCACACCATGTTATCAAAAGCAACCTATTGTGATGTACCGCAGTCCAACATTGGCTTGTAGGGCCGACTGCTATCTAGATTAACAATCATATAACAGATAACGATAATTATAGGTACATGAATGTAGCTTACCGCTATGGATGCAATGAGAGTACTATGTGTAGAGTAACAGGTTATAGGTTATATAGGTTGTTACTTTTGCCATGTAATATAACATATACATTGACTATGTGGACTATAACAAAGCTCCCGATAGTGATTGTTTAAACTGAATTATTCACTGGCTAGATCCGTAAATAATCGACCTTGACCTTGAAAACGATAAAACGTATAATATGGAGCTCTCTCGTTTAAATATTTCTTCCGCAAAACTGTGAATCAACTCCCCTTAGAACAACTGCAACTATGAAAACCTACTCAAGTGGTAATGGTTTGCGATGTAACAATGCTACGTTGCTACACTGTGTTCAAAGCTGCTTGTCAAAGTAGTTTTAGTATTGGGTTACTTTCGTATTAAATAGGGGAAAGAATTCCATCAATATTTCTCATAGTAGTCCAACAAACAATTCATGAACAGGTTTTACATTTGATAAACCATTATACATTAATTTGAAAAACAAAGGCATAAGCATTTTAGTCAATGGTAGCACCTTATTGTCAGTCAGCTAGTTAGAAGATAGAAAGTAAGGCCCGTTTACACGAGGACGCTTGCAGGTAAAAACGTCCAAATATTTTATCGGAAGTGCCTTTTGTTTAGATGGTGACAGTGTTTTTGGGGCTTAAAAACGCAAAAATCTGAAACCACCCTCCAGAGTGGAAAACTTGAATACGCTCCGCCGTAGCGTTTCCGTCTACACTGCCAAGACGCAAAACTCTGCTCAGATCTGCTCACATAACGTATGCGTTAACGTCACATACAGGCCCAGTACAGGGAAATAAACAAACATGTTGGATTATTTCCATGCGTCGGACCGTCAAGCTGCTCTGGCAGCTCTAATAAACTTACAGGAGTCTTTCCAAGAAATGCACAGGATATGTACAGATAGTATTACTGAACAGCGAAGGATCTGTAATTATGTTTTGGTTTTCGCGGCGCAGATAAGAGAAGAAGGAAGATTCTACGCATAAGCTCAGACATGGTGGTGTTGTTTGATGGTGTATCACAGCACCACCTAGCCGCCTGGCATTCATACCCAATCGAAATCCACACACTTTTGCGTCACCGTATGCACGCAGATTTCCTCCCGAAAACGCTCGTCTAAACGCGGAATAAAAAGTGAAGACGCAACGCCACTTTTGCATCTTCCGTTCAGACCATCATCATGTAAACATAGCCTAAGAGGTTAAGAGATCAACTAGTTAGAAGAGGTTAGTTTAGTTGAACGCTAGCCAGATAGATGTCAGCTAGTAAGTGGACATCTAATTAGTGGTCAACTATAGTAAGAGTTTACATAATGCTAGTTATAAAGTAGCTAGTAGAAAGGCAGATCCTTAGATATCAAGCGGTTTCAAGACATATAGTTAGAGGTCCACTAGCTGGACTTGTTGATTACTCACCCATCTATCAGAGGAGTCTCAGACATGAGATTCAAAGCTCTGGTCATGTACTGATCCTGAGCCGTGATTTGAGCCACGACAAAGGACATGACCCCCATAAGTCTACATACATGCGCTAAAGCCCTAGATAACATTATTTCCACTTCTGTCTCACAAACACAGAGACCTAAATCGCACAATCTACGCGACTTCTTCAGTTGTTTTTTCCGCTGGGTCTAAGTCATGAGCCAGTTTGTGTCTGTCCGTTGTAGTGTCTGAAGTCTCTACCCTTTTCCTCCACACTCAGCTGTTCTCCGCCTGGATTCTGGAGATTTCCAGAGAAGCCCGTCACGCCTCCTCTTTGGCCAAGGTGGACGTTATCACACAGCAGATGACCATGTTAATCATTTACATGCCAAAGAAGAATGAGTACAGCTCAGAGAAGATTGGTCAATCCAAATGAAAATATCCAGGAAAGGGAGGGAGAGTAAAAAGATTCCAGTTCCAAAAGCTTTGGAGAAAACATCTGGTGATAATGATTCTGAGACTAAATGATAACAGCTTGCAGTATTTCACAACATGTTTTCTTACATTGGCTTTCGGTTAGGGTGTTGGTTTCTGTAAGACCTTTATTTGTCATTTGACAATTATGTAATGCGCAAATTACAAACCTCATGTACTGAGGTTTAAGGGCGTGTAAGCATTAAGCAACGAGTCAATGAAGGACTACATTCCACATGGCACTCATAACACCTCCTAACAGCCCTCTGAGATGACCCTTGTTTACCTGAGTAACCCCTAAAACTATAACCCCAAGGGGAGCCAGGGAGTTATAGTTCACCTGCCGTATGATTGAATTTACCACAAACTTAAAGGAAGCCATTGAGGAAGTTAGGAAAAAGTAAATGAAGGCCCACATTCCAAGGGAAAACCACGTCTTACTATTTTATACCTTCTGCCGCCCCCGAGATAAACCCTGTTACTTAGCTGACTGAGTGTTTACACCTTAAATGCTATAAACTTTTCTTTACCTGGCTCACCTCATCCTGAGAGGATAAGACGGGGAGGGCTTACTTCAAGATTCAAGATAATTTATTGTCATTTCAGCCATATACACAGTATACAGTGAAATGAAATAGCGTTTCCCAAGAACATAAGGTGCAACATAGAGCGACAATAATAACAAAAAATCAACAACAACAACAACAACATGCTACATATAACTGCAAACCAGTAAAGTGACTGTGGAATTTGTAGTGCGGGAATATAAATATAAATATGACTATGTGTCTGAGTAGTGCGGGAATATAAATATGAATATAATAAATATGAATATAAAGCAATAGTGCAATAGTGCATAAACCACGGGTAACAGAGATGATCAGATCTGTCCCTTAGAGTTGAGGAGTCGGATGGCCTGGGGGAAGTAGCTGTACTGTAGTCTGGTTGTGGCGGACCGGATGCTCCGGTACCTTCTGCCAGACGGAAGGGGGGAGAAGAATTTGTGTGAGGGGTGGGAGGGGTCATCCACAATGCTGGTTGCCTTGCGGATGCAGCGAGTGGTGTAAATGTCTGAGATGGAGGGGAGAGAGACGCCGATGATCTTCTCAGCTGTCCTCACTACTCGCTGCAGGTTCTTGCGGTCCAGTTTGGTGCAGTTTCCGAACCAGGCAGTGATGCAGCTACCCAGGATGCTCTCTATGGTCCCTCTGTAAAAAGAGAGAATGGGGGGTGGGAGGTGGGCTCTCTTCAGCCTTCTCAGGAAGTGGAGGCGCTCATGAGGTATCGTAATTTTAATTTTTTTAATACAAGCTTATTCTCTAAATATAACCAACTCAGGTTTTGTTGTGACTTGTTTACAAGTGATAATAAAGTATTTTCTTTCAGACTTTGGCTTTCTTGACCGCTCTTATTTTGTTAAAGTGTTGTTTATCAATGAAAAGAGCTGCTCGAATTCTCCCAGTGACCTTTTCTCTTCCTAGAATGTTATTGTTATATGGCTAACAATGATTAATTATGGGCAGCTGTAAACCTATTCTTCCAAAGGTTATTGAACTGTAATACTCACCTCTCTTCTAGTCTACTCTGATGGTCTTCTGGTGGGTTTGCGCTATTACAGCACTTGGACTGGACCCAGCGCTCGGCTTGGTAGTTAAGGCTCTGTGAGCCAGTTATTCTTACATTATTGCGGCGGCTGCGCAACTCAAGGTCGATATCTTTAGCCTTTAGCATGTTATAGCTCTCCTACATAACTAGGCATTTAGCCTCCCTCTCCTCAATTTTGTCACTAAACTGGTTCGCCAGAAGCTTGCTTCATTCGAGGGAAGTCAGGCGGTTACCGTGGCCTGAGACCGTTTTCTGGACAAAGTCCAATTTCCCTTTGAGTTACTTTATGGCTGATTTAAATTCCATAGAGAGGGCTTCTCGATGCTTCTCCAGCTTAACAAGGGCGGCCATGTTTGGAACGGACCCAGCAGGCGACTAGTCTTTCTTGCCGTCTTTTCTGGTCGCTTTCGAAGCCCATTTTAGTCAATTTCAACGAAGAAGAAAATCCAACATAAAAATAAAAACAAATCCCTTAAAGTAGTCGGAGCTCGAGGAAGACATGTCCTCTCCTACCCCTAGTGGGTGCTACACACTGGTGGTGTTGAGTGAGGTCCCCCCCTTCAATGTAAAGCGTCTTTGAGTGTCTAGGAAAAAGCGCTATATAAATTCAATGCATTATTATTATTATACATATTTTTTAACACTGCATCAATGAATCTTTTCATATTGAACTCTTATGCAACCTAATCATTCCCCTCCCACCCTTTTTTTAAATTAAAATCTATATTCTGATTTATTTATTAATATATGTACATGTATGTAGATACTTTAATGTTAGTGCTGTCAGTTAAACGCGTTATTAACGGCGTTAACGCAAACCAATTTTAACGGCGTTAATCTTTTTAATCGCGGGATTAACACAATTATTTATTTATTTTTACTTTTTTTTTGGGCTCAAAACAAAGAAGCAGTAGCCGGACTGCTATGTTCACGGCAGTATGATTGTAAGTTCATCGTTTAATTGCACTAAAGGCTTGTTTTTTGTATCGTCCTGTTTTGATCAGTATATGCCAATGTTGTTATCAATGAAAAAAACATATGCACAAGGCAAGCCGATGCACTTCTCCATGTTGTTTAGAGCATTAAAATGAGGACAATTAATGGGACAAAGACATCAAGGGATATTTAGCATAGACAAAATATTTGCCATTAATCGCGATTAATCGCGAGTTAACTATGGCATTAAATATTTTAATCGCTTGACAGCACTAGTTAATGTATCTATTTTGTGAATGATTTTCAGATTTATTAATTTTCTTTCAAATAAAAAAGAAAACCTGTGACGATCAAAGAGTTTGAACTTCCACTGTCGTGACTCTTTAAATAGCTCTGGAAAGAAAGTCCCATGGAACACAGGAAGTGGCGTGACTTAGGCACTCTATGAAATCATAAATTGCCATAAATGGATATCTGGATTGGAGCAGTGTGTGTTCCCCGCATTTAGAGGGCAACCCAACATTTAGTTTTATGGCAAAACATAAGGTTAACTTGATGATTTGAAGTCTCAAGGAAATTACAGTAGAGTGAACCATGATTGAGATTCAATATATTTACAGTGGAAGAATAGGATTGAGTGTATCCCAACCATAATCAACACCTACAGAACAACACACAATTTCTAACAAAAAAGACAATTTCTTTCGAAGCAACGTTGCTATTGATGACTAGCTCGTCAGGAAGTTCTGCCATAGCATAAGCATATAGCTAGCTAACACCCTTAGACCCCGTCACTGGACAGACAGACAAACTTAGAGGCAGACAGAGGTTGAGATAGCTCGACAAACAGACAAATATGCAGACATGACAACAAAATAGGAGACAAGATATATACACACACACAATTAGAAATATGGACAGACATTCAATCACAGCGGCACATAGACAGATACAGGCTACAGAAAGACGGAAAGAGACACCGACAGATGAGAGGACAGTGATGTCATTAATTAAGTGCTCAAGTTTTGTGTACAGCATTCTGGAGGGATGGGGAGATTACTGATAATTCTCTCTCTCATACCTACAAGAGCAAATGATGGTAAGCACAAGGATTCTCTCTCTTGTGCTGTTGAGGGGACCACCCAAAGTTCCGCTGGCTGATATTGCAAGCAGCTAGTCCTCCCTACCACACCACTGTCTGATCGGATGACGGATAATCGTCGGTCTGGACCATTCAGATATCTTCAGACATGGACAGCGAGTCCAAGAGACCTAGAGAGTGGTTGAGGGGTTGGATATCTTCTCCCTCAACGAAGCTGGAATCCCATGATCCCTCCTCAACTCTCTCGCCAACTTCCAGCGGCGGCGGTTTTGGCGATGACGACTGTGCGGGAACGGCCATCTTTAACGGTATTTCCCCCTTGCACAGCATGCGGTGAGTGGCCGTCAGAAGGCATGAGTAGCTGCCCGCATTGTACTCTGGGGGCGGAGGATTTGTGGGCAGCAGCAGCAGCAGGCTGTCCCGTTCACCGCGCAAAAGGAAGAGGGGCGGGCGGCGCCAGCTCTCGCCGTCGTCCAGCGAGTCGGGGAGGGGCTTGCGCCTGCTCTCAGGCAGCAGCATGATGCAGAGCACGGAGAGCACGGCGAAGGAAGCAAAGATGACGTGGTGCAGAAAGTAGCCGGCGTTGTTCTGGAGCTCCATCAGAGAGGAGGCGGCGATGCCCACGCAGCCCGCGGCGAACACCAGGCCCAGACAGCCACCACTGGGGGGGAGGTCAGGAGAAGGGAGGAGAGAGAGGCAAGAGGGAAGAGAGGGTGAGGTATGAAGAGTGGAGGAGTGGAGATAGAGAAAGTATGAGAAGACGAGCCGAGGAAGAAGAAGATAGGGAATGGAAAACAATTCAGCTGAAATGAAATGCACTTCCGCAATGCTATGGGCATATTGTTTCTGCAAGGGCAATGAAGCATTTGATCGAGTTTCTAATCGTTGTTAATTCTTCAATTTAGTGCATTGATTTGCTAACGTGAAAGGGTAGAGGTTTCCTTATATTGAAATATACTGCAGACGGATGGAACATTACAAACTATTTAGTATCAAATATTTAACAATGCTGCAGTATAAATACGTGAGGGAGATTTCCTACCGTATGACTGTGGGCATGACCTCGCTGGCGAAGAGCAAACTGAGCATTGCCAGGGCCTGAGAGGAGAGCAGACCCAAAACAGACAGGACCATGAGGAGACCGTCATGCAGGTCTACACACACAAAAAAAAGGTTTTCATAGTATGTCATCCAAAACATAAAACATCACACCCTACAACTACAAATTTCATCAATGCAACAAACTATCCTATTATACATTTTTATGTGTGGTGTAATGAAATTCAATTAAGTTTTTCCATTCAAATTCTCTCCAAAGTTTGTCAGCAATCCAATCAGTTAATTAACATCTATTGATATTATTTTTTAACTTCTGTGTGATAGAAATGTAAATTGACCAGTCGCTAAGTCATGCCCCCCTGTCGTTACCATGACGAACTCAGACAAACAAACCAGACTAGAAAACACAAACATATGGAAAAATCAGCTGACAGTTTATCACAGCAGGTTTTGGAGAAGTTTTGGGCGGAAAATTATTTAATTTCTTCCAGAAGCAATCAAAAGGGTGTACAATACGCTATGGAGGAGTACATTCAAAACTTTAAAATACATGCAGAAGATGACAACCTTAAATTCAGTTGGTATTCTGGCCTGCCACACACTCTGATCCACATTACACTTTTTCTTGTCCCGTTGTGGCTTGGGAAAAGGGATGAAATGTACCCCATTCTGCAGACTCTCGGGATACCGAGACTGTCTGTGTTACATGTACCCCAAGCATATCGTTTGAACCATGTTTTTCAACATAAATCCACCATGAAACAGGCTCCTCCCTGTTGTTTTCAATGGAGTTGTCCGAGCTGATGTCCGAGTATAGTGGATGCTGGAATGTCATTGGCTCATCTGCATTCTAAGGGCAAAGCTTAGTGACAGGTCAACTAAAAGTACCTGAACATATAAGTTAAACACACCTCAACAAGTGTGCAAAAAGCTGTTATACATTTTTTGGCCCATTGAGCAAACGTTTTGGCAGTTTCTGCAGGTCAAGGCCAGTTCAAAAGTTATATTTTTTTGCACAACCTCATTCCATATTTTAAGGGTTCCTTCTAAATTTAATTAATTAATTTATTCCTTACCACCTACTAGGGGTGTAACGATTCATGCGATGCATCGATGAATCGATTATCAGTCCTACCGATTCAACTAAATCGATCTGCCAAAATAAATAAATAGAATGAATCGCTTTGGCTTCACCAATAATCAATATAAATGCTTTAAATCGTATGAATCGATTATGATTAATGTTTTAAGACTTAGTTTACACGTTTATTTTGTGAAGTGCAGCTCGGTAATCCGTAACTCTGTCATCAGCTAGTCAGCTTGCAAGGAAGTCCCACGAGAGTTTTTTTTCTCCCTCACCCTCTACTGGTGCATTTCAAACATGGCAGAGAGCGGCAGCGAGATTGTTAATGCACCAGCAAACTTGAAATCCAAAGTGTGGAAGCATTTTGGCTTCGCAAATAATAATGGTAAAATTGACAAGGGGTGTCACATTATTGCATGTTTATTTTAAGGATATAGAATTTTGGTTCAAAGTTACTGAATCGAATCGTGGTTTACAGAATCTAATCGAATCGTTCCAAAAAATAATAATTGTCCTTGAATCGAATCGCCAACTACTGAATCGTTAATCGAATCGAATCGTCTGAAGCCAAAGATTCACACCCCTACCACCTACCCTGGTCCGGGGAGGAGCCTGATATAGATTTAACTCAATGTCTGGCCATCTGGCTTGATATTCTTGGGAGCACCAATATACAATGTATCTGATTTGGGCAGCATAATAATATTCTCTAAGATCTGGCAGTGCTAGGCCCCCCATTTCCTTGTCTAATTGGAGTGTCTTGAATCTTATCCTTATTCTTAGCTCCTGCCCAAATAAACAGATATCAGATTAACCCAAGCTGTAAATTGGGTGAGATTCAGGGACCCTAGCTGGAGTCCGTGAATGACAATTATTTGACCCGGCCATTCGTTTCCAAGATGTGATTAACAGAGTACTGAAACCCAAAAGCAAAATTTGGTTGGGTGGCTGGCGAAGAACAATAACTCTACCCCCACCGTCCAACGTAACGTGACTCATACGAAAAATTAACCCGCCATTCCCAGACGTAATTGAGTCAACAGTGCGAAGCCAAATTGCTATAGTTTCAGCCATTTTAGAGCCATTCAATATTATAACAATCATACCAGCTCGTGAGATATGCTCCCATTTATCTTTACTGAGTTTCTCCTCTCTGGAAACCTTGGAGTTTATCCCTCGCTCTGGCTCTCATCTTAGGTTGTGCCTCCTGGGCGCGGCTGTAGACCCGGGCCCCCATGTCCAAGTGGATCGGCATGTTGGTGTACGTTGTTTAGAAAGAAATCCCCTTCTCTTAATGTTGTTTCTTAAACCCGCTGTACTCCTTGTGCGATGTGCCCACTGTATTTTCAAGGCCAAGTCCTGTGTTAGCGGCAATTGTCTTCTGAGGAGTTTCTCAATAAACAGTGTCAGAGTTTTCTTCTTCCCCATCTGCAACTCCAAAGATTCTTATATAGATTCTGCGGGAGCGGGATTCTAAGTCGGTTAGCTTGCGCCGCATGGTTCTTTGCTGCTCCAGGCCGGTGCAGAAGACCTCGTCGCCTCCACCGCCCATCCCTCCACCGGTGCCACATCGGACTCCGCTTCTTCAACTCGTTCAGTCAAATTGTGCACTTCTGCCACGAGATTGTAAAGTTTACCGTTGATTTCTTGTCCATTGTGAATCATTTCTTGTCTCAAGCCGTCATTGTCCCCATTAGGTCATTTTATTTGTGTTTCATCGCCTTAATTTTGTCTGTGGAATCCGGGGCTGGCCTGGCTTTTGCTAGCTTGAGCTGCTCTTGTTTTGCAAATTTCTTTTGTTAAATCAATGACTATGGTTTTCGGCACACTTTTGTGGCTTCTGGGGGTTGTACGCTGGTTCATCTATCGTTTTTACTCTAATATATCAAGTTATCGAGTTATTCAAAGGATAAAGCACGTCTGGGAGCACAGTGTCACATACGTCTAACTACTCCATTGACCTAATCGGAAGCACTCCAAACGAGGTTAACAGAATTCAATGTGTTGTCTATTCAATGGAGAGCCATGGGATTTGAAATGCATACATTCTGGGGAAAGTGAGATAGTAGATGCATAAGGTCTGTCCTGAGTTTGAACATTATTTGTTGGGACACCTACACTGTGCATCTTCATGTTTGGGGACAAACTGTACATGAGGGTACACGTACATTGTAGTCAAAACAGGATTGGAGGAAAACTTGATACAAAACAGCATTGGTAACAGTTTTGTACTTACATTGTGGCATGTGTGGTCCAAACAGGATATTCGGTGACATTGTGATACATTGTGCGGATTGAGCAGTGCATGTGGGGCAATAAATATTGTGGGGACTAATGATGTAGGGCTTTCAACAAAAGTTTTGTTTCGTTGACTTTCGTGATAATCAGATAGTAGTATAAATTTGTATAAATGATTGATTATCAAAAATGTTCAAAATATGAGGGTTGAAAACCATATAAGGTCAACTAGCGTTGGTTCGATAAGATACTTAACATTTTACACATTATGTAATAATATAGACGTTGTGGGGACTGAGCTATACATGTGGGACATAACATTGTTGGGACTGAGCTATACATGTGGGGACATAACATTGTTGGGACTGAGCTGTATATGTGAGATCACCTACATAGTGTGAGTGCCAGCAGGAGAAGGGAGGACAGCCCGGTGATGATGGCAGATAGAAGCAGGATGCTGCGGCGACCGAAGCGGTTGACAGTGAAACAGAGGAAGAGGCAGCTCAGAGCTCTGGTGAGGACCCTCAAGAAGTAGGTGAAGTAGAAGTTTGTGGTAAAGCTGGGCAGGTTCCTTTTGAAGCAATACTGTATACCTGTCCCAATAAAGCTGGAGAAACAGGATAAGACAATAGTGAGGGAAGTCTAGGGTGAAGGTAATGCTGTTGAAACTACAGGTTTTATAGCTAATAAAACAATGATAAAACACCTCAGAAGCATCTTAAACATGTTTAACTCTAATTAATGTAAATTATTTCTAAAAGGGTCCTCAAAACCAGTGCTGATTTATGGACAGTGCTGGAATTCGGAAAATCTGGATGGAAAAGTGGACATGGCTTTCAGGTGAGAGCCAGTTAAAAAATAATAATAATGAGATTAAGATGTAGGTGAAGAAGAGGATTCTCACAGAGTGAAGCTGAGAATCAGACAGTTCCTCCAGACGACACGGGTCTGTCGGAGCTCCAGGACTGTGTGGAACTCTGGCTGGCAGTTATCCCCATACACAGAGTCCATGTCTGGGGAGGGGTAGGGGAGATAGGGAAGGAGAGAGACACAACAATTAGACAGACAAAGGCAAAAAGAGACAAGAGACAGAGTGAGATAGACAAGTGACAAAAGAGAGCAAGAAACAAACAAAGAGACAGAGAGAGAGGGAGACGAGAGAGAGACGAGAAACAAAGAGGAAGACAAGAGAGTGATCTTTAGCCGTGAAATCCTTAAATTCTCACTTTCCCAGAGCGTGAGCGTGAGCGTGTGGATGTTTACCAGCCAATAGGCGCTCCCCCGGCTGGTTTTCGTCTCGGAGACAGAGTGCATTCCCGGAGGAGAACATCCGGAGGGACCTCTTGGCCTGGAGGAGCTGGGAAGTGGACAGCAGCCAGCGGGGAGACTCTGGAAACACTGACTCACAACTGGGGGAGCAGGAAGCAGTAGGCAGGAAACAGGAAGCAGTATTTGGGAAATACGAAGAAAGACAGAAAACAAGGAACAGGTGAACAGGAAAATGTTTGAGTTGCAAGTTTTAGTTGGAGGACAAATAGGTAAAAAAACAACTTTGTGATAGAATAGTAGTTAATTATACATGCATAACATAGTTAATTATTGCTATGCTTATTTAGGCTTCCTTGTTATTGTTAAGCCAAGCTTCCTTGCTAATGCAAAACTAGGCTAGTAAGTGCTAGATAGCGCTGACCACCAGTAGGAGAGCAGCAGGATGAGGGGCAGCGTCGCGACGGCCTGGAGAATTTTCCAATCACGGCATAGGACGACTAAAACCGGCAACAGGAGCTCTGCCCCCACTCCGAAGAACCCACCGATCATGGTGACCATTAGGCGATTAGGGGGGTCACACACCTCCAGCCCTGAGGAGAGAAGAGACAGTGTGGGATGGAAAATCCATGTTATTTCACAATCCGTGTATGGTTCGTTCTTTGAATATTCCGATTTAAAACAAAATCAGAAAAACCAAATAACAGAATTGTTTTTTGTTGTTTTTTTACTTGGTTTTGAAACGGAAAAAGGGCAAAAGGAATAAACAAATAAACTGCATTTTTCTGTTTTTTATATCAAAACGGGAATACTGAATAATTCAGTTGCTTGTTTTGTTTGAGTGATATTTAGATAAAACCACAATGCATGCCGGGAAAAGGGCACGTGGTTTTAAAAAAATACATATGAAGACGTTTCAAAATTTCCATTGAGTCTCGCATTCTACAATGGCCAGCTTTATTGTTTTCCGTGGGAGCCGGCGACTTAGTCTGCGAGTGGACGATATGACCGTGGAGAAGATCGCCATGATATTCCATGTGGCTGTTTACTAAGAAACCTAGCTGGTCATAAAACATTAAAATACATCTAAATGACAAGTAGCCTACATATTGTACAATAGGCTACATAGAAGAAGAAGGAAACTAGATTTCTTCTTCGAAGGTTGTGCTCCACACAGAACCTCCTCACCGTCATAACGGAGCACTTCGGTGCACCAGATTGCTTTAGAGCGGTACTGATCTCGTCGTGTGTCTTTCCATTGTCAAATAGTTCACGAATAAAATCCCCATATGGTTCAAGTGCGGCCATAACTAAGGCTAAATATAATTGGACAGTCTATTGCTGGTTTAGGGGGTAGGCTATTTTTTCTTTGCTCGCTGCGTTCTGCCTTCTGGTGTAGCCTACAAATGTATCTATTTTTGTTTTTCTGTTTCGGTTTTAAAAAACCAACAAACAAAACACAAACACAAATGAAATGCCGTTTATTTGTTTATTCCTTTTGGCCTTTTTCTGTTTCAAAACCAAATCAGAAAAACCAAAAAACTACTCTGTTATTTGGTTTTTCTGATTTTGTTTTAAATCGGAATATTCAAAGAACGAACCATACACAGATTTTTCACTTGAATAAATTAAGCTTTGTTTTCTTCAGGTTGTGTCATCTAGCCACCGCATGTGTCAGTGTTTCCACCCTCACTGTAGAACCCGCCTTGACTTCCAATGTATTGGGAACAAAAAAGTATATATTATGTTTTTTTTTTTTTTATTGTTTCTAAATTATTATGCATTAACAAACTACGAAACTCTAGTAGGGAATTCCCTCACATGATGTATGGAAAATTACATTGCGGCGAGGGGGTGAACTGTATAGAGGCAAGGGAGAAGAGAGGAAGTAGAGAGATGTGGGATAGGAGAGTCAGGAGGGAGATGCCAGGTTGACCTCCACACCCACCGTTAGTGTACCCTCTCACTGTCTGACTCCCTTAATGGAGAGCCATTCATCAAAACCCAGCCTAAACTGTACTCCTAGCCCAGACACAGACCCCCAAAACTGCATCCCACCTAACCAGACCCGTCACAAGACCCTTCTCAGACACTTCTGCGGCAAACACCAAGGTGCATTTTAAAGAACGTAACATTCAAACAGTACAGCCATAAAGACTTTAATTGAAAGATGATTGAATTAAAAAACTTGTTCCTCTAGAGCAGTGATTTTCAACCAGTGTGCCGTGCCGCGAGAGATCGTCAGGTGTGCCGTGGGAAATTTTCTAATATCACCTAATTAACCATTGTGCTGTAATAAAGTGTCGCAGATTTGGACTATAAGCCGCCCCTTTTTTCCCATTTTTCGATTCTGTGGCTCATATGACGGTGCGGCTAATCTATGGATTTTTACAGCTAACGGCAACTCGGAAAATTAGTATTCGAAGCTTAAATCAGTATTCAGAGCTTCGTTGTTTTTTTTCCACGTACGTGACGTTACAAGAGCGAGGGAGGCAAACTATAAGCGTCAGCGACACCAAGCAGAGAAGCGAGAGAGGTGGAGGAAGAATAGATATCTTGTTTCCCTTTACTTTATAACACAACATTAGCGGGATCTCGGGAGGAAAAGTAATAGGCTACTTGACGAAATGCTAACCTTAGTTGTTTGTTTACCTTCGCTGTACAGCGCCGCGCCAATCAACTGTGACTGGCTTGCTGCAGAGCGTGAGCGTCTTGGGAATACCTAGAGTCTAGAGCCATTTGTCAGTTCTGTGCTACTTTGAGAAAATGGCGCTTCAACATGGCGGGTTTCGAGGTACTGCCTATGTAGATATAAAGGGCTCATTCTACAAGCCAAAGAGATTCTAACCGAAAGCAGAAAAAATATATTTTCTTTGGATTATGACATTAATCAGAATTTTCCTATTGATTCAAGCCACTGTTAATACCTGGCATTAACATGCAACTTGGGTGATCAGATCACAAGTGGACAACTCTGAATTAAGATCTGAATGCACCCAATACGCGGTGATATAAAATTGCTCAGCTCTCATTGGTCAGGACGGCAATGATTTTGGATTCACTGCCCCTTTAATGAGATTCAAGAAAAGCTACCCCTAACTGGTAACTGCTAAAAAAAAAAAGAGGGCAAAGCAACCAGTTATACCAGCCAATGACCAGCCAGAGGGTCATTCATATGCGTTAGGGACTCAAAAATAGACAGGAAATTCAGTCAGTAGATAAGGCCTTGGAAATAAATTCCCTGAAATATACCCTGAAACGTCTCTGAACATTTGTGGATAAAGGGGACGTATTATACCACCGAAATATGTTCATGGAACAGAAGCATGCAACGTTGAAAGATATTTGAATTACTTGACACCGACGTGGGTAGGCACCTTGTCCAGGACAGCATAATTTCACGATTACACTCGTTCCTTTAATTTCTTGAAAAAAAAGTAATGGCTACTTCCATTTAAAGAAGGCTGTTTTGGGATTATTTGGGCTCGCCATTCCTGTTTCACGTTGACTCACTCGTGTCGTTGTGTGTCCGACTATGCATGCTTTCGAATGTGTGTAAATAACACCCGCCAACTCTACCTCTGATTGGCTTAACGTGAGATGTTACTGTACCTCAGCTGATCGTTGGTCATAAATGCGATTGTCTTGTGCCCACTAATCAAGGAAGAACAGTAAAGAGAGAGAGGGAGATCTAGTGGGTCTGAAGAAAAAACTGCTTCAATTATAGTAACGCGCCGCATTTTTTGGAAGTAACGGTAACGGCGTTATAATGATTGGAAGAGTAATCCGTTACTCGCTACTGAAAAAAGTAACGCCGTTAATAATGCCGTTATTTATAATACCGTTATCCCCATCACTGCTTGAGATAAAGGAAATGGTGTATTCAATATAGGTTCTGAGCCACTTCATGAGATATAGTGAGATATGTAGACCGTGTTGTGGATCAGATATAGGATGTGGAAACTAACTAGAGATGAAGGTTGGTAATCAGATATAGGTATGGGAACTAACTAGAGATGCAGATATCAGATATAAGATGTATGACCTTACTGAAGATATAATAGATATGTTTTAGGATTTGAAGAAATAGGATTTGGGACCCTACCTGAGATATAGTGGGTGTACTTTAGGATGTGTATCAGTATAGGATTTGTGACCTTACTAGAACTTTAGGGTGTGGATCCTGGCGGAAGATAAAGCAATGTATCAGATTTAGGATTGGTGACCCTAATAGAGATGTAAAAGTGTTTCAAATATAGGATCTGTAACCTTACTGGAAATATAGGAGGCCAGCAGGACCCCAGCCAGCATGGCTCCCTGTGCCAGACGCAGCAGGAGAAAGACTACAGGGTTGTTGGCGATGCAGAGTGCCACGCCCAGCACACTGCTCAGACTGACGGAGATTAGAAAACCCCGCCGACGACCCACCCTGGGGAGACAAGCACACACAGTGCAGCAACAGTCAAAAGCTACTTAACAAAATAAGTTCAATAAGCAGTTTCTGAAGGATTGGCCAGAACGTAAGGCTTTTCATGATTAACTCAAACTATTTAGTCATTAAGCAGAAGGAAGAAGGAAGCAACCCTAAAACCAGCATATTAATGCAAAAAGAGATCTGTCTGCTTCCTTGAGCTTCTGGTTCAAGGAAGGTAGAATCTTACCATTGTGGTTATTTCTTGTGATTAGCCAATAAGCTGTCACTATTAATAACAATGACTCAACATATTAATATATATTGCTTTTCAAGCTACTCAATGTACTATACATAGTGAGTGAGTGGGTATCACACCTCTTCCACTAACAGTGAGAGGTGAGGAATCATTAGAATAGCGACCAGGGGACCATCGGTTGACCAGGTTGTTACGAGAGCCAGGGCATCCAGGACACCACGCTAACAGCCCTGTGATCTTAAGTGACCAGGGGGAGTCAGGCCCTCAGTTTAACATCTCATCTGAAAGACAGAAACTAGTGGCAAAAATCAGAAGTCCTAACCAGTCACACAGCGTCCCCAGAAGAACATATCCGAAGATCCACCCTGCCATGAAGCAGATGTGCTGCAGAGGAACCTTCCAGTAGTCTCCGCACACCAGGTCCCACTGCACAAGAACACAGGAAGACATCACATCATACAGGCAGTAGCAGATAGTAGTAGACACAAGAACTACTGATTGGCTGGAGTCAGTTACTGAAAAAGCACGCTGGACATCTTCGCTAACAACGCACACAGACACATTGTGTGTGATTTGTTGAAAAGTGAATCAAGTCCCTGTATGTGGAATTAGAAAGTCTGCTGACAGCGTTATTGCATTAAACAAAGTATGCAGCTCAGGGTCAATGACTCCTACTTCCTCCAACTCCAACTCTCGCTCCTTCTCACTATGGTTCTCATGCTCTCTCAACATATTTACATGCAACTGTATGTTTTTATACAGTCATAGAAAAGAGGTACTTTAACTTTGTTGTTTGTTCCTACACTGTAAGAGCTGCTACGTGTTTAGCATTATACATATTTCCATTGAGAAATAGACAATGGGAAACACTAGCAAGTGGTGCACTTTCCAGCTATAACTGTGAGGTTGGAGAGGATAAATATTTGAGCTGTCGAATGTCCTTATCACACATAGTGTGTGTGTGTGTGTGTGTGTGTGTGTGTGTGTGTGTGTGTGTGTGTGTGTGTGTGTGTGTGTGTGTGTGTGTGTGTGTGTGTGTGTGTGTGTGTGTGTGTGTGTGTTGTTGTGTGTATTTAAGCGGTGTATCACAAGTGGCTGTGTTGCTTTTTACCAGTGGGCTTATGGATTTACTTCTAGGTAAGGCAGCTTAAAGTAAGAACGATAGCGAGGGAGTGGTGCGAGGTTTTGGTTGTTAAAATTGAATCGAAGAAGTCGGCGGCTCACGCTGATTCTACCACAGCGGGACGCCAACCAGCGAGAGGACTTGGAGCGACGACGCAATAATTCAGAGTAATGCAGGGCGGAAACTAACGACCCTGGAATGTCTCTGCCCGTCTATCGATTCTCTCACCTCTGTCACGTAGTTTCTGTTGAGTCCAGCAGAATGTGTGTACTCCCATCCCCTGGTGCAAGACACCTTCTGCTTTGGGAGGTTCTCGTTAAAAACCGAGACATTTCTCGGGTATTTAAACAGTTGACAGTGGCTGCGTCTGCTGCCGTTGACCCAGGGGATGGTGATGTTGAGGTACCCTTGCTTGGAGTAGTTGCTGAATTGGAAACACGAGGGCAGCAGCCGAGGGTCCGGTTTGCAGTGGTACAATTCCGGTATCAAAGTGTAGAAAACGTCGCAGAAAAGATTCAGCATGACCGCAAAGGTTGGGAACCAGCTGAACAAGACTACCAGCCGGTTGAACTTTCCATAGCCGCCAGACCTGGGATACACCTTGGTCTCATAGTCCATGTTGAATAGAACACTGATGGAGCCACAGACAATCCGCTGGGAAGAGCTGCCACACGATGCACATGTAGGAGGACCTGGAGAACAGCTTCCCAAGGGGCGGGAGTGAAAGGGGATGTTCATTAACAGACCGGTTGGTCATCTCTCGTCTTCGTTAGAAGGACCGCTGTAGAAAACAGACCCTGGATAATTGGGTCAGACAACTGTGAGAAAGCGTGTCCCCCACTTAACCAAATATTTTACAACGAGGTGATAATGTCTTGTGTTAACTCATTTTTTTTATATACTGGCACACAGTGTTTGGCAAGTTACTTCAAAAGCGTAATGCATTATTTATTACATTTACTGTCTGTCTTTGACTTGTAAGGCAACTTTTAAATTACTTTTGCATTACTTTCATCAAAATAACAGGAAATATGAATTTGGTGTTCTGATTAGATCTTCTTGTGTTCAATGAAGCTCATTACACAGCATGAGGTGATGCGGTATTGCATAATGACTGAGCTAGATTTAAGGCTAAAAGTACAATGGTATAACAGATACCATTAGTCGCTTTCCACAAAAAAAAAAAACCTTTCTCAAACCCAAGGTCACTTCACATGGAAATGAAAATACAAACAAAAACAATAGAGAGAAAAGATAGAGCTATGTGTTTGGAGTGGAGGAGAAGTTATCATCAAACAGAAAGGTCTTGAGATGAGCTTTGAAGAAAGGAAGAGAAGGACAGTTATGCAGGATCCAGTTGTTTGGTGCGCCCAGCCGTACGAGTCGTAAGGTGTAGGGCTAGGCTACATCTTCCAGCTGTCTTGCGGCATTTCACAGAGGCACATCCCCTTTTGGTCACAAATAAAATAGGAGGTGCAAAATATCTATTTTTAATTAGATGTGTCTTGTTAGTACCACATAGCAGGACAGGTCTGCATTGGTCTGGGGTGTCTGGGTCCCATAATTCGACAGCTATTGAGCAAAAAGCAATTTTCCATAGGAAATGAATGGGATTCTTAAAATATTTAAATAAAATAGGTGGGGAAAAATATGAATTTTTAGTGAGGTGTGTCTTGTTAGTACCACATAACAAGACAGGTCTGCATTGGTCTGGGGTGTAAGGGTCCCATAACTCGGAAGCTATTGAGCAAAAAGCAATTTTCCATAGGAAATGAATATCTGAATATCTGTTATCCATCATCAAACTAACTTCACCACGGTCATCAGGCATCAGGGCTGCAGGCTCCGCCGTTGGAAGGCAGCGGCACTCCGTTGTACGGAGGAAAGTGATGTGGTCTCTTCTGGTTTCCTCTTTTACACAGCGCAGCTTAAACTTGGGGAGTGAGACGGAAGCCAGTAGCGCAGCTTTGGAATCATTGTAGCAGCAAATCGAGTTTTGATTGCTCCCACAATAACCTCTGGCAACCCAGTGGTCATTGGCGATAGACCATTTTCATTGCGAAGGTTTTGGCCATTAGAACCTCTAGCATTGGTTGAAAAGTCCCATGAAAACAAGTGTCCTCACCCTTCAGGATGTCCAATGCGACTGTGAAAGGCTTCATGATTGCACAATATTCTTTGAGAAACTGGTATTCCCCGTCATTCATACATTTAATCTGTGTGCAAAGATTATTTATGTTTGTGAGGGGCATTTCTGTAATTCATGCATAGGCATGGGGACAATCAACTTTTTCTCACCAACCTCTTCCAGGCAATCTGATGCGACTGTGGAGCGGCTCTTCTTAGTCCACAGCGCTGAACATTTGGCTTCGGAACTGCGGTACACCGCCCTTGATTCTGGATTAGTTACCAACCATTTATCAACCTCATTGTTTGCAATTGGGATTAAGTGTATGGGGTGGGCATCTATGGTTGGGAGGCAGTAGGCCTACACATAGCCCAGCCTGGGAATCTTTGTTTACAGCAGTAAGCAGTACACTGAGACGGTCTTTGTAAACTCTACTTTGCCTTCGCCTGCCTTTGCCCTCCTCCTCTTCACAATCAAACTTACTGATACTCCTTGAGGCAATTCACAAAGTTACTCCCATCATTATCAGTTACACAAGCAGTAACTTTGTCGTGAGTAAGGCCAAATTCGGAGAAAACTTCCTCGATCTCAGCGGCAATTTTATCAAATGTATGGCGACCACTGAATCGTTTACAGGCTGTTCCAACTTCCTCCGTTTCACCATAAATCCATTGTCACCCCGAGGTAGCTTCTGTTATTTGCCCTCCAAATATCAGCGGTGGTGGACACGTGGTGCTGTTCTTCGATGGTCCTTTTAGGTTCCTTTGCCATGATAGCATATGCCTTATCCAAGTCCTTTGCGAAGGTCTTTCTGCTTGGCAGTACACACTGAAAAATGATGAGATTAGATTACATTTTATTGTCATTTAGCAGAGTACAGCTACAGAGCCGATGAATTGCAGTTGTAAAATATAAATAAGAAAATAGCCAGGTATCAAACGCATACTATGCCAAGTGGACTAAATAGGTGGTGTTCGATGTATAGGCTACAGGCCCTAATGCAATAAGCAATAAACATTAGCTAAAGGGCCTGAAAATGTAGGCTACCCTCCATTCACAACCACCAACATTGAAAACAACAGTTTTTGAAAGGGCTGGCCATTAGCCATGCTGATCATGAAAATAAATGTTAAAATTGAAACATTTGAGGTGCATCTGTTTCAGTCCCATGAGAAAAATTACATTGAAAAAATGTGTCCATGGTCTATGTCAAGACCATGGTTTTCACAAACTTGAAACAACCCTAAACGTTTGTTTTCAGAAATGTGCAACTCACTGAGTGGTGAGTGGTGTTCCTTGATGTTCCAAATCAAGTATCGTAGCGAAATACATTTTCTGTCGTGTTGTATTTGGCATTTTATAAAGCCATTTATTTCGGTGGGAACTCATTGCTCGTTGACCAGAACCGGAAAGGGGGGTGGGTTGTAGGCTAGTATTTTTGCTCGGTTCTCCGTCTCAACCAACAGAAGGCTAGAAGTAGGCTCTTTAATACGGTAGGTCCATGCCTCACAGTCGACTCTCTGGCACCGGTTTATTGTGATTTGCTGCCCCCAAGTGGATACCATCCCAGTACAATTTGTATGTTAGGAACGCCATATCAATATATGTGTACCGCTATATCTATGACAATAGGATAGGCTACTAGTGTGAAAATGAACTACATACAGTTACCTTCATTCGCATTTACTGAATGTGCATGAGGTGTAGGCCTACTTTATTAATCCCATACGGGGAATCAACTGACCCCTTACCACAGTAGACGTGTAGTTTCTCAAGCTTTCGGCGTGGGACAGGCGCAATTCAACCCATGCACACGCTCACACGCCACACTTCTTTCTAACGCAGGGAAATTGCCAGGATAGCGCCCACCAACTTGCGCCGCTATTTAACAGTGGAACAGGTAGGATTCAATCAAATGGGTTCCCCGTACGTTGGGAGACATTCTCTTACGCCGGGACATGCCCTCTTTTTGATAAACTTAAAAAAAAAAAATATGTTTCCGGGCGGAGTTTCAAAATCATCGGGGATTTTATTAAAGCCTCATACATGTTCGCATTGAATTTGTGTTGCGTTCCTCTGGGTCGTTCACCATAGTTAGGCTACGCCCTCTCGAGTTCTGTTCGGTTTGCATTGGTGGAAGTGAGTAGGGGGAGTTGTTAAGTAGAGCCTTCAGATTGGACGGTTTGACTTTAGAGTTACCGACATGTTTTGTATTTTTATTTTATTTTTTTACCATTGTTTTATAGGGACACACGTTAACAGATTTCTCCTACAGGGGATTGATAAAGAAAAGAAACACTTACTTTACACACTTTAACACAGCATTGGCCTACTGAATGCCACAGATATATTTTAAGCATTGGACTGAATATCACATAAATATATAATTATGTTTTTGAACGTTTGCAACGTTTAAAAGTTCAGGGAAAAGTATATGCCTCTACTGGTATTGCTTAGGCCAATATACTTGTGAGGCAGTGCAGTATCGATGGCAATGGTTTAATTAATTATCGTCCCGCCTATCTAAAATTACCGTAATACCTAAGGCAAAGGCGAATGTCATTCTTCACTTTTTATATTTATACATTTAGCCACTTATTCATGCCAACTGGTATACCTTAATTCTCAAGTTATCCACATTCTATAACCTCAAAACCTGGCTAGAGATGTGGCATATTTCGGTAGCTCCCATAATATGTCCATATATTAGAGACGTAGCGGTGAAAACTGTTACCAGGTTACCACCCAAGCGAGAACAGTGGCGGCGGGGCGGGAGACATGATGAAGATACCGGATTTGTTTATGGATAAAGTGAACTAAGTGGACATCGCTTTGAGGTAATACCTAAATAAACAACCTTTTCTATAGCCTATCATTTCCCGTCTAGATGGTAGGTGTTGTTGTGGCTCAGACAGCGTCATTCCAGTTTGTATAGACAGGAGGGTTGGTTAGTCCCCTATAAGTCGATTAAGACTGCCACACATTAACTACAACATCATAGTATCAGCTTCACCCAATACAACGCTATCCAAATATATTTATCTATATAGATATATCTATATAGATTTATATATAGATATATCTATACAGATATATATACGATTTTTTACGATAACAGAAGTGATCTAGAAGCCAGGCAGTGGATTATAGCTACTCGTCGTGAATAAAGACAAAAAGACAAGCAAGTCAACGCCTGAAGGTATAACCTTAGTCTCAGCAATGTTTTGATCAGGTATTTACAAGAAGAGAAACTGATGGTGTTATATTTCATAAACGTTTTTATTTATAGCATTAGTGGATAACAACTCGTGTTTGACACTACTGTCCTCCAGTTTAAAACTGATCTTAATCTCTCACACACACCTGCCAATGCACTCCAAGCTATAAATACGGCTTTATATGTCTGGGGTTATAAGAGGATCCGAATGGTGTCATCGTTAACAGGCATGTTGTGTTTACGCTAATAAAATGCATGCATTATATTATGAGAGCATTCCTAGAATGTCGATCACTTTTTTAATTGTATGTATTTATTGGAAGTTAGTATACCCCTAGTAACGTTTTCAAGTGATTACTCTTTTTTATTATAGCTATTTTATCTTAATATTCTATCAAATGAAAATCATTTTGTTGCCTGAACATATTTTATTCAATTGTTTAATAGATTAAACATATAAAATGTAATACATAACAGTGAGGTATATATCTGGTCCACTGAAATTATAGAAAAAATAACCAAAAAATACTAAAATAGGCAAGACAATTTGCTGTGATTTGTATTGCATAAATAATGTATGTCTTTGTTTTGTGTTTAACTACTTTTACAGACTCTACTATTGAAATAAAAATGCCTTAGCCTACAGCTAACCAGTACTATCTTGAAGTTGGAAGCAAGTTGGGTTGTTCTCCATGCAGCACACCCACCATGGGGTGATTCTTGATCAACTACGATTCCTGATAATGAATCCCTGAAGGAATAACAAATGGCTTATTTCACTTCCAACGACATCCAACGACAGTGGTACTAGGAGACATTGGACCACGTCACTAAGTGCGGAGGTGGATGTTTCTGTCATGTGTGGGTGAGAGCAGTGCAGCCTTGGATCCATCGTGGAACCACAATCCGCCCGGGCGGCCAGCCTTTGGGCCGGAGACGCTACACACAAGCAACTACTCCCTGGTTCTGTTCATCCAGCTCAGCCTGCTTTCCTTTGACTTGTTCGTCAACTCCTTCAGCGAGCTGCTGAGGAAAGAGCCTGCTGTCCAGCTTGTGCTCTTCATGTAAGGCAATGCTTTCTGTATTCTGCTGTCAGTCTGCTGTTTGGTAGTCTGATCAGTCAACATATAAAGGTGGAAAACAAGGCTGTGAATGGTACTAATTGCAAACTCAGCTGTGTGATAAACGTCATTGCATAGTCATATGAAGTCTGGAAAGGTAAAGTTCATCTTGCTCTATTGACAGATCTTGGTTCCTCTTGACTTCTTTGGTGTTGTTTTCTCCTTCCCTTTTCTCCTTTCCTCTTCTCTATTGTCCTCTCCTCTGTTCTCCTTTATTCTCTCCTCTCCTCCTCTCTTCACCCTCTGCTTTCCCATGCTCTCTTCCTCTCATCTCATCATATCCTCATCCCCTGATCTCTCTCCTCTCCTCCTTTCTTCTCCTTTGTGTCCAACAGTATACAGGACATCTCCATCCTGTTCAACCTGATCATCATACTCTTGATGCTGTTCAACACCTACGTGTTCCAGGTGGGCCTGGTAGCTCTACTGCTGGATCGCTTCAGGGCCATGCTGATGTACTCCGCACTCTATTTAACACTAAGCATCATTCTTCACTCCTGGATCATGGTACTTCTCTGCAGACCAAAGACCAAATACAATTAGTCAAATTATATTTTTATATATATAAATATAAATATTTATTTACTATGCTGACTATATTTATCGATGCATCTATTCATCCAGTTGATCTCATATTTCGAACTACAACAAGTGCTTTAATGTTTGTTGCTATTTAGTGTGTGTACTGTATTGATCTATGAGAACGATTATTTCGTTATTATTATTATTATTATTGCTAATAATGATATTATTAATAGTAATATTATGATTTATACTTACAGAATCTGCGTTGGCTGAACTCTAACCGATTTATTTGGACAGATGGCCTACAGGCGCTCTTTGTCTTCCAGAGAGTTGGTAAGAAAACTAGCTTGCGCTTTGACAAGTGATATAAGTTATCGACGTGTTTGGGTCGGGGCATGTGTGGTTTTATGTGTGTGTGTATATATCAAGAAGTGAATGAATTGTTACGTCATTTACATCAGGCAATCAATCAATTACAATACTCTGTCTTTACACTACACTGTTTTTGGTGGTCAGCACTACAGAGTCTTAGCCAACCAATGGTACTTCGATCAATCTAGATATTGAGTAGAAGAGGAGTAGATGGCAAAAAGCACCGTATATAAAATTAGCAGGCTGTTAGTCAGATACAATTCAATTCAATGATATGGATATAATGTGGTGTGCTAAGCAACAAGTGGAAAAAATGTAGCACCACTTTATTTGCTTTGCCAAAGAATGCTTTATATTGCATTGGCTTACTTGCTATTTTGAAGTTACAAAAAAGATTATTGGGTCTCCTTTTAGTCGGGCAAACTGAATAATTTCACTGCAGACACCATAAAATGATCAGAAGGAGAAGATTGTAGCTTGGGACGTCATACATTACTGAACAAGAGGATGTCTTGTCTGTTTAAAGTTACAGACTTCAACGTGTTTACGTTCTTTTTCTTTTCACAAACTTTTGGCCCAAATTAAATTATTTATTGAAGATAACTGATTTTTGTGCCTATTCAATTCCAATGCATCAATCAATATAATACATAAGTAAATTAACAATGGTGATCAGAGTTGAGATGCAGTGGAGCTCATGGAACGAAGAAGAAATTCCTTCTAAACTGAGCACATTTAATGTCTCTTCCTGTTGCATTCCCTGAAGTGACATTCATTGTATCCTTTACATAGTTGCCATTTTGTACTACTACTTCTACAAGCGAACTACTGAGTACTTGGGGGACCCTCGACTCTACGAAGACTCATCATGGCTGCGGGAGGTCTTCGCTCGAGCCAGACAGTGAATCCTTGAGGAAGGGGGGAAGGCCACCTTGTTCCAACTCTAGAGCTGCAAACAACACACTGGCTGGGAGGAAGTTAGCAGTGGATAATTTGCAAACTATACACTGAGATCGGAAAAGGTGATTGATAAGGAAGACCATGGAGTGCAGTGGGCCAGAAAGAACTTGTTGCTCTTGTAGATGCTGTTATACTTGTTGACATGCTGAGGATTTATGTCTCCACAGTACTCAACTTATGGTATACTTTATTGTAAATATTAGATATATGCCTATTGGAATTGTTTTATACAGATTGTAACACCATTTGTAATATCTTGTTTCACGTTCGTTAAATTGATCAGTCATTTCATGGCTAGACTGGCCCCATGCTACATGAGCTAACTGTATTGGTATAAACTGACAAACTGTCCAATCTCATTCACACATCAAGTCGTCTTTCAATGATGTCAGCATGGACCACATTTTGTAATTTCCTTAATAACTTTTCATACTTTTGCCCATTGTAAAACTATCCCTTAAAAATCTTTGCACTAATAAGAAAAATAGGCATAAGTAGAATTGTAATTGTATTTTTATAATTATGTTTTTTCAATTGGTGATTGATATATCCAGGTATGTAAAGTAATTATCTAATATACACAATAAAACAAAACACAGAAACTGATTCTTGTTCTAAACTCAACAAAAGAAAATGCTCAGGTTAATCAAATGTTCCTAATAAAACATAAAATAAAATAGAATATAAATCTTAAGGCTCTGGAGGGAAGTGAACTGAAATGTTAAAGCTAACAAATTAACATGCATCCCACTCCTATGTCTAAGTGTTTCACCAATAATTTAATAAATTATAAATTATATAGGCACGTCTACATCTCGGTTTTCCACGTATTGTGGCCCTGTTAATTTCAATAAAATGATGATTATGTATTGTGTTTTGTTTTTTGACATACCAGGTATTGGACGGTTGGGTGTTTTCCTTCTGAACTGGGGTTTTACGTGTATATAACATATAAAGTGTGTTCAAAAGGCTGCAGTTTGTGTAATAAAAGGGACAAGGAAGCTGTGTTTCATACCTAAGCTTCCTGTGCACGTGATCTTTTTTCAGATTTGTGTATCTGAGAAGAAAATAGTATTAAAAAATAATCTGAATGAAGATTTACTCTAATGGCCATCGTAAACCACAAGTCTCACTTTAAGCAATTCTCATTGGTTCAGATTAAGCGTTTTTTTGGTCTCCATTCATTTCCCACCAATGCCCTATCCTTATCATGTCTTTCCTCGTTTCATAGCAGAATATACTTTCTTAAGGTGGTCATACTTGGTTACAAGACGTTCAAAGATTTGTATATCGATAAGGCTTTTGCATCCTTTCTGCAGGTCTCTGACAAATTGTAATTTCCCAGGCAACCTTTCTTTAGAAATGTACATGTCCATAGCTTTTTCCATGACACATTCCCAACGTTTCCTAACCCACCTAATGATTTCATTTTAGATGGTTTCCTGCCACCAATCCAATCCAAATAAATATTTTACTGGTTTAATCTTTTTAAACAAACCAAATAAATAAAAAACAAATTAAACCATATTAATTGACCTCCATAAAGACCCTTTCGGAGGCAGATGGGGGAGGCAATACCAGAAGAGGTATCAGCGGAGATTCTGAAACGTGTTGCAGAGGTCTTTTATCTGTGCAAGGCATGGTCTTATTCTATGTCAATTGGTACACCGTACCTATTACACAATGGCTCGGTTAGCTAAGATTTATGACTGTGTATCACCAGCCTGTGATAGGTGCCCTCTCCTGCAAAACTCATACAAATGTTCTGGCTTTGCCCGTCCCTACATAACTATTGGACAGAGACTTTTGGTACCCATCTGAGATAATTAAGGAAAAAGTTGAACCAGATGCTAGCAGTGCACTGTTTGGGATCTCCCCCTCATCGCTTTCCCTCCCTACATCCAAAAAAGGTGTCTTAGCTTTGTCACCCTACTGGCTAGAAGACTATAATGACCCATTGAAGGTTAACTGTATCTCCCTTTCATACACACTGGATAAGAGATATCCTTTATTTTCTTAAATTGGCAAAAGTTAGGCTTTCATTAAGAGGCTGCTCCAACAAATTTTGGAAAATATCGGATCCATTCTTCCGAATCATTCAGAGGATACATTTCCCACTCATTTCGGATCGAAGGGGTATCAATATTGTGTTTGTTGGATTGTCTATTGGTTTATGGTCATTTTTTATCTTTTTTTTTTATACAATGTCTTACTTTTTATAAATGTTTTTTTGTCACAGCTGTCTGCTCCTGCAAAAACCCAATAAACAAAAAGAAAAAAAGCCATTCATAGTTAGAAAATGTGTATGTTTCAACCTCATGCATTATGGAGTAGATGTACAACAGCAAGCAATTGTTTTAATACCCGCAATTTCTTAACCTGCAGATGGTTTAATATCTCCATCAATTTGCTATCGGCTGGTTGCAGGTGTTTATGTGAGGATGTCAGAGTTATGTACAGCATGGAAAACGGTACACATACAACCAACTTTCTCAAGCTAACCACTGCCTGAAATCGAAGAATTCTTATACCTGAAAATTACTGATTTATGTAGGACTATGTTATGTTATTATATTTCCACCCCCTTCTTCCCTTACATTGTTGATTAAAGCTCTGGTTCAACAGAGTAAAGCTTTCTTCAAATATCTTATCCTAATAATTATACATTTTTGTTTTACATTTTACCTAGAATATAATATATAAGTAATTAAATAATAATAGTAATAATAATAATAATAATAATAATAATAGGAATTCATACGAACACAATAGGTTGTCTCGCAGCTTCGCTGCTTGACACCCAATAATTAATATAGCTTAATAATTAGGAACCTTTTTAAAATTAGTCTGTAACATTATTGTGCCTACACATAACTCCGCGACGTCAGGGGGCGCTCATATTAAAAGGCTTCAAAATTAGCCGTATGGTTGCTACATTGCTAGCTATTTCCGTACCATTTTAACACCGATGGTGTTTTGGTTTTCACTTGTGCAACGTTAAAACACTTCGTAGGTGTTTATTTTCTGTTTTACAAAAATGTCTTACAACTACGTTGTAACCGCTCAAAAACCTACGGCAGTCAATGCCTGCATCACAGGTAAATATGCCGTTAAATTATTATTTTGTTTTGATAAATATCACATCAGCACCGCACACATTCACCACATACATGCTAGCTTAACTCCCGCGCCTGAACTTAAGTAACACTGGCATCGCAGGGCCTCACTCAATATTTTTTTTCTCGTTTTGTTAAAGCATTCGCATTACAGCAACAGCATGGACTTGTAAACGTGATCGTGATAACACACGTTTATCGGTTGAATTTATCTGCAAACCCCTCATGGCTTTATCATGCTACATCAAGGCCACCTACATTATACTAGTGTATCCAACATGTTTGGTTTTAACTCTGAATCCCTATCGACGTTGCAACTGCAACGAAGTATGGACAAGCAGGTTTATTATACTGACTGACCAACCTTTTGTATAATACCCCCTTCTGAATTTGGGAACATTAATTCGTGCGATTTTGTCTGACTATCACAATTCTCAGACCTGTCAACAATTATGCTGTAAGATATTGACGGTTAGCACTAGTTTATTTACATTAAGAGGAATTAAGCCCAACTCCCTTAACCGGAGCCGGTATTATGAGTTATGTGTAAAGATGCCAATCTTTTGTGTTTTGATTAGCATCCTGATAGGCATGCATATTTTCAGCCTTGTCCATATCCACTGTCCTACCAAACTTAAGCCATGTGCTGTGCAGAACATGATGCATCGTTCTGTAACTTTTTTCAGGGGATGGTTGAGTTGGAGTCTTATTATAATGCATGTGCAAGCAAGACTTTGTGCTGGTGGATTCTGGGAGAGAAACACACCTTATTGAATGTTATTAAGATCATCGTAGTAGGCTATACAGTAGAACCGCACATTTTAGGTTAACAACTGTGACATAAAGTATGTGCATCCTTTATTATAAACCTATATTCAACGTTTAACCCTAATGTGCCACAGGCACAAACTAAAAATTTGGACAAAACATGTCTGTCAATGGTATTGTGTTTTCTAAGCAGTCTTGATTCTATAATTCTCAACACACAAGGTAAATGCCTGATTTGTATAACTGTAGCTCATTTTAGCCCAGTCATTTCAATCGAGGAATGCGTAATTTGGCAGTGACACTGAATCACAGATTTTATTTTATTGCTGGTATCTGATTATTTGGCTGATTATAGACACATTATTTATTTGGCTGTTGATTATCAGGGTATGATTTTCGGATAACTGATAAGTAAAAGGACACGTGCAGTGGGAGGTTTCCCCTATCTGCAAGACACAGGGGTGTATGTTTCTTTCAAAGTCAATATGATAATAAGTTGTAGATGCCAAACCCTCTTGATAAAAAAAGAATAAATAAAAAGAAAAATCGGAAGCGTTAAAAGTGTAACTTATCATTTCAGTTGTTGTGCCCTCTTGACTTTTTATATTTATTAATGAATACGTGTGCATGCATGTGTGATCACCTGTGTGTGAAAGGGAGTGAGTGACATCGCGCTGTTTTTATGAATGCCGCTTTCATTAATGTTAACACTTAATGATATTCCATCTACCAATTATGTGTATCCACAGGTCACTTCACCTCTGCAGAGGACCTCAATCTGCTCATAGCCAAGAACACACGGCTGGAGATCTATGTGGTGACAGCAGAGGGACTCAGGCCTGTCAAGGAGGTAGGCATGTACGGCAAGATCGCTGTCATGGAACTCTTCAGGCCAAAGGTACGTGGGTGTAGCTTCATGTTTAATTAATTGTCATGAGTTGGCTGTCTAGTCACCAAGTATTATGCAAATTATGAATTTATGCATAATGAAATGGTAAATAGTACTGTCAAAAGAAAAACCTTCAAAGTATATTTTGGAAGAGGTATCCGTAACAGTTCAAAAGCAGTACTAATTTGCAATTTCTTTGCTAATTTGAAAAAATATAATTTTTTCTTCTGTTTTATAAACAAGTGTGTGACGCTGATGATGTTTTTCGATACCATGTATAGGGTGAAAGTAAGGACCTGTTATTTATCCTCACATCAAAGTACAACGCCTGCATCCTAGAATACAAACAGAATGGCGAGAGTATTGACATTATCACCCGTGCCCATGGAAATGTGCAGGTAAGTACCAGCCGGAGATGCTCACAAGTAGGGACGAGTTTAAAAGTTCGATTGTCAATCAATACTATTACTAATGCTGCTTATCGATCTGGTACTCTTATCGGTTATTTTTGTGTTTTTTTACAGTATTATCGATTTTAATCTCAACATATAATGGAAAAAATATGATGCATTATTATTCATTAAACTATTCAGCATTATGTACAAAATCCACCATCAACTGATGTAAATGTAAGTACATTGTACTATACATGGATTTCATGTTGATAACAATAAATAAATGACAATTTTTTTCTGATTGATTCCAAAACGGTAAATTAATTTGCAGGATTTTTTCTTGGCTGTATTTTTCCTTTGCAAAATATTTTTAGAGCACTTCAGATTTAATTTATGAACCACCATAGCTTAACAATCAGCGGCCTAATGGTTACTTGTAATCATTAACCATTGTTTGTGTTATTAATTTAACTTTGTGTGTGAGCTCTAGGCTGCTATCATACCTGATGGGGAAATGAGAGATTAACTAAAAACCAGTGTGTAGCGACTAGTTCTAGAGATGCCTCGCCCCCCGGCTCACTTAAAGGCGTTTTGAGAGAGATCTCTCAATGATGCGGAAGATCAAAAATGCATCCTAGTCAAACGTTTAAATCGTATTGCATAATAGAAACCGAGTTGGCGAGATCAAATGTGCGAGATCAGACGTTTATGTAGAAATAATGAATATACTTTCTTCATTCTTGAGTAACGAGAGCAGAACCGATAACGTTGGAGATTATGGATACTACGATCTTTAGTCATTTGAAGTCGGAGCCTATTTAATACCGGATGTTGGTTAAGATCCCTGTTCAAAAGTTAAAGTGTTAGGTCTCAAGTCCAAGTCAAGTCTTTGGTCACAAGTCAAGTCAATTCTTGAGTCTCTTATGGTTTTAATAGGGTTGCACGATCCCCCTATTTCATTACGGATACAGATTCCAAGCAACACATCTTCCAATGGGGAAATACAGAGTACCAATCCGATACCAATGAGTTAAAGGGCTAATATGAGTCAAGGCCATTTCCAAACTTTGTAAAATATGAATACAGTAAATTGCTACATACAACATTACTATATTGTATCATTGTATGCAATATAACTAATATAAGTTGGGCTTAAATTTGGCTTGCCTATTTCTAACTTTGTAAAATATGAATATGATATATGGATACATGGTTATGATGTATGTCATGGCTGAATTCTATGCAATATAAGTTATATGTTTTTATTATTCTAAAGTTTCTTTAAATATATATGCCTACACTCGTTAATATAAATTGTAGGAGCCAATGTTTATGTTCAATATTTGTTTGCTCCCTGTATTTATGTAATGTTTCTTATTATAAGTATTCTGTGCATTCTATTATATCTGAGTTCTTAGTTTGCATGATTTACGTGGTGCGCCACACAAGTTATTATTAAGCGAACAAAATACATTCTAGGCCTTTGAGATAAGACACAACGGCACAGATATTAGTTTGTGCTAGGGTTTAGGGGCTTGAATGGATAATGGACGGCTACATTGTTCATATTCTTCTACCTCTATGGGTGTTAAGCTTTTTTTTTTAACCTTAAGGAAATCAGACATTTCCTTAAGGTTAATGCGCAAAATAATATATAGCAATTGTAAAACGTTAAAAGTCAGAGTCCCCATATCTGGAACCATCACAAGACAACAATTATTATAATATAAGTTAATGATAAGTTTAATTAACTTTTCTTTTCAGGCCAGAATATAAAGCAATGATTGTTTGTTTACCGCAACTGATCAATGTTGATACATTAGGTCTGCATAGCAGTATAATGTAGGATATAGGATCATTACAGCTTAAACAGCTTGAGATCATTTTGCATGTATTTGCTGACTGTTTATTGAAATTCTGAATTTTTATTGTAAAACACATTCTTACAAAACCACATAGCATTTGTCATGCAAAATCACAGCATGACAAAACATATTTAGGTACAATAATACACTAAGTTAAAAGAAAACAAAAATGATATATACATATATATATATGGCTCCAGGGCTCAGTGCACATAATTGTGGCTCTACCAGTTTGCAAGTAAATCAAGTATGTGAATAATATCTCTTATGTCTACCCCACTTTATAAGCTGTGCTCGTTTCTCCCCCCCACCCCACCCCCACCCCCCCTCCGCAGGACCGTGTGGGACGGCCCTCTGAGACGGGCATCATCGGTATCGTGGACCCTGAGTGTCGCATGATTGGCCTGCGGCTCTACGATGGCCTCTTCAAGGTAATCCCTCTGGACCGGGACAACCGCGAGCTCAAGGCCTTCAACATCCGCCTGGAGGAGCTGCAGGTCATTGACGTGCACTTCCTCTACGGCTGTCAGGCCCCGACGGTCTGCTTCATCTACCAGGTAAAGTGAAGGAGCCTAAAGGAAGGAGGAATAGGGAGCGAGCTGGGTGTTGGTAGATTTGATAAGCTATATTTGGGAGTTGGTAACGCCAACCCTAGTTTTTGTTATTTTGGGCTCTGAGATGTAAAACTAAAAGTGAGTTTCAGGTGATTTTAGATGATTTTTGTTCAGAGCTGCTTCATTCATTCTTTGTGCATTTCTTCACTGCGGTTCTAGGACCCACAGGGACGGCACGTTAAGACCTATGAAGTTTCCCTCAGAGAGAAGGAGTTCAACAAGGGCCCGTGGAAACAGGAGAATGTGGAGGCAGAGGCGTCCATGGTCATCCCAGGTAGAAGAGATTTCTCTTACACATAGTCCATGGGCAAGAAACATTAATAAAAGTGCTGAAAGTGAGCCTACAATAGGAACCAGTGCCTAAAATCCACTCGGTATATAGGGTGGTTAACTTCATGAGTGGATTACTAGGAAAAATATGCCACCAGACATGGTTTAATATAATATAATCCCCAGAAATATTCCCTTAAAAAACATGCAACTACTGTATGTATTGCGAACTTCAGTGGTTCCGAAATCTTGTGGCACATGCAGTAACATGAGAACAACTAGTGTTTTCTGATTAGTGGTTCTGTCACGTTAAAATTGTACCGGGGGCGAAAATTGTACCGGCCTACGTCATCGTTTGTTTACATCCTGACAACCTGCCCGGCAACAGACGACGCGATGCAGAAAACATGTTTCCAAACGACGAAATAACATAATACAGATAGCGGATCGCTATCTGTATTATGATAGATAGCGATAACACTTGTTTTTACTTTATATTTGTATTGTATTTAATTTTTTAATCGAAACAATAAAAAAAATTGCCCGCAAAACGGGCGATCGCGTCAAATGACAAATGTTTTCCCCGCGAAACGGGCGATCGCGTCAAATGACGTAGGAGGGTTCTTGAAACATAATACAGATAACGGATCGCTAGATAACACTTGTTTTTACTTTATATTTGTATTGTATTGAATTGTTTAATCGAATTTAGCTAGTAAACTGAGTGTTTTAAGCAGGTTTCATAGTCTAGAATGTTCAAGAACCTTCCTACGTGATTTGACGCGTCATTTGACGCGATCGCCTGTTTCCCGGTTAATTTTTTTTATTGTTTTGATTAAACAATTAAATACAATACAAATATAAAGTAAAAACAAGTGTTATCGCTATCTATCATAATACAGATAGCGATCCGCTATCTGTATTATGTTATTTCGTCGTTTGGAAACATGTTTTCTGCATCGCGTCGTCTGTTGCCGGGCAGGTTGTCAGGTTGTCAGGATGTGAACAAACGATGACGTAGGCCGGTACAATTTTCGCCCCCGGTACAATTTTAACGTGACAGTTCCATGAAACAATACTTTTAATATGAATGTCTCCCGTTAGTTTTTGATAATGCTTATCTTTCCGCTGTACTGTTGAGCAACTTGCAATTGGTGTATTAAAAATTGGAATTGTGCCAAAGCGCTCACTATATTATAGTCATATATTGTGTGCTCTGTGTTTCCAACTGTATTTAACATGGTTTATATCTAATTAAGTATTGCTTCATTACTGTGTTGCTGTAATATATTTTGGGCTAGGGAATCAATGTAGTGTAGTCATGGGCCAACATACAGAATAGCATGAAACATTCTGAATATTCTTCAAAATGAAGTTCATACAGAATGCAGACAGAATAGTTCATACTATTCTGAAAGAAAAGTGTTTGTTCTTTTTTATTTGTACTTTTTTTTAGAGAAAGTGACAATCTATCCGCAATAGCAATCAGGTGTCTCTTGTACCAACTCTATTAACCTCTTTAAATGTACATCAGAAATAGATTTTATGACTGGAAAGAGTCCAACCATTTCCTGTTCCTTTTGTGTGCTTGTATTTCAGTGCCAGAGCCATTTGGGGGTGCTATAATCATTGGACAAGAATCAATCACTTATCACAATGGGGACAAATACTTGGCCATAGCTCCTCCTACCATCAAGGTAATCACACTTGACAAAAACAATATGGCTTTGTCACTCACAGTTCTCAGTGCTTAGTGGCTGGCTGCATTATAAGGATTTGTGCTAGGCCTTCACCTATTGTCAAGGCTCAGATGTTTGAAAGCTATTGGCTGAGAGGTTTTTGGCAGAGCTTCAAAAGCGTGTGAGAAGGAGGTATCCTCCCTATGCCACTCGATCTCTCTTGGTTTAATGATATGTGCATTAATTCATTTAACATACATATCCAAATTACTTGGATGGAAGGTTAGAACAATGAAAGCAGTGTGTTTATGTGCAGGAGAGAAACGTGTGCAGGAGAGCTCCAGGAATTGAAGTTGAAAAAAGGAGAATGTTTTTTGTGTTTCTGCTGTGATAATGTTTTTCTTATCTTGGCTCTATAAAACATTGTTTTGCCAAAGTGTCAGCCAGGAACCAAATTGATGCCGTGTGTTGCAGATGCCTGTATTGGGTTGGATTACTTTTCAAACCATGTCCCTTGACAAATGGCTATCTACAGAGAGAAATATGCCCTATTCTGCAGTACAGCATATCGTATTTTCTGCTTGCTATCACTTAAACTAAACAGATACGGGAAAATCAATTTCATGTTCACATGCCCTAAACGGGCCTCTTTTTGCCAGGCCTGGTTTTGGGGAGCTCATAAAACAGATTCTAGCTCAAACTGAAGCTGAATGTTAGCTTCCACACATGTACGTGTTTAAAAAATAACAAACTTCTTCTTTGTTTACTTACTGACCGAATGGTCAGATCGTGCCATGTAGTGTTTTCAGTCCACCATTGCATCCTATTAAAGCTATTGCCCAGTTATATGTAGACCTGCATGCTTTATCTGGATTTTATGCAAATGTCCATAACTAAATGTCCAAGGTAGTAGCAAAGATATGTATTTTTTTACTTTGACGTTTATTGTAGGTCTAACTGAATAATCACAATCGCGTTTGTAGTAGTGCTGTCACGATACTGGATTTTCTAACTTCGATACTATACCCGGAAAAATATTGATATTCTATACCATTTTCGATTCCAGGGAAAAACTGTTTTTTTCTCAGAAAATAACATACCCAAAGTAAATAGAGTATATCTCCAAAACTGCAAGGGCTATAATATGTCATCTTGGTGCCAATAGAAAGATTGTTGTGCAAGTTAAATATTCAATGCGGATACTACTTTGTTAAAGTGAATAAAGCTGTAACACGGCATAAGTGGAAGATACATTTCCACCTGAAATATTTATCAGTTAGTCATTATCAGTTGGTAGCTCTGTAGTACTATGAGACACAAACAGGTAGATCTCTTACTATTTTGACACTTGACACCTCTTTTTAAAGTTCAGGGCAAATAGAATCGAATGACACCAAGCCAAACACATCCAATACACATATGGCCACTAGATTGCGCTGAAGTACATGTGTTCTGATTTAAGGTAATTTACCTTTTTCTAAAGAAACCTTCTTTTGGTTACTCTGTACGTTTACATGCACAGCTTAATCAGATTACAGGCATAGTTTGACTATGCCCCTGAATCGGACAACAGCAATTGTCCGAGTATACTTGGTGAGAAAATCGATTCATTGGTCAAAGCATTTCATACACGGTACGATGTTTGGCGCTGTACCCAGAACAGTTCACTTCGGGTTCACATCATTTCTCTGAAGCTCCATTGATCAGAACTCTCGGTTGCATGGAGACTCCTCCTCCGGCGGCGGCGGAGCAGCTCCTTCGGGAGTCCGCATACGGCAACAATCCCTTTCTCCTCCATGTCATCTTTCAATCTTGGCTTCAGAGAGTCAAAGCCAAAGTTAATTTCCCTCAATTCCTTCTCCATCATGGCCGAGATAACCCCCACTACGAGTCTTAACTTGTTGCTGTAGTACCAGAGAGTCTGAGAACCCGACGCAGTCTTTAAGATTCATAATATCGGAGAATATCCCCGTCAGTTCGGCCGCGGCTAAATTAATGAATAAAGATACAGTTGCACCTTTCCTGCTGTCAGCTCCCAGACCGTAGTCGATGAGCACAGGAGAGACTTCCCCTCCAGGGCCGATGTTCTCACGGAGGCAACACCATTCACTTTGACAGGCAGTGGGTCTGCTTATAGATCGGAATGAAGCGGCCACCGATTATTGTTATGAAACCCAAAACCGTGTTCCTGCATTTGCATATGACTTTAAATTAGTATTTTGACTTTCCTTGGTCATTTTATTCAATCCAAAGTACTTCCAAACCGCACTCCTCCGTCGCTACTTCTTTTTCTAACTGAACCGGTCGCGGCGGCACTGCACTTGAGATGTTAGCTGTGTTGGCTAACATTTAGCTAACACCGTCACACAGAGCATTGAGCACTGCCAGAGACCGCACTGCGAGTGAGTGACTGAGTGGGCTACGTTCGCGTTGTAGCCATGCTTGTCTGTTAGTTCGCTGTCCTAGAGAAGGGAAGAAAGCGTGCTGATCAATTGCAGATATCTATTTTGTGTGATTATGGGGAAGAATAACGTTGTTCCACAGTTTTTAAAAACACTTGAAATATTACTTTTATATTAAAGGCCCACTATGCAACTTTTTTAGCCAAAATTACATTGAGTATGCAGGTTGAGAGTTATGCTGATGGTTCTGCATCCATTTCTGGGTCGATTGGTGGGTGTGTCATTTACCCATGTCGCCTCTCCAGTGAAAAAGCGCATATGCAACTTGCTCGGTTCGGACCGACACAATCAGGATGTGACGCAACGGAAGTATCCTCGAAAATGTAGTCAGATTGTAGTTTCGAAAATGCTTTACGGCACAGACACACACCCAAACATGGCACCGGCTAGATATAAACAGCCAGTTGCGAGGCAATTGTTGCATTCATCATGGATCAATCGACTAATGGTACGGCCACACCAACCGCGTTACTCGCGTTCGATAACGCGAGTAACGCGCCTAACCTGACGCTTGATCATTGTGTGTCACAAAAATGGTTCAACGCGCCCAACGCGCCTGTGGCTGCGCTAGAGTCCGAGGTAGGAAACCCAAACGCCGCCGTGTTTGGGTGCATGATAGTTTAGATCGGGTTAGATTAAATAATCTCGGATATAAATAACGATCTCATCTCATCGTCATCCGTTTACCCGGGGTCGGGTCGCGGGGGGAGCAGCTCAAGCAGGGGGCTCCAGACTTCCCTTTCCCGGGCCACATTGACCAGTTCTGACGGGGGGATCCCGAGGCATTCCCAGGCCAGTGTTGAGATATAATCTATCCACCTAGTCCAGGGTCTTCCCCGAGGTCTCCACCTAGTCCAGGGTCTTCCCCGAGGTCTCTTCCCCACTGGACGTGCCTGAAACACATCCCAATGGAGGCGCCCAGTGGGCATCCTTGCCAGATGCCCGAACCACCTCAGCTGACTCCTTTCTAAGTAAAGGAGCAGCGGCTCTAATCCGAGTTCCTCACGGATGACTGAGCTTCTCACCCTATCCCGAGACGCCAGCCACCCTTCTGAGAAAACTCATCTCGGCCGCTTGTACCCGCGATCTCGTCCTTTCGGCCATCACCCAACCCTCATGACCATAGGTAAGGATAGGAACGAAGATCGACCGGTAGATCGAGAGCTTTGCCTTGCGGCTCAGCTCTCTTTTCGTAACAACGGTGCGGTAAAGCGAACGCAATACCGCCCCCGCTGCTCTGATTCTCCGGCCAATCTCACGCTCCATAGTACCCTCACTCGCGAACAAGACCCCGATGTACTTGAACTCCTTCACTTGGGCTAACTAAACAGAGAAATAGTCCGCCAAGACGTTGAGGTTGCTTAGCAACCAGAGACTCAGTCGATGCAAGTGAACGGAGCGTTCACTCTTCGTCATAACTATCAAACCAAACATCCTTCACATTCACCGAGCGAACATTATGAAAGTAAAATGCACATTTCTCGCTAAAAATGTTTCCATAAACGCATTTAATGGCGTAACTATGTTACTAGTATTTCCACCCCCAGAATAAAGAAAGATGTCGGCCGTATGCTTCTGTGCAAGGGTCACTACTCTCTGTCGGTGATGTCGGGCCAAGCTCCACGCTGATTGGCTATCGTGGCTAAGCGTCACGCGTTGGAGCGTTGAAAGTTCTGAACTCCGGGCGTTGGTGCTTTACGGCACAGACCCCCAAACGCGGAACCGGCTCGATATAAACACAAGTAACTAAGGGATTGTTATATTCATCATAGATCAGCCGACTAAAAAGAGACAGAGAAACCCAATGTCGGAGGAACAGAAGAAGAGAAAAGGGAGACTGACCGACAGAGAGGCCAGACACGAGTAAACGTTGAGCAAGCTTTTCAGGAATAGCGTGAACTGAAAGAAAAAGAAAACTGCAAATCAGACGCCGACTCGGCCGTGTTGCTTTTGAAATTGAAAGTACCTTTGGGTGAACTTTGTCTTCGTGGTATTCTTGATGTTGATAGTCTCTGTACAAATGTATTTGCTCAACCATTTTGTTGTGAGCCCTGTAAAAATTGTTTTCTCGACCGTTTTGTTGTGAGCCCTGTATGTTTCTAGCTTGCTTGGTTGCAACCATATAAACACCTTTGTTTCCATGGGTGTTTTGCTGTTCGTCCGTCTCGTCCCCCAGATACAAGCCAAACCTCTTACACTGATTGTTCTGTTCAACCTAAGATATAACAATTATAATCTAGGATATACATTCTCCCCGTCAACTATAAAAAAGGATGGATTTATGTTTATTGCAATACAAATACACCTTTTTAAAAATGTATAACCTTGCCTACACTTTATGAACATCTACTTCGGACATGGCTCCACGCATTCGCCGGCTTCTTTGAAAACAAATGCACATGGCTCGCGTAGAACTGCATGGGGAAGGGTCGTCAACGAGTTGTTACGACAGTGTTGTGAAATATCTACTACGAAGCTGTAGGGGGCGCTGTGTAGAGAAATGTGCGTGCCAAAACCAAGAAAACAGCCAAGAAATGCCCGAAGTTGCATAGTGGGCCTTTAACAAACCCTAAAAAATCCACTTGCCCAACCAGAAATCAATCTCAACTTGCCCAAATATTATTTTAACTGTTGGTGTCAACCCCTGGTTGGTAATTGGGAGGTGGATAAGGAGGAAGCCAGCTCATTAACTGGGATGCTTAGAAGGCCGATAGCTGTGTTAGTGCGGATACACAGACCGCCTCCCTGCAGGAGGGTCTTTTAAGATGGAAGACCCTGGGTTGGGGTTTAGCAACAATTATTTTGATAATGCACATCCCATTGGCTCAGCAAAGCCAATAGATATTGCACCTGTGTGGGCTCAGACATACCATTACACCAAAATGGTATAAAAGTGTAAATGTTTATGGTAGTAACAGGTGTTTTCTAACGCAACTCGGCGATGACGTCACGTTGGGGAGACGTGGTGGCAGGTAGCCTCAGCTCAGTTTTGATGGTAGCCTACTAGCTCCAGTAACAACATCTTTGCCTAGTGTTGATTTCTAAGCTTTAACCCAGTGTGCAAGATAAGCGTCAATATTCAAGGGGGTCCTCCTCCCCGATTGTTGTGCAGCACTGATCTACATTTTCTCAATATGCAGTAGGCCTATAACATTACAATATTTCATGGATGCAAGCCAAGACAATCAGTCTATAGCCTACATTACAAGACACACACGCACACATTTAACAATTTTGATAATCCGTTATGCTATAGTATTCGTAAAGCAACACTGACGTAGGCTGTAATCACGTAGGTGTGTACTTCCCATTTCGGTTGATCGAGTCGGCCAGATTAATAGCCCGACTTGATTTACCGATGCGAATCGGGCAGTCGGCCCGGTGTGTCTCGCCCTTAAAGCGATTTACGATAAGTACATTTGTCAGAAGAAACATTATATCGCTGTCGGTACAGTATGGATGTTCATAGAAACAAGTGCCAAGCACAATTGCGAAGTTAACCTTTACTTTGCTCAGGCACTACTAAAATTATAGCCCTGCCAATCATCACGGTAGATGCCACTTTACCACACTTTGCAGTTCATAAAGAACTCTCCTGTTTGGAAATTGATAAACATGTGCACAATGTAAAATAATAAAACTTGACATAATGTAAGAACATGTCGACGGTGGATGGAAGTTGAAATGGAGAACGGTTTGGTATTGGTCTTGTTTAGACAATTTTTAGCAGATGTCTTAGTGAGTGATTGTACGATTCAAAGTTAGCTCTATTGTTTTACAATCTTTTACAATCCAAAACTTTGTTTTATTATGCATTCTAAATTATAATTTCTTCTTTTACTTTAGCAAAGCACCATAGTGTGTCACAACCGAGTGGACCCCAACGGCTCACGCTACCTGCTGGGGGACATGGAAGGCCGGCTGTTCATGCTGCTCCTGGAGAAGGAGGAGCTGATGGACGGGGCAGTGGTCCTCAAAGACCTCCACGTGGAGCTGCTAGGAGAGGTGGGGTTCTGTCTCTGTCTCCGTGTGTGATTGCATTGGTTTTTATGTTTAAAGACGAATTACAAAAAATGAAGATAATTTACAGCACGTGATTACCATTTGATTTTTACTTTCAGCCCTATAAGATGCATTTCAGGTTCCTTTGGGCAGTTACCTTGCTTTTAACTGGAGCTTATTTAGTCCATAGGTTTCTTGGAATCAAATTATTAGAATTGTTGACGCACCATTGGAATGCAGAGTTTAGTCACCCAAGACCCAGTAAAATATGTTATCACGCCGCTCTGTGGAACAAGCTTGAGGCATGAGTATTTATCAAGCTAGTAAGGTGGGCACATCGTTACAAAGGGAGATTGTAAGGGAAAGTCTGTGGGGTCGGCGAGCCGTACACCAACCACCCCCGCAGGGCCAATCACAACGGCTCTATTTCCCTCCTCGTGAGATGAATAGGTAAAGCTGTGCACGTCATTAATAAAGGCACAGGTCGAACAATGGCCCCTTAGTGATGAATAAATCTGCTTGCTTTTACTGGCACAAAGTAAAGAATAGCCGATGTTTATTAAAATGAACAATATTGCATTTCATACTAATTAATCATTGTCCACTGATGAATGTTCTGTCACTTTACAAATTATTTATATTTTGCCAACAGACGTCCATCGCAGAGTGTCTGACATACCTGGATAACGGAGTGGTGTTTGTGGGCTCAAGACTCGGGGACTCCCAGCTAGTGAAGGTAGGCAGTATTAAGAGGGGGCAGAAACGATTCAGGGCTAGTTCGATGGAAATGCATGATGGCCTTTCATAATGGGGGGAAAAGACACAACCCCAGCCCTGTGCTGGTACTCTAACCTTGGGCTCGTCAGAGAGATCGACTCACTGTTTCTTTGATTCTCTTGTCTAGCTGAACGTCGACAGCAACGACCAGGGTTCCTACGTGGGGGTGATGGAGACCTTCACCAACCTGGGGCCCATTGTGGACATGTGCGTTGTGGACTTGGAGCGGCAGGGCCAAGGCCAGGTATACAAAAGCTCACCGATCGAATGTCGTTGTTGGCCCCGAGGAGACATCCTTAACGAAAGAACATTCTGGATACGTGCACGAGAACTCGGTGTCAGACAGGACGACAGAGGAAATCAATTCAGCATCATCATTTTTCCCTTCATACAAGTGTCGATATTGGATGAATCCTAGTTTCATTGCCTCCTGATGGTGTTATTTGATGAAGGCATGCGCTTGCACAATTTATTGTTTGTACAGACATCGTTAACCATACTTCTATATTATACTATGTCCATTCACCAAATGCCTCGTGAGACCATCCATTCACCAGGCCATTCACGTTTAGTTTCCTTGGCCGGGCAGCAATTGATTTTCAAAAATGGCCCTGACCTTTTGTTGTTTAAAAAACTTCAGCCAATCTGAGGTACGCTCGTGCTGTGTTCACTTTTCCCGAATCTATTGGAAGTAAAGCGAAAACATCTTTGAAATCAGAAGATGCCTTGCATGCAAATTTTCGAAATATTTTAACATTATTATATTCTAGTCTATTTCAGATTCAAATAATTTTGATTGCTAAACTTAACTTGGGTGCCGTCATTGTTCTTAATTTTTTTGCCAGACTTTCTTTCTGGAAAAGGCTTTTTCAACGCAATAGAGGCCAAACTGCTCTGCAGAAAGTAAAAGAATGTGAATCCAAGAGATTAGGTTGGTCTCAAGGGGATACACAACGCTGAAAACTGTCTGGAGTATATCAGGGATATTCTTTGAGTTGTCCGCTATGGTTAATCCAATCCCTTTTGTTAATATTGCAGAAATGTGCTTGGTGCCTTTTTTTATTTGTTGCCTAATGATATTTTTTGGGAGAGAAATTTACAGACCAATGCAATTATATAACTATGCTTCTTCAAGAAGTAAACACCCCAATTTTATTTTTCCTAAGGCTAAACGTATTTGATTTCACCCAGTCAGGTATCTGACGAGTAAACCAGGCCGACGTCAAGTGGCGTCTAGAACAGGAGATACCTCTTGACAGGATTCGGGGTCAAGCCCCAGGGAAGCTGCTCGGCTCAGACAAGCTTGGTTCCGCCTCACTGTCTGTTGCACCCTCTGTTGTGAAGATGCTCTGCCGGCTCCACACCAATGCGCTAGTCCGACAAAATCCTGTGGAGACGCTCTGTTTGTTCTCTTCCGTCGGTGTATGTGTTTAAAACAGCGCGCTGGAGTCTGCTCTAATGTACCTTAGCAGGTACATTAGACATACAGGTACATTTCTAATATATATATATATATATATATATATATATATATATATATATATATATATATATATATATATATATATATATATATATATATATATATATATATATAGGTAGTCAAGGCCGGGCCCTATTGTTGTTAAGGCGGCCGACCTAACCATACATTGCTGGGAGAAACACTGCTTAGTAAAGTCAGCCTGTAAAGGCACTGTTTTTTTCATCTGGCTTGGTACTATAATCAAGCTATAAGTCTTCAAAAGCTGTCTTGGAGGGGCTGCAAATTTGGCGGGGGTGCCACAAAGATGTCTTAGGTTAAAGTGAGTGACTCCAATGGTGTCTTTTTGAAAGTGGGTCTTTCTGAAGTCTGCTACGGATGCGTGTAAAAGGGATTTAATTGTAAAGTCTTAAATGTGACCATATTGATCCATCCTGAGCCTTCTCTCAGGTTCCTCTCCATCTTGTCCCTCTCCCTTTTCAGTTGGTGACCTGCTCGGGTGCGTTCAAGGAGGGCTCGCTCAGAATCATCCGCAACGGGATTGGCATCCACGAACACGCCAGCATTGACCTGCCGGGAATCAAAGGTTTGCCCTTTTGGACATGTTGGGGTTGGCCTGTGCAGGGAGGATGTGGCCAATCAATGCTCATTATAAAGCAAGTCAGCCAGATGGCCGAGCTGCATTGTCCCTCGCATTGTTAAGCACGATTGCGTCGAGAGTGGAAAATTGCCACAGTACGATCAGGCGTTTATTTTAAATCCCAGAAAAACACGATTTACCCTGGGAACATCACAAAATTTGTCTCCCATTACACTGTCCGAAACGGGTTGGTCTTAGGCTGGCTTCTCGCCACGGTAATCCAAAATATAAAATGAGTGACCGGTGGCCACTGGGTCTCAATAACAGGCACTTGTTAAACTTCAGCTGTTTATTGACCAGTCCTGAAAGCCTCCGCCATCCACTACCAAGGAATACTTGATGAGCAGCAATTATTCACTTAATGCATCAATATTCCCAACGAGAGGTCCATAGCCACAGCCCCTTTTAAACAGCAGCCATACATCAGTCATTGACCTCCGTTCTACCTGTCTAAATCCAACAGCCTCTAATGGTGCTTATTGGAATGCATTAAAACAGGGGTCTCCAACCTTTTTGAACCCGAGAGCTACTTCAAGGGTACTGGGTCGTACGAAGGGCTACTTGACTCACAGGCCTCTTCTGCCCGTAGGGCACTGCCAGGTGGGTAGTTAGCCTGGAAGCTATTGTGACCGGTAATGGAATGTCGTTCCACGTTGTGACGCTTGGCAGTTGCAACAGTCTCCCCGCAAATAAGACATACAAACTTGTCTTTCACCGTAGTAAAAAAATAACTCTTCCTTAAAATCATTGTGAAAATTATACCCCAATGTGTTACTTTATTTTGTGGGTAAACCGCAGCTAGCTCCAGATTTAAGTTGTGCTCGCTAGCTTGTCTCAACAAAGAGGGTGAACGATAATGAACTGTCCAGACAAGGTTAGAGTTCGTAAAACATTTGTTTTTTAAATGTTACATTAAATATTGTCATTGCCATAAAATCGACATCAATGCAAGTGTAATTGATTTAAAAAGAACAACACAATTAATATAAATATTAAAGGGATACTTTTGCATTAAGCTTTGTATCGTTAAATACCCAGTCATATTTTTTAATTACATCATTTTCCCCTGAGACGGGAGAGATCCGTATCTACCTCTATCAATTCCTGCTTTCAATGGAAAATTATGATTTTTGCGTAATTTAAAGCAGGAAGTGTAAGGGGGGGGGGGCTCTTAAAAACTACAAGTACATTACAGATCATTGTCCGTGGGTGCGACTTAGGGGTGTATGGTATAAACGGTATAGAGAGTACACCGGTGTGAATTTGCGCTACGGTATGGATTTTTATGTTACTGTGTGACCGTTAGTTCAAACGAGCAATGATGTAGTACCAGAGACGCAGTCGTTTATTCATAGTATCATCCGTCGCACACAGCTTTTGGCTGCGTTCTATACAATATTCTACAACACTCCGAAAGCTCCGGCGGGAGACCTGGAGCTTTATAGTTAAACGATATAATATATAGAAATCTATAATATCTTGCTACTATAATAGCAGGCCTGTTGCCAAAGTTACTCAAGTCGGTACTTTACAGCCCTAAATAACATTAAAAGCTATTTAATAATTAATTTGCATTTATAGTATACTACACTTTCCATTGAACCATTACCCTGGGCCTGTTACCATAAATTGATTTTATAATGTAATCAAATACTCACACACTAGCTGCTTTCAGACGCACGTGTAAGTCCTGATATTCTCCTGATGGGCCGTATGTGTGAACAACATTTGTACCCTGAAAATCTCCTGAATAATACTACCCCTGAGGTAGTATTTTCTCCGTAGGAAATGTAAATTATCTGTTGATGACGCTTCTGCATGTCATTGAGTGGCCCCCTAAATGATAATCAGCCTGTTGCCTTTTGTTCGCTGAATGGATAAAAAATATTTAAATCTTGGCCCTGCTTTTAAGAGTAATTTGTGGTTGAACGAATGTTATATGTTGTAAAATTATAGGCAAAATGTTATTATATTATGCGCTCAGAAATTTGTTACATTATCTACTGTGGCTTCCACATTATTACTATGGATTTAATTACAATTAGAGGTTGAGCGAACGCTGTGTGCGCCTCTGGTTGATATGAATAAACGACTGCGTCGGTATATCTGGACTTCAGAGAGTGAAAGCCAACGTTTCTTCCCCCAATTCCTTCTCCGCCATGGAAAAGAATCAATACACGGGTCTTATTTTGCAAATCCACACCCGCCCGTACCCGCAAATTTCATTCCGCACCCTACCAGACACGCTATAAATTCATACCGACGTCCGACCCGCACCTGAAGGAAAACATTGGAATGCCGGGGAATAGCACTACCTGGTGTTTGGCGTGGTGCTTTAGATTGTTGTGCAAAAAAAGCCCATCATCTACTGTTTACGGTTTTAGTTGACTCCTCCACTCCTGAATAACATATCCAGCACCAGAGAACTCTCTCTCACATTTGCAGAAACCCAAGACCGACCCGCGCTGTTCAGGCGTCCGTCCTGACACAGTACATTATTTTTCACCCGTTTCATCCAAATGGTGCGGGTCACGCGTCGGGTATCCGACGCAGGCTTAAATTCCTAATATCATCTGGAGGCGCACACAGCTTTTGGCCGTTTTATTACATATAATCTTATATTATATAGATGCCTATATAAATATAATATTATTTACCGTAATTTTTGGACTATAAACCGCGCCTTTTTTCCCCTTTTTTCGATTCTGCGGCTTATTTAGCGGTGCGCCTAATCTATGGATTTTTACAGCTAACGGCCACTAGGGGACCTCCTAAATCTATCGATTTTACAGGTTACAGTGCACGAACCCTTACATATGGTAATTAGGGCTGGCCCGAATTATTCGAATACTCGTTCGGGAGATTAGTATTCAAAGCTTAAATCAGTATTCTGAGCTTCGTTTTTTTTTTCACGTATGTGACGTTACCAGAGCGAGGGAGGCAAACTAAGCGTCAGCGACATCAAGCAGAGAAGCGAGAGAGGTGGAGGAAGAATAGATATCTTGTTTCCCTTTACTTTATAACACAACATTAGAAGGATCCCGGGTGGAAAAGTAATACTTAGCGAAATGCTAACCTTAGCTTAGTTGTTTGTTTACGTTTGTTGTACAGCGCCGGTGAATCAACTGTGACTGGCTTGCTGCAGAGCGTGAGCGTCTTGGGAATACCCGGTCAATATAATGGCTATAATATGGACACATAAGACAATCAATATTTGGTATTTGTTATGGATTTATTGTACAAATTCCCTGAAAAGATGCACGTTCCAGGACGTATTGGAAAGCTCCCGTAAGGGCTGAGATGGCAGAGGACAGCTGATTTGGAACGGAACAACAGCTGTTCGCTTTCACGGCGGAAAACTAAGGAACTTCAACCTACTTAGGCCTACTAATTAACGTTCAAAAGCTATTAAATCTTCAACAAAATATGCAGATACTGTCAAAATCGGTTCCAGGGAGTATATAGGGATTATTAATGTTGTTTATGATGGTGTTTTTTTCTGGAACGAGTATTTGAATATTCGCTCAGAAAAAAACGGCAACGATCACTTCTCCTCCATGCTGTAGTTCCCTCTGGACTGCAGGGAGTGAACGCTGATTGGCTTTACTCACTTTACTCACTCAGGTCCTTTTCAGCAGCTTTGCTTGTCTGTCCGTTTATTTCATGCCCCCTTCTCCATTCCTACACAGGTCTGTGGCCGCTGCGCTCAGAGCCTGGCCGAGACACCGACGATATGCTGGTGCTGTCTTTCGTGGGACAGACTCGGTGAGGCCTCCTTCCGCAATGTTTGTCATTTAAGTGCTTGACAACCACAAATTGCTCCCATCTTATCAGTCTTCATCTTCTGCTTCCTCTTTCCACCCCCCTTTACCGCTCCTTACCACGCACACACACACGGACACACACATACATACACACGTGCATGCACATACACACTTGTTGCTGCAGAGTGTTGATGCTTAGCGGAGAGGAGGTGGAGGAGACGGAGCTTCCAGGCTTCGTTGACAACCAGCAGACCTTCTACTGTGGAAATGTTGCACATCAGCAGCTTATCCAGGTTGGTACACGCACACACGTGCGCACACGAACAGGAACAGGCTGCCACATCCTACTGCTTATGTGTAATTAATGTGCCCACCAAGCAATTCTTGCTTCATAATGATTAATTTAACAGTTAAGGGTCCCTGTCTATTTTCCAGGCCTTTACTTTAGAATAATAATTCCACTGATGCTTTTGACCTCTCTTGCATGATTTGAAAAAACTGAAATGTCCATTTCCCTTACATTTGCTGGACTGGACATTGGACCATTTGAATGCCCTTGAAGACGTGCATTTTAACCCATCAGAACAGCCTGTGTTATGGCTGGTAAATCGCTATACTGCCTGATTCATTGGAATCTTTTTTTTTTATGGAAATTCAGGTCCAAAGGGACCCTTTTGTTTGTAGGATGAAATTGAGATCAGTTAAGACCAATTTGATCCAGGTACATATTATTCTTACAAAACATGTGTGTTACATTAAAACTAGAGCTGTCAAGCGATTGAAATATTTAATCGTGATTAATCGCATTAATGTCATAGTTAACTCACGATTTTTTTGTCCCATAATTCTTCTCATTTTAATTCTCTTATCAACATGGTGAATTGCATCGGCTTGCCTTGTGCAAATGATTTTTTATTGATAACAACATTGGCATATACTGATCAAACAGGACGATACAAAGAAAGAGCCTATAGTGCAATTAAACGACTGCTTTGAACAAATGTCATTTGAACATAGCAGTCAGGCTACTGCTTCTTTGTTTTTTTTTTGTTTTTTGTTTTTTTTCAATAAAATAATTGCGTTAATCGCGCGATAAAAAATTTAACGCCGTTAAATTTGGTTTGCGTTAACGCCGTTAATAACGCGTTTAACTGACAGCTCTAATTAAAACATGTAAACATACAATAATTATTGAAATCGTTATTGGCTGATAAACATAAGAGAAAGCTTCAATATAAATAGTATAGTTAAATTCTCAGATTTATACATGGCTGTCGGATATTATCATTTTGTTGGAGGTTTTGGATGAATATTCTGAGTTCTCACAGTGCTCATATTTAAGCATTGTCAAATGCTCAAAACCTGCAGTGTGTAACTGTTTCACTGCAGCCATCACTCTTTTCAAACACATCCACCCACGTCTCAATCACACGTGACTGTTCTCTAAAATGAATTTGGTCTGCAGAGAGAAATCATTTTTTGAACAAAAGTGGTGCTTGCAGAAAGATGAGGTATGATGGGCCATGTTTGGACATGGTAGCATTTGTATTGTTTCCCACAGGCTAACACCAAGAACTACTACAAAGAAGCACTAGGAAAGCATTGATTGAAAACTATGATTAACCGTTCTTTAACCTTGACTAACAAATGATAATGGGCCTTGCTGAACAAAAATAAATCAAAATCTTCTCCACTATCTCAAATAAATGCCTGTTTTATTTATTCTTTTAAACTGTACTGCCGCCCAATAATTAGTTGCCTTAGAGTTTTTTTTGGGAGATCTGTAAGGAGACCATTGCAGTAAACAAGCCTACTATTAATAAATACATTTACACATTTTTGTATGTTTCTGGTGGACATGAGCCCTCTAAGTCTTGCTATGTTTTAAGGTGATAATAGGCAGAATTTGTAACTGATTTGATGTCCCTGTCGAAATGTAAATCTGAATCCATGATAACCCCTAGATTTCGGGCTTTGATTGAGGTATTCAGGGACAGTGAAGGTTTTGGGTTATTCTAAGCATGTAGATGTTGAATAAACAGGGTCCTAAGATTGAAACTTGTGGGACTCACGTTGGTTGGTTCTGATACAAATTTCCCAATGGAAACAAAGTATTTTCTATCTGGGAGGTAGGACCTAAACCAATTTAAGACTATGCCTGAAAGCCCCACACAGTTTTCTAATCTGTCAAGTATTGTATGTTCTACAGTCGAATGCAGCACTTAGGTCTAGTAGCATTAGTATTGAGATTTTACCAGAGTGTGTGTTAAGACGGATGTCGTTTAAAACTTAGATGTAATAGCAGCCAGTTGATGCGGGGAAGTGATTACGTTTCTGAAGGACAACTTTCTCGATGATTTTACTCATGAAGGGTAGATTTGATATCGGTCTGTCAGGGCTCCAGACTAACTTTTTGCATTGGTTGCACTGGTGCGGCAAACTTTTTTTTTTTAGGTACACCAAGCACCTTTAACGCTATAAGGTCACCTTTTTAATGCTCTCCATAACTTTCATATAATGTGAATGATTTTTAAACAAGAAAAATGGTGGCAGCCCGTAACCAATGTTTTCACCACCTTCTACTCGTGAAAATGCCCTGAACGGCAGTCAAACCTGTACATTTATTTTATATATAAAAAAATGTGTACAATTTCAGCTCAGTTTTACTGAGCTGAAATTGCTCAGTAAAACTGAGCAAGTAGAAGGGCTTATGCCTTCTACTTGGAAAAAAATCCAAGTAGAAGGGCTTATGCCGGTAATTTACCCCTAAAACAACATTTTGCTCGACTATTTCATCATATATTTATAGCAAAAGGAAATTTCAGTTTTCACCTGGGCAGCGTCGGCTGCACCAGTGCGACCTAGAAAAATGTGCAAGCTTAAATATTTTTTTCACACTCTGGAGCCACGTTACTTTTCCCTGATCAGGGTAGCAGTCCAACATTTTTGTTTGAAGTGGAGATATTGATGGCGCGTCTTATGCCTTCAATTTTATCGGTATAAAATACTGCATGCTCATTGCATCTCTGCGTGGAAATGCGATCAGGTTGTATTTGTGTTGGGTGGTTGGTCAGTCTGTCAACAGTTGCAAATAGGGCTTTTGCATTATTAGTATTGGTTTTAATGATATTGGAGAACAGTTTCTCTGGCAGTTTTTAATTCCAAATTGTAGGCACTGAGGCTCTCTGTATAGATGTCATTGTGAATATGAAGTTTTGTTTTACGCCAGATGTGTTCAACCTTCCTGCATTCTCTTTTCTGGGCTGTAACAGATGTAGCTTTTCTCAAGGGTGCCATTTGCTTAGTTGAGATGCTAGAAAATAATTCTGTGAAGATTTTCAGAGTATGTGGGTGGCCTGTAAATATTTAATAGAACTCTTGGAGCATTTCAATACAGTACAAAGTTATTGGAATGATCTAAAATCACTGGAAATCATCTGTTTCCACTGAAATACATTTTTGTTGTCTCTATCAGAACGGTTGCACTGGGATTCTGTTCTTGCTATGCTTCAGTTAGAAACATAAAATCCAGTTTAGAAGTGGTAATAAAATCATTAACGAGAAATTATTTGTTATTAAGGGACCTACATTCAGTAGACCCATCCTGATGGTGTAATTGATAGGCTTTAGGGTTGGATGTAATAGGTATTAGTAAGTAGGTAAAAAATATTTATAAGGCACATTTACAAACAGTTTTCACTGGAAGAAGTTCCGTACATGGTGCAAAAAGGCATATAAAGAACACATACCACATACGTACATAATAAACAACATATCACAAAAGGGGAGGAAAGGCCAGGGAGAAGAGGTGGGTTTTGAGCCTAGATTATATTAGTTTTGTGAGGTTAGCAGTTTGTCTAAATTTAATCTCTTAGTGATGTGTGAATGCAAAAGGTGCGATGTTTTTGACATAGGCAACCTTGGGTTCAGCAGATAATGCAAAAACTTCCTTTATAATGTGTCTACGGCTGAGCCCTTTTTTTCCTCTGTAATTTTAGGACTACTATAAGTACAGGGAGGGGGGGCTGGGGTGCCCGCCGCTTGCTAGTCGAGGTCTAATTTCTCCAGTGTGTCCAATAGTTCAATGAAATCCCTCTTCAAGAAGTTCTGACTGTACTCTTCAAAAACCATTTAATCCTGCATAGACAATAACCTGGGAGATTATTAGGTTATAATTGTGACTAGTCTCTTGTCGACATCACTAACTGTCACATATGGGAAGTAGCATGTTTTTAGTGTTCAAGTCCACGATTCAATAGTCAGGAACAACATCATTGCACACCTCGTCTCGCTTAGTTCCGCAAATATTTCTCAGTGACGGCCGAAATGAACAACTGCATGAGAAACCCGTTCAGCAAGGAAACCTCTGAAAGGCCTCAGGACTTCACTCTTAGTGAGCAGGAGAGTTTAACAGAGTTGTAAAGCCACAAAACATTGAAGTCTGCTTTCAAAAGGTGGTCGTTGATGGACTTTTGGATACGGCAGAACTGCGAATACCCTGCGCTGTGTGCTTTCTCCTTTCTTCTGCGACCACATATCCGTGTGTGAAAGGCTTCTCTTCACCTGCCATCATAAAACAAAATACACAAGCAGGATCGATGCTAAGCCGAACCTGAGACTGAGGCTGACCTCAATCGATCCAGACATTACAGGACTGTGTTCGCAGAGGCAGGCGCACCCTTCCCATTAATCCGGTGGAAGCTCAGTTATCAACATGCCACTTTTAATATTATTTGTATTTAGCCTAAGATTTTTCAAACAGTTTTCTGGTATACGGTATTGTTATTCTTAATGTTGTGTGTGTGTGTGTCAGTTCTATTGCTACCCCTTTGTACAGCTGACCGTTTTTAACAATAAATAATATTATTTTAAGGACTAAACGTGCCATCGGTCATAATAGTGGTACTTGGGCAGACCATTTTTTTCTGAGGTGGTATAACATTTTTGAGAACCACTGCACTAGCCTATATGTTATTTACGTGTGACACACTTGTGCCTTTGCCTTGATGGGTAATTCCTTTATTTATCGAGGTAATGTCTCCATAGAGAGTCAAGCACCCGCGGCGCTACCATTGGGCCTGGGCCCACCTATTTTAGGTCTGGGCACACCCATTTTGACCCAGGCCTATAGAGAGTAGTGAGTGATTTTCATTCTAGCTGTTCATCCAATAAGCAGCCTGAGGAAAGCGTTGAGTAAAAGCTTCTCAGCCAATCAGCGGCTTCTACCCCACGTGTGGAATGCCTGCCCACAGGCTGCAATACGCACGTTGATTCTACTGGGCAAATCATCACCTTTACAGCAAAACTCTGACCTACAGAAATGATGGAATGACATACTGGACAAGCAGATGATGGAGCTGAACACTTGTTTCAAGCCCGACACATACGGCTTTATGTGAGCCGCTGCTGCCTGCTTGCCACGGCCAGACACCTTTGGTGACAAGGCTCTCATCTGGCCCGCCTGCGCGCACTTTTCCATTCCGGTGGAAGACGCAGAGCACACTGTGTTTGTGCAACAGCTTAAAAGAAAGGCAAAGGCCAACAAGACCATTAATGAGAAAATGAAACACTCGTAGAAGTGCCCCCGTGATATTTTCCCCAACATGAACAGCCTCCTCACATTGCCCATGAAGACAAAAACTGTAGACTCTTTTCAGCGTTCAATCGGATAAAAACAGGCACCAGGGCAACAATGTTGACAGATAGACTGAACTCTTTGTCCCTGCTTTCATTTGAAAGGGAATTGACTGATTCACTGGAATATCAAGAAATACTTGCTGTGTTCAGGACGAAACCCCGCAGTCTCCTGCTGTAAGCCCCACAAGCAAGTTTTAATTGAATTGTGTGCATTTGTGATTATTTATCAGTTATCTCGGAAATTACTGTTGATCGTTTTCCTGCTGTTTTTGATTAGCAGCTGTGTCAGATTTAATGCTGCTGTTATTTCATGTCCATACAGTTCTTCTGTCATTCTGAATTTATAAAAAACAGTTATAATTTTGGACAGTTCCCTGCCCGCCGTGCTGGGTAAATAAATAGAGAGAGAAACGGACCCTCCAAAGATATAATTCCGTTTCAGTCTTTTTGTGTATTGAACGTTCAAAAGAGATAAATGAAGTGAGGCTTACTGCCAAGGTATGTCTTTGTCCGCTTCAGCTCTGAAATGAGGACGGCGACACAAGAGCCACACAGGTAGGCTACTGAGTCGCTGTCCTCAGTGCCGCAGAAAAGCGCTGAAACGGAGATGAAGGGGAACCCGTTTTTTTTTTTTGGCTTATTTTAACTGGCCCATCCAGTTTTCTGGAGGCCCACCCACAATTGAAATCCTTGCGCTGCTAGTGCAGTCAAGGAATTGTGATTCATTTTTGTGTAGTTCAAATGGAAACCTAACATTATAAGGTAAGAGGACACCCGAATTTCCGGAAGGTAAATTCCAGTGTCACCTTATAAAGTCATGTTAAAGTCATTTTATGAGGAATCACACAATTTGTAAAATCTGACTCCATGCGCAAATCATCCATGATTGAAAAAAGTAGCTACTATAAATCTATGGTCGTGAACTATAAATATAAGCCACTCTACTCCAAGTAGAGTGGCTTATATTAATGGTGCTTGCCAAACTGACTGAAAATCCACATAGTTAAAATACATCTCGTCGCTCAGTACTTGCTGTCGCTCGCATTTCTTAGTTGGTAGGTAAATGGTTGCTCTTCGCTGTCTGGCCGAGTGTAGTTGGAAGTGTAAATTTACCTTGAACAGAGTGCTGTTCTTTCTGTTTTATTATGCTTGCTTCTCCTTTGTTTTCCTCTCCCGTCCAATAAAATATCCTCTCGAATGCCTTTCTCAGATCATTTTGATAACTGTCAACTTTCTCTGTCCTGCAGCCCTTTCTCCTACTGTTACCATAGCTAAGCAAGGTCTGGTAGTCGTTTGCAATTATCATGTGCCCATACACCTCAGATGATGTTCCTTTACTTTATTTTAAACACATATTTTTCATTCTCTAAAAAAGTATCCTCTGCAGTCCTTGGGAGAATGTAATTAAGAGTTTATTTTCAACTCCGTTTCCAAGCCTCAACAACAATAAGCCTTCTTAATGAGGCTGAGAGCTTGATGGAACATTATCAAGTTGGAATCTGTGCTTCCATGCGCAGCACGATGCTACAACCCACTGGTTTGAGGCGTGGGATGACAATTATTCAAAATCAAAGTTTTTGCCCTTTCTCATAAAGTTTGTAAATTGATTCTTAATGCTTAATTGTTCCACTTAATTAACTTAGCTGGCACACTTTTTGAGCTAATTGGATATGGTAGGGGGGAGGTGGAAAAGAATAGTACCAGCAGATTTTGGCCTCTATCTAATTTTCTTTATTATTAAAGGACGCAGCCCCCTCGAATTTAACTCCATAAGGGGGAAGCGTCACCATCCGACTCACCGGGCTCTGTCTCCTGTGTGTCCTGTGTACAGATAACGTCGGGCTCGGTGCGTCTGGTGCTGCAGGAGAGCAAGGCGCTGGTCAGCGAGTGGAAGGAGCCCCAGGGCAGGAACATCAGCGTGGCCGCCTGCAACCACACCCAGGTGGTGCTGGCCGTCGGCCGCGCCCTCTTCTACCTCCAGATCCTGGCTGGGGAGCTCAAACAGATAGGGTGAGACACCATTCAACACCTTCATGCACACAGCAGCACGCACAACACATGCACAAAACACACCACACACACACGCACAGACGCACGTGCGACACACGCACAGACGCACGCGCTACACGCGCACGCCAGACACACAAGCGCCACACACAAGCGCCACACACACACGTGCACACACGCGCGTGCAACGCGCGCACTGGAACACGCGCACACAGGCTCGAACACGCGCACACAGGCTCGAACACGCGCACGCTACACACGTAGCAGACACACGCATGCAACGCACGCATACATGCAACATGCAAACACTCCAGATATGCCGAGGAGCTCAAACAGATGGGGCGAGACCTACAGACTCTCTAGCAAATGCTTTGCCATGTTATCTTCGTTATTTGTCTAGCTATCCCCTTTTCTTTTTAGTGTTACTTCAGAGCCGACAGATATCTCACAAGTCAGTCTGTTCATTGTGTGTTCTGCAGCACCACATTGATGGAGCATGAGGTGGCCTGTCTCGACATCACCCCCCTGGGGGAGGCTGGCGACCAGTCCCCCCTCTGCGCAGTTGGGCTGTGGACGGACATCTCAGCGCGGGTGCTAAAGCTGCCCTGCTTCACGACCCTCCACAAGGAGATGCTGGGAGGAGGTGAGGGGGACGGTGTTATGCTGATTAATCCCAGGGGGGACACAACTTGTCAGATTAACGACGAGAGGGTGTGTGTTTGGTCAAATGGGTGTATTTGATTGACAGGTCCACTGCTTTCCATACAGCGGGGAAAAAGGGTTTCTGTTGACGAAATCAAACCAATGTTTGTCTCGTCTGTCTTGGTTCTTCGGTCTGTCTGTGTCGGTCTGTTTCTCTCTTTTTCTTGGGTCTTTGTCTCTCTTTCCAAGCAGAATGACTTATTTTACATAATGGATGCATTTGCGAAATGAGACAACACAGTAGAAACAAATTTCACACGGATTATCAACAGTGGTGTATTCAACCAGATAATGAAAAGGGGATGATGAAGAGGAATGGCGCCTTATTATTACCATTATGATGAAGGAGTTATCAGATCACGCTACCCGCTATTGGCAAACCACTCTGCTATACTCTACTGGCTCCCAGTTTAGCGATATAATTTTGAGGCACATTACAGATGTCTTTTGAAGCCCTTAGGGGCATAGCTCCACCCAGCATGATGCTTGACCCAAGAACACTCCGTTTTCTTGGTAGGGCGTCCTTGATCTTCAGGAGGCCGATTTTCAAATGAAAGGTATCCGGACTCATTCCAGTAGGACCTTTAGGCGTTTGGAATGCCCTGCCTTAATGTGAACTCGATTTCAAAATCACTTCTTACGTCTCCTTTGGTGTATTTAGCTTTCATCCTATTTGTAATTCAGCCTTTCATGTTTTAATTTATTAATTTGTTTATTTGATCATTCTTTATCTTGCGTGTGTGTGTGTTGAATTATTTTCTAATTCAATTCCTTAAAGCTTTTCTTTGATTTGGCCCATCAAAGCACTTTATCAATTTTTTATAAAAGGAGCCATACAAATAAAGTTTCATAATTATATTTCTTATGCTCTCATGCTGTTGGGGTAAGTGCTGCTCGGTGAGCAGATCATTTTCATTGATTGTTTTCCATGTGTTACAGACATGTCAATGCAAAATAGTTTTCTTTCCCCCTCAGCTGCTTGTCTGTTTTATTCTGCACACGGCAACAGGAGTTGCATTGTACATTTTGGCATAACTAGTCGATATGTCATGTTCTGTTGCCTTATCACAGACTTATTTTCAGAGTATGCATCCCAAACAGCAACTCACGTGTGTGTGTGTGTGTGTGTGTGTGTGTGTGTGTGTGTGTGTGTGTGTGTGTGTGTGTGTGTGTGTGTGTGTGTGTGTGTGTGTGTGTGTGTGTGTGTGTGTGTGTTGAGGGGGGGGGGGGGGATTCTGGTACAACATAAGATAAAAACACTGGCAGTTCAGATATTATTTTGTGATCCTCCATAAATAGCTGTTGAGGGGCTTTGTTTGAAATGTCACAAATATATATTCATTGCAATTGTTCGTCTATAAGACATATCTCGGCTGGTGTTTAGGAGGGACAGCTGTTGAAACATTATGCATTTCATTGCAGTTTATGTTAAAATCGTTTACGGTCAAAATTTGAGCACAAAATGATTTTGTTATTACAGGAAGCATAAGCTTGCAGTTTTATTAACCTCATTAAATGGCTGCTCACCAAAGCAGAGAATATCCTACGGCAGTGTTGTCATAGGAGCACGCTCTGTTGGGTTTCCTCCTCTTGTGATGGCGCCTGTGTTTTTCAGAAATCATCCCCCGTTCCATCCTCATGACCACCTTCGAGGGCAGCTACTACCTGCTCTGCGCTCTCGGGGATGGAGCACTCTTCTACTTTGGTCTGGACCTGCAGACGGGTGCGTCTTACCTTCTTGCCTTCATTCTTTTCACCACATAAAATCTTTCATCAAACACAAAATTCCCCATCCAGCTCTGATAGAGGAAGTGCCTTAAAAAACGTCCATCTGAGACACTTCACTTTTTGTAACCACATCACTCAGCACTGTTGGTAGGACATGAGAACAAATTAATAATACCATTTTTTTTTTTATTGTTGCATCCATTGCCGCGGGGATGCAAGAGGAAATTTCAGCGGCAGAGCCATAAGGAGGCATACTAAGTTCTGTTTGAGCTACCATAACAGACTCCCGGGCGCCATGTAGAACAGATTAATTTCAAAATAAAAATAAATAAAAATTCCAACACTCGTCCATTGATACCAGCCTGCTGTAATGTCGTCCTACTCCTCCCTCCTCATATTTAACCACAGTTTGAACACTATTTCCGTGGAAGACCCACAGTTTGGTGTATTTGTTTGATTTGTGTTTCTGTGTATGCGGCCGTTCAAAGGCCTGCTGCGCGAGCGCAAGAAGGTGACCCTGGGCACCCAGCCTACAGTGCTGCGCACCTTCCGCTCACTGTCCACCTCCAACGTGTTTGCCTGCTCCGACCGGCCCACCGTCATTTACTCCTCCAACCACAAGCTGGTGTTCTCCAACGTCAACCTCAAGGAGGTCAACTACATGTGCCCGCTCAACTCGGAGGGATACCCAGACAGGTGAGGGGTCCCCTGTGTGGGGGGATTTATAGGATAGATCACCGTTTCTCACAGGCTCCCTCTCAGACAATGTCTGGAGAACAGGTGTGGTTCCTTTTCAACACCGCAATAAAAGAGATAAAAATAAAAAGTAGATGTAAATAATGCATTTGCTTTCCTGCAGTCGCAAAAAGGTCTGTCATTCTCAAAGCATAGCTGCCATCGATGTTCTTGGAAGTACTTTATCTGAAGTTTACCTCACCTAAAAGAGCTGTTCGGTTTTTAAGTCTTTTTTTTATTTCTTGCCCAGTTTGGCTCTGGCCAATAACAGCACCTTGACTATCGGGACCATAGACGAGATCCAGAAACTCCACATACGGACGGTTCCCCTCTATGAGTCTCCCAGGTCGGTCACCCTTCTCAAATGTTTAGAATGTATAAAAGCAATAATACTGAATAATTATTGAGTTAGAATGGGTGGAATAGGTACCCTTGTGCTTCTCATCGTTCCTTCTCTGTATTATTATTTTTACTATTTTCTAACATCTTCACTTTATTTTTACTCTGTTAAGGTGCTAATATGGAACGCATTGCACTCCTCACCATCTGTGTTCATTCTCATAGTTTCTTCCTGGACAATAAGAGAGGTGTTTCCTTACCCCTTTAGGGCTTTGTGTAAGGGGTTGTTGTGTAACGTGGGCCTGTGAGGGTCTTTGAGACTGTACCTGGGATTAAGGGATGTATACTAATAACATTGACGTGACTTGACTTCTGGTCCACGCTTCCCCAGACGTATCTGCTACCAGGAGGTGTCGCAGTGTTTCGGGGTGCTGTCCAGCAGGGTTGAGGTGCAGGATGTTAACGGCACAACGTCTGCTGTCCGGCCCAGTGCCAGCACTCAGGTATGCGTGTATGTTTGCACATTGGGATTCATAGGACAGGGGGACAGTAGGCCCCAAGAAGCCAGGGCATCTGTAGTTAAAATACCTATTATACTCTAATCTTGTTGGACCCTACGTTATAACAGAACTTCTGGGAGGAAACGGCACAGAGCCTTGGCTGGAAACCAAAAAGTGCCTTGATTCATGTTTTGTTATAGAGCGATTCTAGTATGGATGAAGTGGAAGAAGCCTATAATGAGTATATTTCTTACTAATTAGGAAAAAAGAAAGGAAGGAACAGCAAGTTCACCTATATTTCAGCTCATCTGCGATTAGACTTTAGATATTAATCCAAAATCTGATTTAGGAGATTCATTCTAACTGAATACTGTGCTGTATATCCCTATGTATTTGGGTGCAGGGACCAGCAGGTTTGCCCGTTGCGGGGGAAAGATCTGAGTAGGGGAAAGAGACATGGTTGTGTCACTAGCATCTCATTATTCAGTGTAAGTGGTGGGGGTGGTGGCCAGGAATAGCAGGGAGTGTGTGCATGCACCAGTGGACCTGCAGGCGCAGTCGTCAAGGCCCATGGAGGGATGGGGCTGTCAGATAAAGATGGCCTGGTGATCAGGGCCGCCCCCTCCCAGGTAAGACCATGTCACAGCTGGGAGCTTCTCAATATAGTCCCACTGGTGAGCCTGCTCACAGGTGCTCTGGGACACTTAACACCTGGGGAAGGTGTTCCTACACTGAATAACATTAAGAGAAGGAAATAGTATTTTTTTTAAGGTGGACTGAACTGGATAAGAATTAAAGTTCAATGCACACGTGTGTGTCCACTCTTTATGCTGGTGCGATGCCCAACAGCGTACGTCAACATTGAATACTTTTTTAAACAATTCTCACGTAGCCATCATTGATTTACACATAGCCGGTGATGTCACCAGAGTTGGCGGAGCTGAAAGTAAACGGCCACAAAGACGTCAGGTCGAAGAAAGAAGCAGTGGTGATACTGCATAACTCCAGGGTGTATTGCAAAACCAATTTGATGGGAATACGTTACCAAACCCTGGGTCGCTCATTATGGGCTGGCTGCAGTTATATTGACAATAAATACGACTTTACTTCCACAACAACAAGCTTCCACTATGCAGGAGTATGTGCAAAGCCCACAAAAAATACCCACACACAAAACACGCTATATAGATATACCATATACATTATGTACAATATGGTTTGTACTTACTTGTAAGGGATTCCATATTGAGGATTTATATTGATGGCAAGATTGTATTTTTTTGCTTAGTAGTGGATATGAATACATTTTATGGTTATTTTATGAACCAGGCCAGTGAGTCTATCGGGAGCTGCTACCAGCAGCAAACGGTCATTCCATATACCAAAGGGGCAGGGGATGAAAGTACCCCAATATATCTTCAAAGTATTAATAGCCATGACAGAGCAGCAGAAGAGCCTCAAGTGGTCTCATAGCAGGTGATGTAACGTCTACCTTAAGGACTATGGATTGCAATTAAACCACAACCCGAGACCTGGAGCAATCATGAATGATAATAAGTACAGACCCGCTATGCTATGAAAACAATATCATACCTAATAGCCCACACAGCAACCATTCCTCTTGAATGACAACACTTCGGCCATCCACTGAACACATTCTAATCATATGGTTTCCAAAGATGCAAGAGCGGTCACTCTGTGGCGTTGTCATACTCCTATCTCAATGCAGGAATTCAATACACGGGTCAAAATGAGAAACATTTAATTAATGCAGATATTATAATTACTGCTGATGGTTTCTTGGCAACATGTTTGTCGCAACAAATGCTGCTGCCGTCATTTTAACACAGCGACTGCTCTTCGTGTGCCCTGTGCTTTGCTATTGAGTCGCTTACAAAATAATGCACTTCTCAACCACTATGAATTAATTGTGGACTTTCGGCCATTCGATGAAAACACCTCGTTTGGGTTACTGATGGGGCGGAAGCTGGGGGCAGCTGTTAGACAAGGCTGTTTCGGTTTTCTTTTTTGAGAGGAGGGTTTTCCAGCTCAAGCTCCAATGCTTTTCTTTGCAGTTGTCGACTCTATGTGGCAAGTTATAGATTGTGTCTTGATTGTGTAACACAAACACAGCCACAGCCACACACAGCAACACACACACACAGCCCGGGCAAAGCCAAGCCGGTAAGGTTGCGGCTTGACACACCCTCCAATTTCACTGTCTTGCCTGTGTAAAACCGAGGGGGTATAATCCGCCTTCGCCAAGGAGCTGGCTTTCTTGGTTCAAACCCCAACATATTCTTTATTTTGCTGACCACATGTTTTTTTTTACTGATGAAAGCCTCGTAACAAAAGTTCCTCTGCTGGTTTCTCGTAGATCTTACCATCTATCCCTGTCTTCGTTAATTGCGACTGCATAACCTTCTCTAACATGATGGTCAGCAGCTCACGAATTTGACAGACTCTCTAGACTTGCTGTTTTGTCTCTAGACAACGCAGCGAGTCTGGAGAGTCTGTCGGACTTGGGTAGAGGTGTTGCTGCGTTGTCTCTAGACAACGCAGCAACACCTCTACCCAAGTCCCACCCCTGGAACCCTGCAGCCTAGTCTAATCGCATTAATAGGAAAATTATCCTCCAAAATGTGTAGGGTCAGAGAGGTTAAATTGGAGTGCGAAAATGTATTTCCAGCAGTGGGGGAGGCGGGTATATGAAAACAGCAGCTGTCAGTCTGCCTGCCTCTTCCCTCCCTCTTCATCTCTCATCTTATAGACCCTCAACAACCCGACATACAGGTCAAAACAAGCAGCCAATCTGTTTCGTGTTTGTCCGTCTATATAACACTCACGTATTTCATCTCCCCCCCGCAGACCTTATCTGTGTATCCACTATCTGTCTATTCTTTGATCCATCCAACCAATGCGTCTGTCAGCCTGTCTTTCATCTCTCCATCTCTTCCCATTTTCTCTCTCTCCCTGCAGGCTCTCTCCAGCAGCGTGAGCTCCAGCAAGCTGTTCCCCAGCAGCACTTCGCCCCACGAGGTCTCCTTTGGGGAGGAGGTTGAGGTCCACAGTCTGCTGGTTGTGGATCAGCACACCTTTGAAGGTAAGCCCTCCAGGGGGGCCGGGGGTTCTCATCAAGCTAATGCTTTGCTGGTGCCGGCTGCTGGCTGTTACACGAAGCACCTGGCGGTGAAGTAACGCATTCAATGCTCGGGGAGCAGAGCCTAGGTATATCAGCTAACGCGCAAATAAACAGTGAAACAAACCCTCCATACAGGACCAAGTGCAACAGAGCTCAATTCAAATGCGAATTTCAGCTCGAAACAGTGCATGTCCAACTGTGTGGTTGAAATTGGTTTTAAAAATTGCAGAATTAATGATGAATAAACATCAAAATTAAGATGGTGAAAATACGATCTAGCTAGCCATTATTGCTGAAAGTGCAAATGCGCTGTAGCTTTCATTGGATATCAATGTTTATCACCCACTGGGAGACAAGGTACTCAGCCAAGTCCACAGAATGGCAGAAAGTAGGTCAAATTAATTTGCATTCTACCTAGCTTCAATCGAATCACTGTAACACACTGTAGTACATTACATATGGCCGGCTGAATTTCAGATGAAAACTAGTTTTGATCTTTGTAATCCTCATGATCTGGAGCATAGGGAGTTTGCTAGCTGGTAGACTGCAGCAACCAACTTCACTGCTAAAATAAACTCGGCACTTGATTGCTTTTTGGTTGTATATTTTGGAGCCTTACCATTAAAAGGACACTTCACCCATTTGCATTATGTATCGTTAGAAACCCAGTCATATTTTTTAATGGTCTTGCATGACGCTGAATTACATTACCTGAAGAAGCAAAGTGCTGAATACATTGTTACAAAAGCTGGAAGCTCGGAACATTTTAAAATTGGAATGGAGTCTCTTGGTGAAAAATACATAGGCCTTATTTTGCAAACCCGTACCCGCCCAAACCCGTAAATTGATAGCCACGCCCAACCTGCACCCGAAGGAGAACATTAGATGGAGCCTGGGAATTACACTATCTGGTGTTTGGCGTCATCCAAATTGTGCGCGGTCACCCGTCGGGTACCTGTACCCGTGCAGGAGTCTGGCCTAGATAACCCCCACTACGAGTTTTTACTTGTTGTGGGAAATACCAGAAGCGTCCGAGAACCAGACGCTGTCTTTAATTCATAATATCATCTGGAGGTGCACACAGCTTTTGGCCGTGATATTATATTTAAAGGTTGGGTATGGAATTCTCTTTTTTGGCCATTTTGCAAAGTTACTTGAAATCCTTATCATAACCCACTTACAGCCAGAGTTAGAAGTACTGACATGAAAATTAAACAAGTCAATCATCTGTGGAACGGGCAGGGCTCGAAAAACTCCAGCCAATGATTTCCAGACCCACCGAGTGGCATTGGACAGTAAGTACGTCAATCAAACGGTCGTACTGCACTCCCCCTCCCCCGCTCGTGACCCCTTCGTGCACCTACTCAAAGCTCGTGACCCAGAGCAAGCTTCTGTTTGTTGTTATCCTGCGGTAGCTACTGGAGCTAACTAGCTCGCTCTCGCTCGTGCATGATTGCGCATCCATGTACTTGGAATGGGTGGAGTCAGAGTCAGCGTTGAAGGAGAGGGGGTAGGACCATTTGAGTTGTGTATTTTCAAAATCTGCTGGCGTTTCGCAAATCCCATACCCAACATTTAATATTACGGTATATAGATACCTATATATTACATAATATTATATTATTTAGATATCGAGCTCCGGGAGTCTGCAAACGGAAACAATCACTTCTCCTCCATGCTGCAGTTCCCTCTGGACTGCAGGGAGTGAATGCTGATTGGCTGTTATGTTACGTCCCTCGGTGATTGAACACTGATTGCCATTGTGGGAGTTGTCGTCTTCAATCCACAAGAGCAATCCTACTTAGTTATCAAGCATCCACATAGCACCAGCAAGAAACAGCTTGGTTGCATTGGAAATAAATAAGTTAAATCGTCAAAACAAATTAGAACATGATGTAAGGGCAAATATTCCTTCTAAATCAAATGTTTAGTTCACACCACAATTCAAACATCTGATTTAGAAGGGCGCCTAAACATTTTCTTCTCATCCCTAATTTGATCAGGGTCTTTGCATACAGCAACATTGGCCGTCTTTCTGACATGAATGCCTGTTCCGTGTGTGTGTCTGGCTGTGCATTGTGGTGGTTGATTGTGTTGGTCCAGTGCTCCACGCCCACCAGTTCCTGCCCAGCGAGTACGCCCTCAGCATGGTCTCCTGCCGCCTCGGACGGGACACCTCCGTTTACTTTGTGGTGGGCACAGCCATGGTGTACCCCGAGGAGGCCGAGCCGAAGCAGGGCCGCATCATCGTCTTCCACTACACTGACGGTGAGGTTGTCCTTACCACCACCACCACCACCACCGTCATTAAACAACCCGTCATAACCTCCTCGCCCCTCCACCCCGTGCCCTCGTACATGCAGAATAAGTTGTCGCTTTCACAACTTCCGGAAGCTTCCTCAGTCTCTTTTTATTGTTTTTCACTTTTATTATCTATTGTCGTCACCCTTCATTCAGTAGCCGCCCATACCCCCCTTCTAACACTTCTCTTTATCCCTCCCTCTGTATCCGTCACTGTCTCATCTTTTCTTTTTGAATCCTTTTTAATTTCTCTTACCTTCCCTCCCTTTCGCCATCTAGTATTTGTACTTTCTTTTCGTCGCTTATCAACACGTTTTAACCTTTTTCTGTGTTGTTTTTTGTTTGCCCCCCTCGCTGGTCTCCCTCACTTTATCATCATCTTATCGTTTCATCTCAAGCCACGGCTCATCACTCCCTGCTCCCTTCCCCCCCTCCCCCTTTTCTCCGTTTCATTTCTCACTTCCCGCTTCATCTCCCGATCTCCTCCCTCACACTCAAACCGGCTTCCAATTCATTTATTTTTTCTATCACCCCCAATTCTCTTTTCATCACACCCTTTTGACTCTGTCACACTTCTTTCTATCTCCCTTTGTTTCTCTTTTGATCTCAAAACCATGCCCTGCAAAGAAACGTATTTTTCTAGCTGACGAGGTGTCTGCCATGGCGCCCGCGTCACTTTAGCGACGGGGTTATTGACGGCAGCTCTTGTTTACTTTCCTCGCAGGCAAGCTGCAGACTGTGGCTGAGAAGGAGGTGAAGGGGGCTGTGTACTCCATGGTGGAGTTCAACGGCAAACTGCTTGCCAGCATCAACAGCACAGTAAGTGTGTGTGTGTGTGCGTGCGTGCACGTGTTTGCCGGTCTGGCCCAGGAGGAAACGTGGGTCAGATAATCGTTCAAACTGATGACACTGGCCTGCTGGTGGCGAGAGAGTGTGCATGAACATCAGTCTCTGTCAGCGGCTGCCAGGCCAGCCTGGCTCTTGGAAGCTTCAAGCTGCTGTGTAGCAGCAACATTACTAGCCCTGGAATGGATCTACACTTGGCTTGTAGTATATGGGGTGCCTGATCAAGAAAAGCTATCTATGAGAATCGTAGGAAATGTACCTCTCAGTGTCACCTGAATTTCAGTTAATTGACATTGAAAGTTACCTCAAGTGTTAGTGAGACAAGGGGCCGGGAAAGTGTCAGCAGTGTCTGGAATGTTGGATTTGAGGGAGACGAACAGACCATAATAAGTAGAAAGACAGACTCTTCAAATCGCATAACGGGTGTCTTTCCAATGCTTGGTTGAGTTGCTCAACTTTTTTCTCTTGAGAATGAAATCCATATCCTGGCAGAGCAATGATGCATCATTACAGACATGAGACTGAGAAATAAAACAAGACCAATGATGCAACTACAGGTGTTATCATGGCCAGTGCATTCGTCACCTTTTGAGTTATTTTCATCCATGCTCTCTTGAGCTGTTTTTAATAAAGATGGATTAAACTTCACGTTTAGCTGCAGCTGTTAGTTGACACTGTATAGCTGTTTCTAACAGTTTATATTACACACCCAATCTTGGTTTGACCCATATTGTATATAAAAAATACCACAGCCCTATGTGACAATCCTGTACAATTCATATATGCCCCTATGGATAAATGAAAAAAGCCATGGCTGGCTGCAGAGCTAATACCTCATAAGCCCCTATGAGATGGGATTGCTACCAGATAATATTATTTTCCAGATTTTGAGGTCGCTACGCACCCTGATTTCAATTGTGTGTGTGTGTGCGTAAAAGGAGAAGCAGCTAACAAATCTGTAGAATATTTCTCTGTAAATATCCACATCCCCCTGTCAGTCACGCTTGATAATGTCTGACTTGCCTGTTTTGAGCATGTCACTGTTAATTTCCATATAAATGAAATGGATGGCAATGAAAGGAATTGTGCAACTGTAAACCTCTTGCTTTTTTGCTTTTTTGCATTTTTATTATTATGAAATGGTGTTGCCAGTTCGGTCCAGAAAAGCATTGCAAATTATTAAACAAACTGTTGACTGAAACCCTGCTGTAGCACGCCAGTAGAATAACCCACACTGTCTGCAATGCTAATCTAGTCCAAAATAGGCAGCCTCAAACAAAGTCCAAACGGACCTTTATGCTGTTGTAAACAAAGTATATATATCTACGAGTTGCATGGTAAAAGTTTCTCTCCAAAAACTAAAATGGTCAAAAGAATAATTAGCTGGTGGCTGTTTGAATGTCTGCAGGGATTCAACATTTTCATGTTTTCATATTTTTAATTATAGCCTTTATGTAAACTATTGGAAATGCGTCGTCATGGATTCATACAACAGCCTCCTGCCAATGACCGCTCTTTGGAACGCGCTGTCCGAAACCAGCCCTCCCACCCAAAAACCACCCATTTATTTATTTATTATGTTACAATCAATCGCCTCTTAATTAAGACTGAGACGGCATGGGTTTTGGGGGCATTTGTTTGTATTTGTCCATCCGGGGTACTGCTGATGAAGGGGGAGCAACAATGGAACCCACATACGGCCCCAATTACTCACACCACTACACACACGCTTTCCCGTTTGAGTGTGACAACTGGGTTCGATTTGAGGTTTGATGGGTTTTATGTATTCGTTCTTTTTAAAAGGGTTAGGGTTAAAAAAATATTGTGGCGTTATCCAGCATCTGGATAAAATAAGTTGTATGGACACACACTTAACATTAAAGACTTAAATTAAATGATTCATCAATTATTCACCCAAAGCTTGTTCAGAGTATACATTAACAGCCTATTGGGAACTGCAATTTTTGTTGTCCTTCAAAGCTAGCCATGCAATGTTGAATGTCTTAAATAAATTGCTATTGTAAGCACAGTCGCAGAGTTACAGGGAACAACTTTCCATGTTGACGGTCGGATGGGATGTAGGTGAGCGTCCAGGTGGGCATCCGACCCCGACTGTCCTCAGCCAACTCCTGTGGTGTTCTTCTAGGTGCGTCTGTACGAGTGGACGGCAGAGAAGGAGCTGCGCACGGAGTGCAACCACTACAACAACATCATGGCCCTCTACCTGAAGAACAAAGGGGACTTCATCCTGGTGGGGGACCTGATGAGGTCCGTTCTCCTGCTGGCCTACAAACCCATGGAGGGCAACTTTGAAGAGGTGTGTGTGTGTGTGTGTGTGTGTGTGTGTGTGTGTGTGTGTGTGTGTGTGTGTGTGTGTGTGTGTGTGTGTGTGTGTGTGTGTGTGTGTGTGTGTGTGTGTGTGTGTGTGTGTGTGTGTGCGTGTGCACCAGTTTTACACCTTCTGAGGAAACCACGGTTACCGGTAAAATCATAAAAAAGCCAAAGGAAATTCAATTATGGCACACATTAGGCAGGGAGGTCCCGGAGTGCAGAGCGGAGCTGGACCCGGCAACTCAAAACAGTGGTTGGGGCTAACGGAACAAAAAATATATATAGTTGCAAGCAACCATGACGGGGTCTGACCGTATGAACGACAGTATGACTGACAGTATGACCGACAGTATGACTGACAGTATGACAGTATGACCGACAGTATGACCAACAGTATGACAGTATGACCGACAGTTTGACCGTAGACTGCCAAGGGCAGATTAGAGTATATTTTGAGAAATAGAAGTCTTCCGTACCCCGAGGTATGGTGAGCTTCGTCGGTATGTTAATTGGCATTGGTGTGCCTTAAAAACGTTTTTTCCAGAAGTGAACATATCAAAACAATCACCCACCATGTTTCTGAAGCATACTGTGTCCAAATCCACTGTCAAACGGATGTTTGCAAAATTAAATGTGTACCGCCTTAAGGCCCAGCCTGCATTGTAGAGAGGCCGTGGTTCAGACAGGCAAATTCGAACAAATGCATCCAATTTTTTTTTTTATTATTTGGCATGGAATCTACCCTTTGTAGCCATATTCAACAGCCGAGCCTACGTGTTTTTGACACAATGTTAGAGCTGTATAAACATCGGAGATATGCATGTATTTCACTTTAAAATGTATATCTCTGCCTTCGTTAGCCTTATTGCTATGAATTTCACACCATATAGTCCCACAGTCACCTAGTACATGTTTGCAGAGTTTGCAGCTTTTATCACTTCCGGCAACAAATCTTTTGGGTTTTGGGTGTTTGGTCAAGTTGAAGCCATTGCATCAAGTTATAATGATCTGACCATATTGGTCAGACTCTGAATGTTGTTCACCATGACGTATGGTGAATGTATAACAAGTTTCATGCGTATTGCACTTTCCTATTGGAAATGACAGCCTGTTGATTAAGTTACATTTCAAAGGCTTGTTATAGTGGCACCTATAGTTAAGCCTGCCAATTTTCATAACTTGTGTGTTATGTGTCACTTGAAGTGCCTTCCCTCCCGTCCCTCTCCCCCATCCATCTAACCCTTTAACTCAAAACACGGTAATGCAAACACAAACTTTTTGTGAAACACTGCACATTCATTGCAGTGTTCATAGGCAAATCATTTTTCAGAATGACGCAGGAGGTGCCGGATCCAATAAAAAAGGTTTTGGATCCAACATCTGAGTTGCCGGAACATGATCCGTCATGTTCCGACACAAATTAAGCACTGGGTATATAGAACGTGTCGTAAATTCGCATCACAAATCTGCACCTGGCTTTTCCGTCATATTCATCAGTTTCATGTTTTATGAACGTTTTTGCATTTAGTTTTTGTAGCGCATAGCCCTCTCCTACCCTCCTCTTGGGTGTGTTCCAATGGGTTGCAGTGGAAGGGATTAGGAGAGTTAACCCTGAGACACGTGCACAAAATAACACAATGCACATGCAGAGTCCAACTCATTCACCAAGCTAGGGAGAGCCCTACAGATAAGCCTGTTTTGGGATGAACAAAAGATTTGCAAGACACACACACACACACACAGACACAGACAGAGAGAGTGTGTGTGTATCTACTAGGGCTGTAACAATATACCAACTCACGATTCGATTTGTATCACGATTATTGACCCACGGTTCGATGCATCCCACGATTTTTTTTCATTTAAAAAGCAGTTTATTTAAACAACTTGTTGTAACATTTAATAACAAATGATTTGGAACACTGAACAGATTTGAACAGAAATAATTATATTAAAGTATAGCAAAATGAAAAAATAAATAACAAAATATTGCAGTTGGATGATGCTTGCTGGTAGGCAAAATCCCGCAACTATTTTTGTGGTTTGGGCTTATGCATTTAAAAATATTAATGTGAAATAAATAATAGTAATTTGAATAGTTTGGTAGTACTAACCAGCGTTCCTGTTAGAAAAATCTGTGCTGGTCAGAGTGACCTGCATAGGTTTAGTTTTCGGTCAAATATCCTTTTATCGCTTCTTATTAGGCTATGTAGCTTAAATAATGACATAATCAGGCGGCAGGCCGTATAGAATGCAACATGATTAATATCCTAACTTTCATATAGATGGGGGGAAAAAACATGAACGTCTGATTTGCAATAACGAGGCATAGTGTTACGAGTAGCGTATGTGTGTGCGCGAGAATGGCAGTGTGTTTGTCTGTGGGTGACGTCAACGAGTGAGTTGACGAGCGAGGAGAGCGAGCGGTATCGTGTGTGTGTGTGTGTGTGTGTGTGTGTGTGTGTGTGTGTGTGTGTGTGTGTGTGTGTGTGTGTGTGTGTGTGTGTGTGTGTGTGTGTGTGTGTGTCTAGTGAAGAAACAAACGAGTCCTGTAGAATAAAGTATCCAGCCTGTCAATAATCGGTGGCCGCTTCATTCCGACCTATAAGCAGACCAACTGCCGGTCAAAGCACACAAAACACTAGAGACAGGGATCGCACTGGGTATTTTTGCGAGCTTGGCCCACTCTGGATAAATGTTGTTCATATCGCATATGAGGACTTCGACGGCTGTGGAGAAATAGAATCCTCCGTAGCCACGGAGTGCTGTCATCACAGCGAGGGCATCTCGTTGCAGAATTACGGCATCGATAAGAGCAGTCAGCAGACTATTTGTTAGACAGATTATTAGCAAATTTCAATCAGACAATTTGACCGGAGAGATACAATTTTGTCTGACATTTAATTTTTATATTAGTTGGGAGTTAGAAAGGGCGTGTCGCGCTTCTGCCTTTTCACACCGTGAGACAGGTTCGGGGCTTTGAATGCCGAGATTTCGGTTTCGATACGCATATCGTTACAGCCCTAGTATCTACCTGTAATTATGAATAACATTCATCTATGAATTAATAATATTTTCTTTCTATTGCCTTAATATCCTGTAAGCCTTTCAATGATTTCAACCTTGTTTGTGTGCCAGAAGGAAAGGTGAGGAACATGATGTGTGCACAAACAAACACGCATTCGCCACAAGACCAAAATAGCAGCATCAACAATACCGGCACCTTGCTCTCTGTAAATTCTAGTGCTTCCAAAAGAAGTAGCAGCAGTGCAGAGTGGATATGAAATGGGCATAGATAACAGGGCTGTTTCACATTACCTCTCTCTCGTTTACCTCTCAGATTGCCCGTGACTTTAATCCAAATTGGATGAGTGCCGTGGAGATCCTGGATGATGACAACTTCCTGGGGGCGGAGAATGCGTTCAACCTGTTTGTGTGTCAGAAGGACAGGTGAGGAAACGCCAACAGCAAACCAACAGGAACTGTCCCACCCACAAATTGCAAGATCAAGGACAAACTTAATTGAACGAAAAATGCTAAGCGAAGAGCAGCAGCGTTCCTTAAAGCCGTCCTCATTCTGTTTGGGATGATGAGCAGTGTTGCCACAGTTACCTTGAAAAAGCAATCTGATTACTGATTACTCCTTAAAAAGTAACTTAGTTATTTTACTGATTACTTGATTTTAAAAGAAACTAAGTTAGATTACAATTTACTTTATTAGTTACATTCAGCAGCTGCCGACAATACCCCTGCTGCCTCAAAAAAAAAGACAACCGGTTTTACCAATACTCGCTTTATTGGAAGTGCAACTTCAACAATGTATCTCCCGACAATTTAAGTTGAACTTAAAATAAATTTCCTGAATTCTTTATTTATTTTTTATCTTCAATGTGTGTGGTAATAGTGACGAGTTAGAATACTTGTTACTGAAAAGATTGGTCAGATTAGAGTAACGCGTTACTCTAATGGTATCACTGGTGGTGAGTACCTCAAGGTGCACTTTGTTCTTTAGCCAGGATAACTAACCCAACACTTTCGAACGAGTGGGACATTTAAGAAATAAAAGTTTCCCCAATGCGAGTGAAGCTCCAAGGCTTTGGAGATGTGTTTGGTGGTCTCACTAATGGGTTTGATTATGAGAGATGATGACTGAATAAACATGCTTGATAGTCATATTATTCCCCCTTTCTCTTTCGCTCTCAAGCAAAAGACAGAGCCTGCCACGGGATGACACACAGCTTGCAGGGCTGATCTGTCACTTGAAACATAATCCAATTAAATGCTGAAGGATCAAATCACCTACTGCCTACATCCCGTTGCACACTATTAACCCGTTTTACATGGAAATATCATATTACACAAATTCAACATTCAACTTTGTTCTGTTTCACGTTGTCATCTAGCACTCCCCTCCCACAGTGAACTCACCAGACTTTAAATGAAACCAAAAACCAGCATGTGCTTCCGGACGAGACGGCATGTGCAGCAGCCGCATGGCGGCTTCTTTTCTCCATCCTACCTCCCTCCTCGCGTCCTCTGAGTCATCGCTAAAAGCCTTTCCTCTGCGTTAATTGGCTCCTTAGCCGTGTTGCCCTGCTCATTTATTTCTCTGTCAGCCCTACGGTGTGGAGGTGAGGGTGTGTGTGCGGCTCTGGTCTGGGCGTCAGCTCCTGTTAGCCACCCAATGCGTCAGGTGTACTCACTGTATTGTGCTGACCTTTATCTCCCGTTCTGTTGTGCTGGTCTGGGTTGACCTTTTTATTTACCCTTCTCCGAACGCTACAATCACGCCGGCGCTTCCATCCATCTCTCTCGTCCCCTGAGAGATGTTTTATCTTTGCTTTCTTTATTTGTTTTCTGACGGGCCGGCGTGTCATTTAATATCCCTTGGCGCGCTTCCTCTTTGAGGTTGTTTTACTTCTCTCCTGCGTGTTCTTGCCTTTCCCTTTGTCATACCTCCCCCCCCCCCATCACCAACTCCCCCTGGCTCTCCTTTTCATTAAAGAGGACCCATTATACTACCTTTCTGGTCTTAATTTCTTATTAATGACTCCTATAGCGCAACCTGACATGAATCACAGCATAAAAAACAATGTCGATTTTCGGGAAACCCTTCCTCTCATCTGGGCGCTTTCAGCCTTCTCTGTCAACCCTCGGTTTCGTCCTTCTCCGCCCCCTCGCCCCCCTCCTGCCAACCCAACTCCGTTGTGATTGGTTAGATGATTTCCAGGAAATGTGAACAAGTGAATCGCAGTCGTTGTCCCGAGTGTTTAGCGCTCTGCACAGCCACCCCAGACTGTCAGCAGGGAATACGTCGAAATGCATGTACGTCATTATTTGACACTTTAGTATGGTTAAACATGACTATCAATCATTATAACAACGTTAAAGGTCATAAAAGTCGAAAAAAGCATAATAGGTCCCCTTTAATGACTATTGTCCCGGTAACCCACAGCGCGGCCACCACAGACGAGGAGCGGCAGCACCTCCAGGAGGTGGGGGTCTTCCACCTTGGGGAGTTCGTCAACGTGTTCTCCCACGGGTCGCTGGTGCTGCAGAACCTGGGGGAGAGCTCCACGCCCACCCAGGGCTCCGTGCTCTTCGGCACCGTCAACGGCATGATAGGTGAGGAAGGGCGTCCCCTGTGTACGCCTGGCTGCCTCTCTCCCTTTCTTTCTGATTCTCTCGCTCCCTTTCTCAGTCTTATTCTGTCCCTCTCCCTCGCTCCCTCCCCTCTCTTTGCCTGGGTATTGATGTGGTGGTAGGGGAGGGTTGAGAGACATTAATGTGGGGTCATGGAAAGACTCTAGTTCAGGGGTGCCCAACCAGTCGATCGCGGTCTACCAGTAGACCGCCGACAGATCCCAAGTCGACCGCGAGGGGTGAAAAAAAAAAAAAAAGTTCTAGTTGGAAGAATTATTCCCCCCCCCCCCCCTCAAGAGGAACCTGGACACTGCCGAGGCCAATTATAATAACACCATGGCTGATTTTCACCATTTAATACATGTTCCTTTCCAACTTGGCACGACGACGACTGGAAGGGGTACCAAATGAGGATGATAGTTTGGGAGAACATAACCTCTGCTTTGAAAAGCCTCTCAGGAAAATTTCCCCGCCCCCCCCAGACACACTTCAGCCTGTGGCACACTTCAGCAAGCTATTTAGGCAGGTCAGGCCCAACACTGCCCGCCTGGTAATGAAGAATCATGCACCTGCCTGCCTCCTCCTCGACCCTCCAGCCACTTCTGATGCTATTAAGGGATGAGGTGGAGGAGGAGGGATGGAACCCATACACAACAACATTGTGATTGCAAAGCAAGCAGTCATGGTTGTTTTAGCATTTTACTTTTTTTTTAATTGCATGATTGGAAGCCAACCGCAATGTCGAGCGGAGGAATCAACAGACTATTTGTTTACACAAATAGTCTGTATAAACAAGTCTCTATTATACAAATAGTCTGTGTCATTAAAGTTCCATGCGGGAGCCGGTATTTCCCGGAGTCTATCTCCTGTCCATACAGGAATGGCTGCTCAGGCTCCTAGCAGGCTCGAGTAACTAAGAGAGGAAGACGCACGTAGAAGAAGCCCACCCAGGTTCATTGTGAGGCGTTTAGCATTGGGGGACCATGATGGTTATGAAGTAATGTGTTTGAATGGGGACTCAGCAGGGATCTCCCCGTGGGTCATTCGATGTATTATATGGCTGCTTCTTCGACTCTTGTCCCTGTTCCGGGAAACAATTGGATGTTGCAATGCCTCGTGTGTTGATCATAACCAGCAGTGTCCTCATAGAGAGAGCGAGCGAGAGAGGGAGAGATGAAGGGAATGGAAGATGGATGTAATGTAATGTATGTGTTGAAGGGCTGGTGGGAGGTGGTATGATAGACTGACTATATTAAAGGACTGAAACAGAAGTGACAATAAAACACTGCATCATACAGCCAGGTAGATGACGCAATGAAAAGCAGTCCTCTTAAGATTGTCAAGAGATTTAATTTAGGGATTGATTTAATGAAAGACGTGAAACCTTATTTAGTAATTGTGATGATGCTTCATTATGTTTGACTCTCTGCCTCTCTGTCTGTCTGTGTCTGTTTCTTACGCTCGCTCCCCTCCGTCTCTGTCTCTCGCCCTCCGTGTGTTGCTGCAGGCCTGGTGACGTCCCTGTCGGAGAGCTGGTACAGCCTCCTACTGGACCTACAGAACCGCCTCAACAAGGTCATCAAGAGCGTGGGCAAGATTGAACACAGCTTATATCCTTCACATGTCCTCCCCACACACAAACTCACACACTTGCAAACTAAATTCTCTGGTGGTTGCTAAATTAAACCAGGGTCTTTTCTAATTCTTTTTTTTGGAGTGTGTGCCGGACACCTGGTTCAAGTGTTTTATGCGTGAAATGGCTTATTAAAGGCTGCCGTCGCCACACCAAAGACATGACCTGGGCACACAGGAGACACTGACGGCACTAGGTCTATTTCTATAGTGCTTTTATCTATTCTGCAGTAACCGGTCGAGGAACATCCCCAGAACAGCAGAGGTGTTTTTCTGGATGTAAAGTTCCCAAAAGTAGACTTTTAACACGCAATAATCACTTCAAGAAAAAAATTGCATAATTGTTTATCAAGGTGGATTCTAGTGTAGTGGCATAGGGTTGGGGACTGCCAGCAGAAAGAAAACTGCTCCTGAATGCGACCGAATTCACTGTAAATCAAATGACTGGACTGGATGTGCGTATGTATGTGTGTATGTATTTAAATACAAATATATGTATGTATTCCTTGCATGGACATTCTCTGGCCGCATGCCCACATGGGGTGTATTTTTCCCTTGACTCTGGATCACCTGGAGGTCGTTCCACACAGAGCGCAAAACAGAGCAGGCCACGGGGTTCATCGATGGGGACCTGATCGAGAGCTTCTTGGACCTGGGCCGCACCAAGATGCAGGAAGTGGTCAATACTCTGCAGGTGAGGGGGGCTGCAGCACAACCACTCTTGTGGTGGCTGCGACTTTCCCTATTTTCCTGTTTTGCTTTTCGCAATGAAACTCATTCATTGTCTGGCCTTGCCTCGGCTGTATTGATTCTCTTGCCAAATCCGGTTGGAAGTAAAGCAACAACATGTTACCTGAAATTGCCTTCCTTGCAGATTTCTGGTAATCATTTAACAGGGTTAAGGTCTATTTTGGATACTACTTTGATGGCTACCCTTTCCTTGGGCGCCGCCATTATTGTTTTGTCTCGGGGAGTGCGTTGCTCCTCCGTTCTTCATGAACTGAAACTCCCTCCCCCTATCACTGATTGGTCCTAGTTTTTTTAAATTTGTGGAAAAGGATTTCAACAGGATTTAGGCCAGAGCAATTTGCAGAATGTGATCCAGTGATATTGGATTAGTCTTACGAGGAATGCGTTTTTGCATTGTGTCACCTATTATCTTCATCCATTATATGCGTTTAATGACGGATTTGCAGCAAACAAATAATTTTTCAATTTAAACAATGTTTTTTCTAATATGGCAGAATTTTGATATCTAGCATTCTCTTTTTTTGTTTCTTCATTGCCCTAGACGCAAATCTCTATTTTTTTGATCCAAGTGGAGGAAAACTGTGTATATATTACGCACTCATCGTAGCGCATTATCCTATAATGAGACAAGCTGGAGAATAAAGGGGGGGATGATGGAAAGGATAAAACCAGCGGATCAACACATGGAGATGATCCTGCTGTCCTTTTGTTGCACAAAGAAATAATCCCCCAAGCGAACCACACGATGACCAAGATCCTTAAATACAGAACAAAATATAACATTGGAAGAAATATAAATGTTTTTCTGACCATAACACCTACCAAGGAAAATAAATTCCTTTTGCTATTGACCTAAAACTGCTAAACGCATAGTAGCCCTGCAGTTGTTTGCAACAAATCAATCCCTTCCTGGCCTGGAGAGTTTCTGTAACAAATACCTTTTTTCCAGTTTCTGAAATGTTTTATTCAACCGTCAACTAGTCTGGGCCGTCCTTCTCTTACTGATGTCAGTGTATTCAAGAGTTCTTTCAAGAGTGGAGATGTGGGCGACTTAGGCTTGTTAAGGGGAGCTTGCAAAATGTCAGCAGAAGGATGTGCATGGTCGGAAGTTGACCTTTTTAGAAATGCTCTTCCAATAAGCATGTGAGTGATCCCGCCACCATCAACTTAAATTAATAGTGCATATCAATTTAAGTTAAAATCACACTTTTTGCATGGGGGTATGTCGACATAGATATACTTATAGATAAACACATTTTTATTATTTTCTAATTACAATTTTGCAATTCTGATCGATACAATGCGATTATCTGCCGTAGCACCTGTAGCTTGTTCACAGTGGCGATATGTCACTTTAGAATCGCAACACAGTTTTTCAATTTGCCATTCTTCAAGACCACAGTAGTCTAGTCAAACAGTTCATGTTCATTCCTCTCACATTTACTTAAATGTGCGCGAGCGCTGGGTTCTGATCAGCAGAGGAAAGAAAATAACAATATTTTACATTGACAAACTCACCTTTGTCTCGGTGGGATGCAGTCTGAATGGGAGAGGAGAAGGGAGAAGAGATGGGTTAGATAAGGGTAAGGAGAGGAAATGGGGGTGACAAGGGTTATATAAGAGCAAGAAAAGGAGAGGGGGGAGGAACAGTGAGAAGGGCTTTGTGGACGTGCTGCAGATGTTACAGTGGCCATCATCTCTGGTGTGTGTGTTTCAGATCGATGACGGCAGCGGCATGAAGCGTGAAGCCACAGTGGACGAGGTGATCAAGATCGTAGAAGAGCTGACCAGGATCCATTAGATTCTGCTCGGGGTCGTCATAAATTGTTAAAGGGGGAATATTTGAGATGGATGAGGGGTGGAAATTTGGAGACTGCGGTTTTGTAAATAATTATAAATAAACTGTGCATGTCTGTCCTTCAGACTTCAATTATTTGACATCTTGGTGGAGCCCCTGACGGCGCGACATACTCAAACGTAGTACTTCTCTTGTAGGCAGCGAGTGCTACATGGGAAATGTTGTTCTATTTTACCATAAAAAAAACTGTGGTTTAGGTATGTGTGTGTGTGTGTGTGTGTGTGTCTGTTTGGGCATGCATGTGTGCTTGTGTGAATTGGTGTGTAACGACATGACCAACCCTGGACATTGATCCTATTTGAAATGAGAATCCATGGCCAGTTGTCGATGCTTCATGCTACTTTATGCAAAATAAAAGTGACATGATTATCAAGCATCTCACACACAATAGTTCTTTATCTCCATTGTTTTTCTAGAGTTGAAAACATGCAGCGGATGATTTCCGAAAATTATTATTGAAGTCTTGAGCCGGAAAATTATGTTTGAGACGTAATGAGCAAAGTGATGAGTTTTTAGCTATTTTGTTGTTGTGATGTTTTCTTCATGTTTCTTTTAATAAAGGTTACTTTACTACCGTTTACCCTAGCATCCTATTATTCCAGCTTTTGAATCATTATTTATTTTTTCCCCTCCCCCTCTCCATCCAAGCCGCACAGCCATTGTGCCGTCTGTGTGAGTCTTGTCCCAATTATTTTGTTTGTAAGTGTTCTCATCAGTATCAGGGAGGTCTTGGTGTCATAGTAGGTCAGTATCTTCTTCGTCTGACCCAGCAGAGCATCTCTGCAGATTTTACGAGACAAAAGTAGATAAAAGACCAGATACATCTTCCAATGTGTGTCCATACCAGAGTGGTTAACACACCTAAGCCTGTTATACTCTCCTGTCTTGTCTATATTGGCTGGACATTGTTGGTTTTATCTAGTTTACAGCCGCTGCCCTTTATCTCAGGGCAGCGGCTCCAGAGCCAGAACTGGTCCACGAGTTCCCCAGGGTGCCCTTTGTAACCCCCGTTCTTCACCTGACCTTCACCACACAAGACCCCACGCTAAAGCCATTTCCAACCTAATATTGAATCGTATAATGTCAATCTTTATAGGTTTCGTAGGTATGCAGGGCTTCATTTGAGTAATCTGTTTGAAATACAGTAGCTATCTTTCAGCTTTTGTGAGTGATATGCTCAGAGTATCTGTTCTGGTTGACTTGCATACCTCTTTCTGAGACACTTTTAATCATTGACGGATCCCTGCTAATTTCTGACCAATGAGTGTACCTCTTCATTGTTTCAGAAAATCAATCCTTCCTGTCAAAACACATATCTGGAGCAGAGAGAGAGGTAAGGGGTTATTTTATTTTTAAAAACTATCGGTTCTGCCCTTATCAACTCTCTATGCAACTATCACTTTCTTTTTTTACACGTTTTTCCAACTTATCTTATACCTAGACAATAATTTCCATTGTAACCATAGTCTGACCTAATACACAAACCTATTGCAATTTTTTACACATTACCTGTAATGAACCATAATACACAATCTAATAAGCTGTTCTCAATTTGATTGTCACAGGAGTACAAGAGCAAGTATAGGAATATGTGTTAAAATACTTATGCTATATACCAAGAATGCAAAAATATTATGGTTAGATATGCCATGACCCTCGAAATGAACCCATCACCTTATAACCGAGCCTCTATCCTGTGTTCTTCATAGGAGTTAGCAGAACACTTGGTTAACCTAGCGGTCATGTGTCAATCGGGCATTGTCGCACAATCCATGTTATTAAATTGCCCATCAGTAACCAAGCAACCGAATAATGACATCTTGTGCTGTTCAAATTCCTAACTGTTAGAATTTGCCATGAAATATTTGATTTGGTCACCTGGAGACGATGTGCCGGTGCATGCGAGAGGGAGCTGTTCGCCTACGGTGACTGAGTACCTCGCACATAACCCCCTAGATAGGTAAGATTGCACTCACCCAGGGAAAGATTAGGAACATGCCTCAAGTTCAGCGCACCACGTAGGGACAGACATAGTTTACGGGCTGTCTAACCAAAGTAATTGCGACTATGATAGGTCAGCGTCGTTACATATGGTTAAAGATTAGAGTTTATTTTGAGTTTTCACACTGCTTGTTCTTACAGGATCTGCAACTACAAACTTTTCTAAAAGTGAACCTTTACTATTAATGGATGTATGTCGACTTACTGATTAGCAGTATAGCCTACTCGTTTTATTGGACCTTGATATAGTTGAAACACTACATAAACCTATACATGTGACCTTTACGCAAGATTTTTCGTCCTTTTTGAAGTTCACTTATATGCTCAAGGGACTGACCCATTGGTTCACGCAGTAGCCTAAATGTCAGTTGGTGATGAAGACAGTAGTTAGTTAGTTAGGCCTTTAAGTTCCCAAAGGAACATAGGCCATCGACAAAACCCCTCCATCCTCTCCTGTCTTGGGCCCTCCGCTCCAGTTGAGGCCAGGACAGCCCCTCTTTCTTCATTTCCTGTTCTGTGGTTCTTCTCCAGGTGGTTCTCGGTCTGCCTCTCTTCCTCTTGCCCTGTGGGTTCCAGGTTAGGGCTTGCTTCGTGATTGACTTCTGTCTTCTGAGTGTATGGCCTATCCACTTCCATTTCCTCCTCCGGATTTGGGTTTCTATTGTTTCTTGTTTGGTGAGTTCCCACAGGTTGGCGTTTGAGATGGTGTTGGGCCAGTAGATTCCCAGGAGGCGTCTGAGGCACCGGTTGGTGAAAGTCTGCAGCTTATTGAGTATGTTAGTGGTGGTCTTCCAGGTTTCAGAGCCATATAGAAGGGTGGACTTGACGTTTGAGTTGAAGATTTGTAGTTTGGTCTTCAGTGACAGGTTTTTCATTTTCCAGATATTGTTGAGCATGTTGAATGTTGCCCTTGCCTTTCCAATTCTGGCTCGGACGTCCTCCTCTGTACCACCATCCACAGAAATGATAGTCCCCAGGTATGTGAAGCTGGCTACTTCCTCTAGTTGGTTTTGGTTCATGGTTATGGGAGTGTTGTTGTTGCTGTTAATTCTCATTACTTTGGTTTTTGATGAGTTAGTTTTGAGCCCGAGCAGAGCTGCGGTATCCTCTAGCTTGCCTGATTTTTCCTGCATCTGTTGATGTGTGTGAGCCAGTAGTGCCAGGTCATCAGCAAAATCCAGATCTTCTAGCTGCTCTGTCAGGCTCCACTGTATGCCAGTTCGGCTATTGCAGGTTACTTGTATCATGATCCAGTCTACGCAGAGGAGGAAGAGAAGTGGAGAGAGCAAGCACCCTTGCCGCACACCAGTCAGGACCTCAAAAGTCTCAGATATGCATCCTTCATGAAGGACTTGGCATTGCATCCCTTGGTAGGTGCTCCTAATGATGTTGGTTATTTTTGCTGGGATCCCGTAGTGGGCCGTCAGTTTCCACAGCATCTCCCTATCCACACTGTCGAAGGCTTTTTCAAAATCTATGAAATTTACATAGACAGAAGTGTTCCATTCGATGGACTGCTCAATGATAATCCTGAGGGTGGCGGTTTGGTCGCCACAGGATCTGTTTTCCCTGAAGCCGGCCTGGTTTTCCCTCAGTTTCTCATCCAACCCCTTCTGAAGCCTCTCCAGCAGGATCCGGTTGAGCACCTTCCCTGGAGTTGATAGGAGCATAATTCCGCGGTAGTTCTTGCAGTCCCTGAGGTCTCCTTTCTTTGGGATTTTCACAATGTGTCCATCTTTCCAGTCTGATGGGACACATTCTTCCTCCCAGATGGTTTTCAGTAGGTGGTAGAGCATGTTGGTAGATGTTTCGATGTCGGCTTTCAAGGCTTCTGCTGGAATACCGTCGGGTCCCTCTGCTTTCCCTCCTCTCTGCTGTCAGATGTGGGGCCTGCCTATTGAGCAGTGCTCTAAAGTGTTCCGTCCATCTCTTCACTTGGTCTTCCTTGGTTGTGAGGAGTACACCCTGTGCATTTTTAATGTGTGCCTGTGTGTGTCTGAATCTGTCTGTGAGCTTTTTAGTGGTTAGGTATAGGTCCTTCAGGTTGTTCTTTCCTGCTGCTTCTTCTGCCTGTTGTGCTAGATCCTCAATGTATTTCTTCTTGTCTCTCCTTACACTTTTCTTCACTTCCTTGTTTGCTGCTGCATAGTCTCTGTGCTGCCATCTTGGTTACTCTGGTTTTGCTTCTGTTTAATGCCTCCTTTTTCTCCCTCCTCTCGCTCACTTTTCTGGTGGTGTCTGTGGAAAGCCAGGGTTTGTTGTCTGTCTTTCGTCTCCCTACTACTTCCTCACATGTGTCTTTCCACATGATTTTCAGACCTTTCCATATCTCATCCAATTCCCTGGGGGTTTCTATTTCCAGTGCTTGATACTGGTTGTGCAGTGCGATTTTGTAGTGTTCTGTTGTACCTATATCCTGAAATTGTTGTATATTAAATTTGACCCTTCCTTCTCTGTGTTTCATGGCTTTTAATTTCAGCTGAATCTTTGCTGTGAGAAGGTGATGGTCAGACCCTGCGTCTGCTGCTCTTCTGGCTTTAACGTCCAGCAGTGAGTGCCTAAACTTCTGGCTGATGCAGATGTGGTCAATTTGATTTTCTGTGATGTGGTCAGCAGACACCCATGTTATTTTATGGATGTTCTTGTGTTGGAACACTGACCCACCGATGACCAAGTTGTTGTCTGCACAGGCTTCTGCAAATCTCTCTCCATTCTCATTCATGGTGCCTGGTCCTTCTTCCTCATTATTAGCTCGTAGCCGTTGTTGTTTCCACCTATCTTTGCATTCATGTCTCCCATCAAGATCATGATGTCCTTTTCTTTCCTGGACTGTAGAATGTGATGTAGTTGGTTGTAAAATTGGTCCTTGGTTTCATCATCAGTGTCGTTGGTGGGGGCGTAACAATGTACCACTTGGAGGTTTATTTTCTTGTGTGTGGTTTGGAATTTGGCTGTAATGATCCTTGAATTGATGGGTTCCCAGCTGATCAGCGCCCTCTGTGCTTCTTTGGACAACATGAATGCTACTCCCTGAGTGTGTGGTGCAGAGTCATCTGGATGTCCAGAGTAGAGGATGGTCTCTCCACTCGCCAGCTTGACCTGCCCTGACTGGAGCCTCCTGGTTTCTCCCAGACCAAGGAGAGATATTTTATATCGCCTCATTTCCTCCGCTATCATTGCTGCCTTTCCCCCAGCGTACATGGTCCTCACGTTCCATGTTGCTATGTTTGTGGGTCGCCTTGAGGTCAGAAGCTATGTTACTACATAGTTACATGAACACAACACTTGGCGCTATAACCTTAGGTATTTCCTGATTTATGGAGCCATTTAGGAATCTCTGATAAGGGCTGGGAGAAAAATTGGGATCAGATTTTGTCAACTTGCACTACTAACACATTATTCAATCAATAGAAACAGTTGTCCTGGAATCCTTAAAGTGGTAGTTTAAGGAGTCAATCTCCAAATTATTTTCATGTTTGTGTAATCCAAGCTGTCTGACAGCCACATTTGCTACCACACTGGAACTGATAAGCCATAAGTACACCAGTGATTTCTAAAGCAGTATCCCAACTCGCTCCTGGTGTGTGTGTTGAAAAAAAACAGTGACAACTTGACTATGGATTACCCTGCCAGCCTGGGGTTAAATAAATGTCACATCGTTTTTTCATGATAAGATTCTGATTGGAAGACGCTTCTGTTAAAATGTATGGAATATCAGGATCTGTCTCCACTCTTTCTGTTGTTTTCCCTTATGTATAATTATAAATAGGCCTAGCTGTTCGTAATACATGATTCTCAAGGTGTTAGTTCAGGATTCATATACACACCCCTGGATCAGTGGAAGTAAGGCTGACTTAAGAGCAGAAAGGTAACCTAGTTATTATTCCAGAGAAAAGAGACACACATTTTGCATTAAGCTTCTTTAAATGTGTCCATGTGTGTGGCCTTTATGGCCGCTACCCTAAAAATCCAAAATCAGTTTAGATAAAAAAGTACATTGAATGTTCTCATCTCATTGGTTTGTGCCACTATCTATGCCTTTGTGAGTAACCAGCTGTTAAGTTCCAATGTATTTGTGGGGTTTTGGTTTTCCCCCTTTTTTGTTTTTTCATCTCCCTGTCCTATGTTTTTAGGACTAAACATATGGCCGTTCTGAGGTCCGGACTGAATTGTTTGGTGGAGGCTTGGCAACAAGGGCCAAGCCCACCCTGATGTATAACTTATTTTGGAATTGATATTCCTCTTACAATAAATCCTTTCGTTAACATGTGAGTTGGAGTTGGCTTTATGCTACCCCCTCTATCCCCTAGACTGGAAGGTCCTTACAGGGTAACAGTGAAAGGGTTTGGTTGTAGGTCTAGCAGTGTTTTCCCTGGTTAACATGTCATGGATGTCGCTGGTTGTGCAAGACAGTGAAACTCTGATGCGTCTGTCGCAGGCCCTGCCCTTGGGGAATGGCCGGGACACAACAACCACATGGCTGATGCACTCTACATCATCCCCTTGGCAGGAGCTCCCATTTCCCTGGCACGAAATTAGTTTCTGCCTCTCTCGCTTTGTGTCAGCAAGGTAGTAAAGAGGGGGTTTAAAACACTTCACAGTTCAGTGAGGTTTGTTAATTCCACTGTTGAAATAATTAAAACATGATTTTTTTGATGCGTGTGACCAGATAAAAAAAACTAGTCGATAAATATCAAATAATCAATATTAGGCCTATTAGTTACTTAAATATGAAATATTTGATAGTGAAAATCAAGCCTCCTTAAAAAAACACCATAGCAGTTACATACTATTATTCTCTATCTTTCCTCCAGCTAAACATCCAAGAGTGTGTTAATAGATATATAAGATATGCACAATCTAATATCACTGGAGAGATAGTAGATAGTGTTATTGAATGAAATAAGTGATGGTTAATTTTATAAAGAAAGTTAGGGCCTTGGGTTGTCATACGGGATGCCAGCAATCTCCAAGTCGTTGAATTTGACACTTTACAGAATTCACATAACCGTGGCTCTATTATCAGCTGTAATCCCAAAGCATTCGTTTTGGGGGCATGATATTGATATTTCTTCCCGCCTTATGGTTGGGCACTTGCCTACAATACATTAAATATAACATTTTGTTTACCCTTTATCGCATATGACTTTTCTTTTTTTTTTAATCTCTGATAGACAGATGAACATGGAAACAAGTAGATTGTACAAGAATACTTTTAAGACGTACATGTAAACAGATAGGACCTACACGCTTTGGTCTTATGGCATGCATAGCTGCATTCTGGTGATTACCGAGAGGCTGCACTTACTAGTCCCTTGGAGCTAACAAGCCGCACGTTATTTAGCTGGGACAGAAATACAAAGTACCGGTGAAAGGAAAGGAGGGGGGTTATGTATTTACGTCCACAATAGCTGGTGCACTATCCTACAATTAAATCTTAGTATCTTACAATTCAATGCAGGCCGTTCTATCTCCCAAGGGAGTTCTCTGCAGTAATGGTCACCGCTGTTTACATACCACCAGATGCTAATGCTAACACTGCTTAAGGCCACATGGCACTATCAGCAAACACCTTGATGTGGCCCACATTATAGCAGGGGATTTTATCCACGCAGATCTAAAATCCTCCCCAAGTTCACACAACACATCAAATGTGCTCCAAGGAGAGTTAAAGCACTTGACAAAGCCTATTCTAACATCAATCAAGGCTTCAAGTCCACACCACTACCACATTTAGGCCAGTCAGACCAGCTATCCATACTCCTCAACCCAGCATATACCTAGCCTGGCGCCGCCCACCTACCTACTTCCGCTCAATTTTCATTTCACTTCAGTACTAGGTCTGGGTCTGCTTAATGTAAATGCGTTCCATGTCAGCCCGATTTCTGGCGGTCCAATCAGCGAACAGAGGGAGTGGCTGAGAACGATGACGTCTAGGTCGCGCGCCAGTTTCAGTTGTAGTCAGAGATGAGTAGTCAGTCAGTCAGTCAGTCAGTCAATGACAAGACCCAGCGTCGACAGTTGACCACAAACATTATCTCTGTCCTTACTGTCGAATATTAATTTAGAATGTACAACTGTTCCTTGAACTATTACATCAGATAAACAAAACCTGCAGCTATCGTTGAGAGACATCTTCACGCTTCATCTTGTTTTGTTTGTGTACAGCCTGCGCGTGCGCGAAACGTGTTTTGCGGCAGGTCCCGTCGCATGACATTTTTGACAAGTTTGTATGTTGCCCAACCAAAAGCCCTGGTGTACAGGGCAGTTGTCCGCGAAGACTCCTCAAAGAACGCAATGCTGCCTTCAGATCCAGAGACACCGCGGCTGTAAGAGCCAGTCTGAAGAGAGGCATCAGAGATGCCAAAGCAGCTCACAAGAGGAGGATTGGGACCACTTCAACAACAACAAGCCACGGATGGCGTGGCAGAGCATTCAGCAGATCACTAGTTACAGAGGCAACAGTAGCAACGCTGCAGATGGTGACACTTCACAGGCAGAGCACCTCAACTGTTTCTCTGTCCGCTTTGAGGTGAGCAATACCAATGTCGGGACCATCCCACCCTCCCCTGTTTGCAATAACAGCCATACACTCACTGTACAGGAGCATGAGGGGAGGCAGATGCTCAGTAGAGTAAATCCCAGAAATGCTGCTGGTCTAGACGGGGTCACAGGTTAGGGAACTGAAGGACTGTGAGCCATAGCTCTCAAATATCTTCCAAAGACTCTGTAACCTGTCCAAAACCATTGTTCCGCTATGCCTCAAATCTGCTAGAATAATTCCCCTGCCCAAAGAACCTACCATTAGCAGCTTAAATGACTACTGCCCAGTGTTACTTACACCAGTGATCACTGTCAAGTGTTATGAACGGTTCATCCAGCTGCATATCCTAGCCAGCCTTCCACCCAACTTATATCCACACCATTTTGCATACAGAGCAAGAAGGTATACAGAAATATGTGTATGGATGCAGGATCTGTCATACAGCTACATACGGTACTTAAATACTATTTCCATCTTGGTTTTATGTTAATTTAACATAACTGTTGTGATTCTTTTGTTGTGGGGAGTGGGGGGGGGTTGCGCTTTGTGTGATTGTTCTGTCTGTGTTGTGCTTGTCTATGCTGTAAAGAAATCCGAAAACCTAATAAATATATGTTTGAAAAAGGTCTACAGAAAATGCCATCAAGCACTGCTCTCCACAGTCCACTGTCCCACCTTGAACACCAGGGGAGCTACGTGAGGATGCTCTTTGTAGACTTCCTTTTTACATTCAACGCTATAGTTCCGGGGAGACTTGTCACCAAACTCACCAATTTAGGGCTCTCCCATCCATCTGCCAACAGATTATGGACTTCCTGACCAACCGGCCTCAAAGAGGGAGAATAGGCGCACTCGTCTCCTCCCAACTCCCACTCAGCGCTGGCGCCCCTCAGGGCTGTGTACTGAGTTCCCTGCTATATTCTCTTTCAATTACGGCTGTACCCCCACCTACCCTACCGACACCCTCGTCAGGTATGCGGACCACACAACCATTGTTTGTCCCATCTCAGGGGGGAGGAGGAGGTCCGCAGACTGGTGGGGTGGTGCAAGGTCAACAACCTCATCCTGAACACTTCCAAGACAAAGGAAATAATCATGGACTTTCATAGGAAAAGGGCAGACACGGAACCGCACCACATTAACTGGGAATGTGTGGAGATGGTTCCTGTCTTCAAGTTCCTTGGCAAACACATCACAGAGAACCTCTCTTGGTCTACCACTTCCCACCACATGGTCAAGAAGGACCAGTAGCAACCGCACTTCCTGAGAATACCCCACTAGAGGAAGAAACTGCTGTAGCGCTGCTCCATCGAAAGCGTTCTGGCAATCTGCATATCACCTTGGTATGCCACTGCTCAGCAGCGGACAAGAAGGCCTTAAGTGCACATGTAGTGTGAATGTAAGGTTAAGCCCCTCTGAGGACTGTACACACTGTTTGCACGGTTTCTATGCTACCTCATTGTCACTTTAAGCATGCACTGGGGAATGTATTTGAATGTGTGTGTGAGGATGTGGGGATGTGGGAGGGTATAGGGGGGTTATCTTAGAATAGCTGGATATTGTATTTGTATGGTTCTATATAATCTATTATTTTTATAACTATTTATTTATAAAGCAACATGAGGACTGCCATCCAATGTCGTTTGCAATGACAATAAAGAATTATATTATGTTCTATGATCTTATCTTGATATATTACCCTTGAACAAAATACATAATAAATGCCTTTATTTGTGTAATTGGGATCTGTTGCAACACATTTCCACTTTGTGAATAATTCAAAAAAGGAAAGCTAATGAAATGTCACGGTATTGCGAATACCTTCAGGACTTTGTTGGGATGCTGCACATTGACCTTTAACAGGTGGAAGAAGACCATTATTGTTTTTATTTTTTATTTTATTTACATTTAGATTCCATCCAAATTGGGGCACACTGTCCTGATCCATGTTTCAGATTTAAAGTTTGAGACCTTAACTGCAATTTGTTGGTGTTTCATAGCATGGCTCCATTTTTTGACATAGACCTACACATTATGGGTTTTTAACTAAATCTAAATGATTCTTTGAGGATATTGTAATCAGGCATTCCAGCTGGAAGTTAAAGAAATTGGTTTTGTGTTTGTTAAATCCATTTATCGCCACCATTTAGTTAGGTTAATTTAGTATTTACTTATTTTAGCCACTTGGGGGAGTATTGCACTGGGTGTGGCACGTCGCTGTGATTTAGGTACATTTACAGGGGTGCTAATCAATTGGGCAAAGATGTGGATGGCTGGGAACGCACAGTTCTTACCGTAGCCGTGAGCACCCACTCCACCGACAGCACGCCACAGTAATTTGTTAATTAGCACAACAGCACTTTATTACCAACACTGTTGAAGTACCATTTTATATCAAATAGCCTTTCTGCTTTTATAATAAATGGGAACACCAATGAAAGACAGCTGATGTTGTCTTTTGTCCCTTTAATGACAAATCTAAATGGTACCACTTTACTTGAATCCAAAGAATTGATTCTTTACACTGTCATAATGGTGTCTCGACAGCCAGTCTATCCTTTATGACATCTTAATGAAAAATCTAAATGGCACCATTTCAGTCGAGGTCTGAGAATTTAGTCATGACAACCAGTTTTGTAAAATATCCTGTCACACATCTATCTGACCAAGTGCTAGAATTTTTTTATTTTTTATTTATTTGATTAGGACATTGCACATTAATCATCATGTCAGCCAGAGCATCAATATAAATATGCCGGAGTTAGCTTAGTTGCAAAATTACATCCGTTTTCCAAAGGCAAGTCAATTGGTCTGTAACCTTGCACATCTTATTATAATAATCATAAATAAATAAAGTTGTCATGACAAAGACATCCTCTGGTAATGCCATCCTGGTTAATGTCATTATAAAGGCATCCCAAATAAATTAAATGTCAACATGTCATGACCAAGACAACTTCTGGTAATGTCACTTTGGTTAACGTCAACTTGTCATAATCAAGACAACCCAAAAAATGGCGACAACAACAAAAACCATCATAAACATTTATGATATGTTTCTACCGTTTATGACAAGTTCACGACAGTGTCATGTCATAGTTATGTCTGTAAACGTGATTGAAGTCAAATTGCCGGGACCATGTCTAATACCTTTTCCACTTTTTTAGGTCTAAGTATAAGGCCTGTATGAACCATCACATAATGAGGAGATCTGAAAGGGACGAGTCTGATGATGCAGAATATTGTGGCGTAAGGTTTAGTAGCCTACTGGTGAGTAACATAATATCTTAATACACCAAATACTAGACCACCACTTGCTACCTGGAGAACTCTGAAAGGAGCTTCATGTGAAGGTGATGTGATGATATGAGCTGATATGGTTGCTAGTGAAGTTAAGTATAAAGGAGTTGACAAATCAGCTTATTGGCCCATTTCAGCCACCACCTGGATTGGATTGGGGAGTACCTGTCCAAAATATTTTACCGAGGTCCTGTTGCGCCCATAAAATCAAGAATACCACCCCATACTTTGTTTGATGGCCATGCCACTGTACTCCTATTCCCCAAGTGACCCCAATAGTCCGTAGTTGGTTCCCCACTGCATTCCCCACACTGAAGAAGTATATGTCAGGCTCCCAACAGTGCATGCATTGTCCAGTGGGATTTGTTGAGGATTGTATTTATTGTTAAACGGTTGGATATGTTTTCGCCTCATGCTGTTTCCCCCTCCCTGCCAGAGCTCTTTCTCTGACCCCAACTGTTAGTTTATGAGACCTTTTCCCTGCCCTCACTTTCACCCTGTTATTAAATCCCCCTCAGTGCCAGACACAGGCCTCTTATCTGTCCACTACATTTGAGGAGTTGGTCAAACAATTGATGTGAACTCCCCTTCATCCTGTTTTCATCCTCCTCCCTGCCAGATGTATGTCTCCAACCCCAAATGGGCCTTCCCTTGTCTCCCAGTCCAATCACAGAACCCGCTCAGACCAACAGGTCGGAGGCCCATCTTGCCCAGGTACCACACTCCGCCAATTGGGGGGGTGTTGGCGGTTTGTGATTGGTTTGATTTGAATAACGGTAACCCAATAGGAATCATGGTGTTTTCGAGATGCATCGTACACCACACGCACGAGTTGCAAAGTGGGAAATTTCCCAGCATACTCGCGAAATTTCACAGAGGCACCTCTCCTTTTGGTCGGTCCCATTCAGACTTCTGAGAGTCCACCGAGTTCAGCGTGGATAACCATATAACTCAACAAATAATGATGGCCGCGCCAGTAATGAGATGTATTTTCTTTGTAGTTGGTCATTTTAATGTTGATTTTAAATGCTATTCACACCTGATTACATGCTTTAAACCTGTCACAGGTTTATGCATGCACTGTCTTTTTGTGTGTGCAATACAGTGTAAAGTTTTGTTGTTTGTTTTTGTTTGTTTGCTAAAAGGGCTAATGTAGCAAAAAAATGACAATGACTAGCCAATGACTGTTCTTCCCCAACTCATCGTGTAACGACGCCCACAAAGACAAACCGGAACGCTAGACTCTATGAAGAGAATCATGGGAGAATAATGGAAGAATCATGGGAGAATAATGGAAGAAAAATGGGAGAACAATGGCAGAGGAACACACCAGACCTTAGATCTTCAGATAATTACAGATTCTGCATATAATTTAGACCTGTTTCATCAAATACTATTATTCTTCTGATTCCATAGCCCTATTCTCAGTGAGTTTACACTTTTATTAATATTTAGTGTAGCTGCCTTCCTCACGTTTCACTTTCGTCCCAGTACCTTACTGTTGACACTGACAGAAATTGTGAAATGTGATTATATTTGAGCATTGGCCTCAGCATGGCTTAGTGGCATGTTTAGATCTATTTTTTGACGATCAAAACTAGACCCAAAAAGAAGACACTTATGTGTCTGTTTGGTTTCTATTGGATATCCCCATAATGTTCTAGCCGCGCCAACGTCATATCATGCGGTTTAAATAAGTGTTGGCTATATCACAGGTTGAGTATCAATTACATGGTTAACAACAATGCAATTCAGGTTCACATTTAGCACAAGGATAGGATATTGGAATTGTCCTATGTCGGCTTGAACCCCACATTTGCCACTTGCGAATTACATTAAACATTTAGATTTGCTTTTATTTGGACCCTGGAATTAATGTCTTCAAAGTTCAATGTAAATTTTTTTATAACCTAGCATTCTAAGGATTAATAACAAGAAGTTACTAGCAAGATTTGAGCTCTAATTCTAAAATGAATGATAATGGTATTCTTCAGGCACACAAATGCTTCTGTCCTGAATTATATTTCAGGTATTTCAAAATGGTCTCTCAAACCACAGACAGGGGTTATGATTTTTTGTTTCGACAGGTTGTTCACATGTTTGGACAAATACACACAAAAATCCTAAAACCCACTGAAACTTTCTTCCCATTGCCCAAACATCCTGTTGAGATGGACAACGGCAAATAGTTCATCATGGAGCATAGAGGTATAGAAGATGTTTATAATCCCCCAGACAGCAGAGAAGTGTTACAAATGTAGCAATAGGAATAATTTACGATTTACTGAGTGCAACCAGGAAATATAAATTGTGATCAGGGACACAGTAGACAAAAAACAATGTCATCCATCTCCAGAATATACAGTAGATGGACACACTGTGGTCCATTGGCATATGCCATTTCCAGATGTCAAAGGTGAGTCTGGTGTTAGTGAGCGATAATATGCTGTCTCTCTCTATGAACTGGAGTCCCTATCATTAACTACACTTATGGGGGGCCTTAGGTCCAAGTCAATATATGGCCACATAACACAATGCACCATTCCACTGTACTCCCTGTACTGGTACTTAGTAGGGTTGTATTTCTATCTGGAAGGAAAATTCTACCGACTTTAGCAGTGCGGTAGAATTATTCAACCTCATAAAGAATCATTGTTCTAGAAAGCCCTAGAGGAGCTTAATGTTGTTGACAATGAGGATCCAATTTAAGCTTTAGCCTGGGGGGCTATTACTGTTGACCCTGGCCAGTGGCGGCTGGCGATCAAACATGTTGGTGGGGCACAGAAATAGACAGGGGGTCTGGGGTTCCCCCCCCCCCCCCCCCCCATAATTTTTTTTTCATTTAAAAGATTTGATTTCCTGTATTCTGGTGCATTTTGGGGATGGCCACTACCTATTTACCTAATTTTCATTCAGATTCATAGCCTACATCCTGACTTGCAGCCTCCTTTTCAGATATGGGATACCTATATACTGTATATATATATATACATACGGAATGTGCTATCCGAAATATATCCCTTTAAATGCAGAATTCTGCCTTTGCAATTTATATAAGATGTTAGATCAGTTTTTCACTTTAGTAGATTGTGGTTCACCTTTTTCTTTTAAATGGGCGTTTAGAATATGCAATCTGAATCTGTAATCTGAATGTTCTACAGTCACAATAGGTGGTCACACATTTCCCTGCTTTTTTCAATACAAACTATATTAGTAGTTAATTGTGGCTGAATCCATCATCTTCCACAACCAATACCAAGTGCTAAATAAATTAATGATTGAGATTCCACCCATCTAAAAAAATAATCATCTCTTGATATACAGGCATTCTTTAGTAACATATTGTTTGGTTCATGATGACAATTGCTATTTAATTTTGCAAATGTCTACACAGATCAATTGTTGTGAGGCAAGCGGCCTATTTATTCCTGAAAACTGCTGGGTTTAGGCCAGTAACGAGAAAATCGTTTAACAACCCAACCCAACCGGACAAGTGCCATGAGTCCAGGTGTGCAAAGTATGAAACAAATGGATTTCAATGGATTTCAAAGCTAGAAATAACGCTGAACAGCCAGCAATGCGACAGACAGCATACATATATGTATACATATATGTATACATATATATATATATATATATATATATATATATATATATATATATATATATATATATATATATATATATATATTTAATTTTGAATGGAATTTTCAACTGTTTAGCTATAGTGAAGTTGAACAAATATTGGATTTCTAAAACCCAATCGCCTTAAAGGAGACATGTTATGCCGTTTTCACAACAAGTAAACATGGTATTTGAGTTCCAGAAAATATGTTTTTGAAGCTGTTTGCTGGATATAGCTTTTAGGAAAAAGAATCTTGCCTACCGCTATTCCCCTCTGTTTCAGTCCCTTCAGAATGCACTGTTTCTGGTGTCTGTAGCTTTATTGCAAATGAGCTGTCGGACTGAACCACAGCATGGAGGAGAAGGGATTGTTGCTGTTTGGGGACTCCTGGAGCTCTGTATCTATATAATATAATATAATAATACTAATAATAATAATAATAATAATAATATTATATATGGGTATTTATATAATATTATATCTAATATCACGGCCAAAAGCTATGTGACCCTCGGATGATATTATGAATCATAAAGACTGCGTCTGACGTCTCTGGCACTTCCACAACAGGTAAAGACTCGTAGTGGGGGACATGGTTGAGACAAATTGGATGAAAGGACCTTTGGCCTTGACCCTCTGAACTCTCTGATTGCACTCCCGGAGCTGAGCTGCCGCCGAGTTCCCCCTGCCGGAGCTGCTCGTCCGCTGGTCCAAAAAAATCTTAGCTATGCTCTGATTGGAGGGGAGTGGGGAAGTGGGAGGTAGTATTCAACTGACTCACTCGTTTGGTAACTGTAGGCGGGGTACTTTCAGAAATGCATATCTAACTCAAAAAATCATGTACAGACTTTTACCAAAGTTTGCATGCGTGTTTGAGCACCAGAGACCCAAAACAACACCCAAAATCCCAGGAAAAGTGTAGTTTTCATCTTTCATCTTTAAGTTAATTCTTCAAACAAAGATGCCTCTTTATGTGTCAGGATTTGAAGTAGGGAGGACCTGCACTTGAACTAATATTGCATCTTACTTTAGGCTATGTCAAAAGGGAAGTTAATACAGTTCCAGTGGGATGCGAGTTTTTAGGAGAAGGTACGAACTAAGCGCTCATTATTTTAATGGAGCATAAATCCATTGTGCTGCACGTTGAATCACGCTGGGTCCGTGCTGTATATATCCTCTGATAAGACACAGTTCACATGATGACTCAAAGCCCCCTCTCTCTTTGGCAAAACCATCCTCCATCCTCTATGCTGTTATATCACCTTGGTGAGTGCTCAGGGGTTTAGGTTTGGGAACGGGACGAGAAGGGATGTGAGGAGGTGAGAGAGCGAGCACACAGGTATGTTTTATTGATCACACGCACAATGGTAGAAAGCCGAAAACACGTGGAATGAATAATGCATCAAAGAGAAGAGAGAGATAGAGCGCATTGGATCCATTGACGCAGTGGGAGCCAATGCAAGACCTTGTGGGAAAGAGTTTATGGTTTAGATTGATATTTTACTCCTATTTCCAGTTTAATTTGATGCGCTTAGTCAGTGCAAGCAGTGATCCTCGAGTCTGTGAAATCCGGTACCCTAGTTCCCTGCCTGTCTGTAATGCATAGGGCCTGACTGAAGGGTTCCTCATTATTCTTTTGGAAAGTCAACACAACCACCACCCTTCATATGGTTTCCAGTTCTGTGCTATATCGATGGATGTTTACCCCTTTTAGACCTGCCCGTTTTCATTTAGATTTTTGTCTTTTTGCAGTCCGTCCATTTTGATAAATATAGCTTGGGGTAGCTGTGGTGGATACAGTGCCTTCCAATGGCCTTGAAGATGTCAGTGATACGGATTCGAAAACCTGACTGACCCATTTTTAGTTTTGTGTCTGCTTGGAGTTTTGTTTTGTGTGTGTAAGGTCCCCTAAAGCAACGAACAACGATGCAAAATCTACTTGTGGTTTGTAAAAACCTACTGAGATGCAGAAGAAGAATTTCTTTACAACGTACATAAACAACTAACAGCTCAGCAATACAATTACCAACGCATAACTTATGTGCTAGAACAACACTTATGTGCTAAAAAAACACATGGGAGAAAATACAGGCAGTGCTTATTTTTTGCCCAATTTACAGAGCACACAGAGGCACCGTCTAATGCCAACTTTAAATAAAAAAAGACTAGTTATTTTGATTATCTATCGATTGAAAATTGTCCAAACATTTTGAATATATTCCGGTTCCATTTCTATTGAACACCAACCTACCCACAAGGGTACAAGCACATAAGCCCCGGAACAAGGTATCCTGAGGGAAGACATGCAGCCTCGGGTGTTGCCCCCATCAGAGCGGCTGGTTAAAACGGCTGCGTCGGAATGGGGAACGAGAGGCTTAAGGCAGTGTCTCCAAGGCCAGGGTGGAGCTTCAAAGCGAAAGGGATTTCAGTGGACGGGGGAATTGATGAGAACGCGGTGGGGACGGTGGTGGGCGAGAATGCCCTGATCTTCTCCGGGCGGATCCCCGTACTTGAAGCGTCTTTTTTTTCCTCTCAGTGCGGTTGAGGTCTTGAAGTAGAGGGTCGATGAGGAGAAAAAGCTAACCTTAAACGGCTGCATGTTTCATGGTGCAGAGGGCAAGCCGAGGGGGGTTGTCCAGTCAAGTACCCCGCATGTTAATTGCTGCAGATTCCTCCTCATTCATTTTTAGTCACACAGACACCAATCACAGACCTTTTGATTCAATATTCAGATCACAATATCTTTTCATATGAATAATTACTTAATTGCTATTTTATTTAATTGCATATATATATATATATATCATAGCTAGCCCTTTTATTGTCGTAAGAATTTCACTTCAAAGAATAACTATGAATTTATGAATACATCTCTTTCAGAATTTCCCATTTGGACCCATTTGTTAGTTCGGAGGAAGGACAACATGAGAAGCAGCAGTTTAGATGAGTCAAAACATTTAATACTTATCAACATAGGAGTCATGCATTCAGAGCACTTCCCCAACGCATTACCCAACCTATTTTTATCGCTGCACCAGCATTCTGCATATTTTGTTTACTGTGCTCTCATTTGAAAATCACATTTACAAACCGGGAAATAATTTAACACATTCAGAATATAGAGACTAAAAGGAAAAAGGAAAAGGTTAACGTTTCTCAGAGTTCGTCCATAATTCATTTTCATGTTTATCAGCGATGTGAGCACACATGACGCAGAGCCAAATCGTAAAAAACAACAACTATTCGGGTATTGCACTGACACCGTGCTCTTGGATCGTTAGCTGAAGATGGCGAGATGTCATGTTAACAAGCCCAACCATGGGTCTGCTTCAAAAGGGTCAGACAGAGACAAAGAGGACGGTCCTTCGATGTGGGAAGGGAGCTCTGTCTCGTGTGCATCTCCTTCTCGCTCTGATTAAAAAAAACAAAGGACGGTGGTGAGAGTCTTTAGCTGTGCCAGCTGTTGGCTCCCGATGCTAGGCAAAGAAGGTCTCCACTTTCACCGCCTGACAGAACATTGTCATGGAAAACACCAGGCCCAGTATCTGCAGAGTAAAGAGACAAGACGTGGTCACACATGACGCAAGGACTGCTGGACAGAACGGTTTATCGCTGCTGCTGCTGCAGTCGTCTAGATTTAAGTAGGCATAAAATATATCATTGACAAACAGTACAAATGCAGTTCCAACAGACTTCCTTTAATAAATAATATATCATACTGGTGATGAAATCCTTGGATATCACAAGCCGATACCATGCCTGAAATATTTTTGTAAAGTCATTTTTATTTACTAATTATTTTATTTTTACTATTTTTATTATGAATTATTATGAATTATTTATTTAACCAGGTTGGTCTCTTTGAGATTAATCATCCTTTGTTTTTCAAGAGAGATCGGACCACGAGAGCAGCAGCATACAATAAAATACAAGAGACAAAAGCATACAACACCACCTTTTGGATTGCACAAATTGATTCATTTCATGTGGCAGAGAAAAAGCCAGACCTAGGATTCTACATTTGCCTAGCCCAGTTAGGAAGGCATATAACGTAATATTAGTTAGTATTTAAAGGTGATGATTAGGGAAGTTGACATACACTGGCACACTTGAGTAGACACTAAAGTAGCACAATATGTTTGGCTGCAATGTACAAATGGATTAGCAAGTCACCATGGGCATAAAGCAGCTGTAGGTACGTTTCAAGAGTTGTAGAGAGAGAGAGAGAGAGCAGGGTCAACTGGAAACAGATATTCTCACAGGTGAGGTTATACTTCAGGTGTGTTGTCACGGTTACCTGAGTAAGGGCCATGCACAGGGCGAATATCCACAGGGCCACCAGGTTCTCGTTCAGCCAGTCCTTCACACGCTCATAGCATGGCTGTAGAGACACACATACATACACACACACACACATCACACACACACACACACACACACACACACACACACAAACGCACACGCACACACACACGCACACGCACACACACACACACACACACACACACGTATATACTGCATTAAACCCAAACCCAGCCTACCCACATTTCTTAATGGGCTTGAGTGTGATCATGTTTGGACAACGGGGTGTGACATCTTCTCTGTTCAGCTCAATTTTGAACAACATATTCCTTGTTGCCTGGTGTGATCCAATCTTCACTGGGTAGGCTTTCCTAAACCTAATCCCCACCGTCCTTGTCTCACTTTAGGATAACAAACAGGCCTGAGAACAAAGTGCATGCAAAAACCACTAGCCGTTTCATTTGAACAAGAGAAGCTATTGCATTTTTCATGTCGGACATTGTAAAAAAACGGTTTCAGGAGGTTTTGGATGGCGTGCGTAAAAAGGATTTGCAGGAAAAAGGATTCAAGCTCCCATCTGTGCTAGATGAAAAGATGCAAGCCCCAATCTGTGAGAGAATTTAAAGACGTGAGAGGACTGGCCTTGGAAGACTATTGCTGTCAGCAGAACCACCATTCAGATCCAGCTTCTCCAGATAGACAAAGAGGAGTCAAAAATATTACTGTTTTCGGTCTGTATCTATTCTATGTAGACCACAATATATGAATTATGCCTTAACCAAACATATAAATATCTCTCAAACTTCATTTATTATTAAATGATATTTCTTCATCCCCACTGCTACCACTGTCTGTGTGTTGTGCAGTACAGGCATCACCATATGCGCAGAATGGAGCTCTCAACTGCCTGACTCATTATTTGTCCATTCATATCATGTTAATGTCCTTTTTTGCCATTATCATTATGACTAGAGTTTTCGCCCGTGCGTTGCGCACGCTCAACCTCTAGTTGTAATTAAACCCATAGCAATGATGTGGAAAACCCAGTCGGTAATGTATCAAATATCTGAGTGCATAATATAATAACATTTTGCCTATAATTTTACAACGTATTATATTCGTACATCACAAATGACTCTTAAAAGCAGGGCCAACATTTAAATATTTTTTAACCATTCAGTGAACAAAAGGCAACAGGCTGATTATCATTTAGGGGGCCACTCAAGGACATGCAGGGGCGTCATCAACACGCCCACTGAAGTGGTGTGAGAAATACAGACTTTCCACTCCTCTTTCACAATAAGGTAATTTACATTTCCTACAGAGAAAATACTACCTCAGGGGTAGTACTTTTAGATCACGTGACTTATGTGTTGATATGCCGGTCGGTGCGATGTTTGAATTTAACGGTTTTTATATGACAAAATGAACGACCCGCCATTGCTTGTCGAGGTGAGAAATTGACTCGCAATTTCTACATTCTTTAGACAGAACGTGTTAGAGAGTTTGTCGTCGGCGGAGCCGTTATGTTTAAAAACATAACGTCTGACCGGGGCGAGTGTGTCGCTGCGGTGTGTGCATGTGTGTTCTTACCTAGGCGCGTGTGTCGATGACGGAGCAGTTATGTTTAAAAACATAACTTCTCACCTGGCCGAGTGTCGCTGCGGTGTGTGCGCGTGCGTGTGTTCTTAACTGCGCGTGTGTCGATTGCGTAGCCGCTATGTTTAGAAACATAACGTCTTACCTGGGCGAGTGTCGCTGCGGTTTGTGCGTGTGCGTGTGTAATCTAACCTGCGCGTGTGTCGATGGCGGAGCCGTTAAGTTTCAAAACATAACGTCTTAGCTCGGCGAGTGTGTCGCTGCCTTTGTCTTGACGTACGTTGTGTGCGCGTGCGTGTGTGTCTGTGTGTTTCCATATATGTTTGTGCGCATGTGTGTCTGTGTGCGGTGTGTGTATGCGGTGTGTATGTGCGTGCTTGCGGCGTATGTATGCGTTTGCGCGTGCTGTATGTGTGTGTGAGCTGCAGGCTGCTTGGCACATGCGCAAATGAGTACCTTGAGTAACTGGTGCGACAGGCCTGCTATTATAGTAGTAAGATATCCTAGATCTCCTTAAAAATGTAGATCTATTCCGTGGGTATCCCTTCAAACAAACGTTCTGTCTTGGGCAAAATATCTACTAAACTAATTTGGCCTTATAGGCTACATCACATGACTTTTAGTTTGGATCCTAACTGGTACGCTTACGTGACTTGAGAAATACATCTTCCAAATGCTAGACACATCCTGAGATTAAGCTAATACCTAATATAAACTTGTATCCTAATTTTCTTTTTATTTTAACAGCTATCTAGGAACTATTTCAGCACACCACTTGCCAATAAATGCCCTGACGCAGGTGCACCATTATGGTAGTCACACAGTGGTCACAGTGGTCACGATTTAGCCCACCTAGAGGTGGTTCCACACGATATATATCAAAATTTAGACTGGGTTCAAGCCTCCATATCTGTCAAAGTTTTCCAAACCCATTAAGTACGTTGAAAATCGTGCCAAAAACAATTAATGATGGACAAAAAAAAAGTGATGTTATGTTCTCAGGGCAGAGTAAATTTGCTTTACAGTGAAAGGGGAAAACTAACAACAAAAGTGATGCAAAAAAGGGCCAGGCTGAAATTGATTTTGCCAGGCATATAAGTTTGCCAGGCATATCATAAGGTCTCTCAAAGTCAAAAATAAATAGGCGGAAGTTGTATTTCTCCTCATCAAACTTTGAAATTAAATGTATATCAGAACGATGTTATGGTGCTAGTGGTACAGTACTGCAACATTTACTTTTCCCTTAAAATGTATGCATTGAAACGTATTGTTCAAGTTCACTACACTACTTATTATTAGTTCCCTAATTATATTGGTAAGAAGATGGTATCCCTTGGAATGACAACATTGTGTTGGACACTGGGCGTGTCCACCTAGATATATGACGGATAGATAAGAAACGTTTGCTACGGCCCACTGGGTCGCTGGTAAACTGATCTATCCAGCATCCCTCTAGGTGGAACGCCCACTTCTCCTCCTCCGATTGTACCGGCTCAGGCTGGTACAATCCCGGGCAACCATCGCCCCGTAGACGGCACAGTGTAACTCTCAATTGATGATGAAGTAAGCTCCCTATTATATCAGTGTTACCATTAAAAGAGACAAGGATTTTGCTGCCTGATGTCTCATGTCATTGCCAAAAGATATTCGGCATTGCAATTGGTCAGAAAACCTGGTGAACAAATGACCCATCTGCTGATATATCATCAAATATCTTTGGACGGCAAAATCTAAATGGGGAGTAAGTGAGATTATTCATAAACATATGATATAGAGTCAATCCACTTTGTATCATTATTTCTTTAATGCATATGAATTATGCAACTGCTGTTATTGTAATTATATTGTTGCCTTGGTTTTAACCAAAAAAAAAGAAAAGAAAAGCAACAGACGAACAGAGGAGGGACCGCTGAGCCCAGCCACCGCTCGGAGGCATGGGCCTGCAGCCGGGGGAGCTCTTCAAACTGTGTATCAAAACATGCTGCTCTTAATGATTCAGTCTCACCATTCTAACCTACAGTAAGTATAATTCATACACACTGCAGAGATTTACTCTGAGAGTTACAGACGTAGCTGCCACAAGAGGATGGATTGTAATAAAAGCAACCTTACAGTCTTAGGTCATCTGATCTCCCTCCGAGCCACTGCCAATGTTCACAGTTTGTTAAGATTAACAATCCCTATGTGTAAGTGAACTGCTACTTTTGTATTGTTGACTATAAATTACAGTACAGCAGAGAAAAATGTAATGTATAACATGGAAAAACTGTTACTAGGCAACATGCTGAAATGTTTTTTCAAACCAATAACTTTGGCAAGCATGCATGGTCCAAATTATAGCACTCTTATACATTTTTGGGGGAAAATGTAAAAAACAACAGACAATGTGATTAAAGCTAGCACAATGATATTATTAATGCATGACAATGATTCCACTCTCACCAACTCTGAAGCCCTGCAGGAGTCTAAAGCCACCACGGAACCATTGGGGAGTCCAGAAAATGTCCTTCCCCCACAACGTCTAATCGGGAACGATGTGGTATCATATTATACGTAACAGTGAATGCAGGCAATGATTTACAACATGAAGCCGCCGGTAGCGGGTTTGTATACTCATAAGGGAAACGATATTAGATGGAGTTATTCCCGACAGAGAATAGTTCTTTTCCTGCATTGGGAAGCATTTGATTTCTTTTTTTTGCCTGAATGTGTGCAGGAGACAGATCCACCACATAGCATTTTGCTGTGTGTTTCCCCCTAGCTGGTTCTTACCGCCGTCCACCATGTCCCTGGGTTGTCCAGGCCGCAGTTGTCGCTGTATTCCAGGCAGCAGGAGTCGGGCACACGGGTGGCGTTGTAAACCTCAAACCAATCTGTGTGGTTGGTCACCCCACAGCAGCGGAACTACAGCAGGGGGAAATCATCAGCAGAGGCAAGCCTCCAACACAACACGATGCAGCTCAATCATAAATCAATTGGCATTGTTCGCATAGCCTTATCTCAAGATATAAAAATGCTTTCAAGATGGATTGTGACTAAACATCAATTGGCGACTAATCATTATATTCAAACATAGCGGTTGACTTACATGCATGGGCATAGGTGTAGAGATGGGGGAAAAAATGAATTTTAGAAATCCCCACACCCCACTTTTCAAATAAAATGTTTGAGGGAAAATACTTATAAGAGGTATCAGATTTATATTGAGTTGGAAAATGATGTAAAATTGTGTAATGTTTTGGGCCAATGTTTTGCACAATTTGGGTTGGCTGTCCCCCTCCACCTTAATTCACCATCATATCACTCAGAGCACTTTTTCAACCTACATTTGACATTAACACGATCCCACACTCACACAAACACACCCTCATCTGCATACGTTTATTTCCATATCAGCATGTTTCTGCCATCCAAGTTATCAATTGATGTAATTATAGGGATCCTGCCAGAGGGAAAGTGAATGCTATGCCTCTCAGACATTACATGAATACAAGCAGAGAAAGCTCCAACACACGCAGCAGAACACGATACAACACAGTCAGCCAGCACACAAGAGCTAAATTACACACAAAGTGCAAAGATGACAAACATTCGTTTGAGAGAGGGAGTCTGGCAAAATGGTATTGCTAATGGGACCCTAACTACCAGCTGCCATGCTCACACCAAAATGTTAGTCTGAAGGACGTCCAAAGATCTTGGATTCTGGATCCATTGTTTGATGTCACCAAGGCTCGACACACACCCCCCTACACCCTCCACCCTGCACTTCTCTCTTCCAAATGTCCTTCCTGCACATTAGGTTCTCCTAATGTTGTATCTTTTTTGGTATTATAAAATAGTATAAAAGAAAATTCCCGAGCATATCAAAGAGAAAGCCGGGCAATGTGGTGCATGAAGCATATGATTGACTCGTATGTGACAGCTTTTAGCAACTCAATTTTCCAATTTCAATCTAATCAAATTTAAAACAAAAGAAACATGTCAAGCCCATTTTTGTTGACACCTGTGAGTTGGAAAATTGCGATCAATCAACTATTGGATTAAATCTCCTTAAACATGTATAGCGATAAGAAACACTGAAGCTAGTTGTAGCCAGTGTACAATGGGCTGTGTCTCAATTGCAAGATGCTTCCTATGACTTGGTCGCTGTAGGATATCCCATAACACCATGCAGCACAATTTCCAACATAAATGTTCCCTTTCATCTTTTAAATAAACGCATTGGCAAAATTTCAGTGTCTATCCATCAGTGTATTTGACCACTTTTGTGTTTCTTTTACTTAGTTATTTGATTTGAAAGCAACAGAAAATCGCCCACCAGCTAAGCCGATAATAATTATAAGAAGTACGTCCAATGTGATGTTTTTGCACTTGCGATGATACATGGGTAGGATACATGATGGGTATCAAAGTCGGTCACGAATGCGGTGCTTAGTTGATTAAGCCCAGTTAGAACTAACCCCAACTTCCACTTGAGGCTTAAGCCATTCAATCAACTCAGTTCAGCCGCGCCTTGCTCAGGTTAGTTCAAACCAGGCTAATGTTATCGTGGATTACGAACGCTCACGAAATATGTAACCAGCCCAGAACCGTGAATGTCGAATCATGTATCAAATGTCCGACAAGGGACGAGTGGGATCTTTTCCGGCGGCGAACAGAAGCTGCTTGTGGAGGTCTATGAGGAGTACAAGCATAGATATTTTTTTAGTACTCAAAATGGGAACAACGTAACTATTTATAAAAACAGGGAGGCCGCCTGGCAAAGAAATTGCGGATCTGTTGAATTATTCCAAATTGACTAACCATAGTATTTATCAGTGGAGTGGAATTTATGTGGCTGACAATTTCCCATACAGCAGTGTCTTTGTCATTGTGACCAAGACTTCACCATCAGTAACATTAATATTAACATTAACCTTACCATGGGTTTTTGCAAGTTATATTCAGGTTCTGGGGAAATTGTAAGACATATATATTATATAAAAAGTAAATTGTTAGGCCTACTTTCTCTGACATAAAGGGAATTACAAAAATAAGCCAATGCCAAGAATTCTATGACATACTCAGGACGCGACTCAGGCCGCCCGCACCACAGCACCAGCGCTATACCACTCACCCAACTTCTGGTTCCCGATTACTGTAGAATACATATATTTCTATATAAATATTTTGAGAAAATATCCACGATAACAATAGATAGCATTAATTTAATTATTTTATTTGCACCATTTAAGCTTAGACCCTTAGTGAAAATATTGGCTGTTTGTACGATTTTGTTATATGACAAAATCGGGAGGACTAGGCTTGGCCTTCTGATGGTACACTTGTTTCCGACAGATGGACCTGTCTGAAACACCGATCAAGTAAGCCCGACAGTTAGCCTGCTACCGACCAGCTTAGTTTGGTCAGATAAATTGGCATGGTTACTTGGCGGAGATTCCCTTAAGTCACGTTAATGGAACGGAACTCTAACTGAAACTAGCAAGGCTAAGCGAAATAATCCCGCCTTTGCCTTTAGCTTGGTTGATGGAATACCCTTATGGTTTACTTTGTGAACCGTTTTTACAAAGTAGATCCCTAACAGGAAAGCTTCCTGATTAGTGCAAGTCATGTGACCTGGAGCTTTAATAGAGAATATACAAACCCTCATCACAGAATGGCGGCAGAGAACTTGGCCAGAACAGTGGAAAAACATAACTGGAAAAAACGATTGACTTGAGAAAACTCACCAAGAATTTATCCATAGCATGATAAAAATTGAAATTAGGAAGATAATTCAGAAATTACTGATACAATATACAAATATATAATAATATATGAACACTTGATATCAAGACCATAATGTCTTTCATTTGAAGTTCAGGAGCTGTCGTGCTGTCAACGTCTTCTGCAATGAGGATGCATGACATTTGTGGATCAGGAGGAGGTTTATGCAGTGTTAAAAAAGCTTTGATTTTGTTGAAAAAAATGTGTTTATGAAAACAAGCAAGACATAGTACATTTTCCCTAGAAAGTATTCTGCCTAGCTTGCCTTACATAAAGAAATGTGTATTGATTACAGCAACTGTATAATTTTTTTTGATGTTGTTTATGGGATAAGGGATCAATTAACACTCAAAAGAAAACTAACTTCTGGGAAAATAACTTTCCCAAAAGCAAGAAGCTGTGTATATTTCTGTGTGGTTTATGTGATGTTTGTTCAGTTATAACTTGATATAATCTTGAACAACATCAAAGACGGTTCCGGGGAACCCAGAGCCAGCAGTGGTGTTCCTCCTTCGCCCCTATCCACAGCTCCATCACACAACTCAGCATCACCCTGGACACATTCACCCCTTAAAGCTGAGGTCAGCTCTGACTGCGACAGCACTGAGGATAACAGCTGTGGTATGCATCTAAATACACATCCCATCCTCCATCCAGCGCCACAAAGTAACTGTTTCACACAGACATGCAACGCACACACACCACAGATATCCTGGGAGCTGAAAAAGATAGGGTGAGACCTGCACACTTTCTAGCACAAGCTTTTGACATGTTATCCTCGTTATTTGTGTAGAATATCCCTTTTTGACAGCATTCATTCTTAGTTGACACCTCTCTCTCCCACAAACACGCACACACACACACACACACGCACACAAACGCACACACACACACACACACACACAGCTTACATCAGTCTGTACGATCATCCAGGCATTGGTCAGGCCAACGTTCCCCTCCGTGCCAAACAGCTGCAGGCCCCTCTTAAGATCCCTCTGGGCGTAGTAATCGATCTGGTGGAGGAGACGTGTACACGTGTTATGGCAAACAACAAACAAACACGCCATAACAACCATGGCCGCTGCTCAAGAAGGGGGAGGGTTCCCACGTAGGAGATAAGCCTGTTCCCCTAAGCAATGGAAGGACTTGAACTGCAGCCATTACACGCAGCAATCAGAGCATGAAGACCATGCAGCCAGTTTCTAGATTATATATAAATATAGCGTTCACACAGAAACACACTCGTACACACACACACACACACACACACACACACACACACACACACACAAACACACAAACACATTAACACACACACACACACACACACACACACATTAAAACAAACACCTACACAAACACACACGCACATGCACACACACAGAGCTTATCTTTGTTTACACATTCGGAGATGCAGCACAGCACATCACATCAATCCTATTGATTGCTGTTGACCTTGCCCTGAGCTCCCCATCTAGACCCCTCTCCACTTCGACTTCTCCCCACCTAGACTCCTCCCTATCCCCGCTCATTCAAAACAAACAGAACGGGTGAACATGCTTCCAGCACACTCCAGAACTACTTCAATTTGTTAAATTAAATATTTACTTCACAATTAGACTAAATGGCTTTTAGCACGGGGCAGTGAATGAACAATGGTCCTCATCATCCTCCATTGTCTCATACTCCGCCTCTCATACCCATCTCAGTCAATAATAATGCTTTATTATTACAAATCCGTTGATCTGTGAAGTCCCGTAAATTAATGATGCTCCAAATTCAAAAGACAACTCTCAGCGAGCAAGGAACAAGAATGGTCTAATTTTTTACAGCAGAGTCTTTACAACTTTATCTTTAGGACTGCTATAGGCCCCTTAGAGTGCTTTGAGTCAAGGCCACACAGCTCTTTCAGTGTCGGTACTCAGGCTCCGGCTGTGCTTTTAGCCCAGTATTGATGTCGTCTCCGGGACTGCGGCCGTCCTGAAACTGCGGCGGAGAGACTCAAAGCTATCTATTATTCACGCAAAGAAAGGAACAGGGATAGATTAGATGAAACGTATAGCAAGGCCGGAAAAGATAAGGATGTGAGACAACGATTTGGGGGGGGGGGGGGGGGGGGGGGGTGGATAGAGAGGAAGGAAAATAGGGACTTTGGGAAGGAAGTGATGAGGAAATAAATGATGAGACCAGATCAGACAGAAAGACCTTGATGAGGATGGAGTCATCTGATGAAGTCATGTTATGCTTGAAAGGATCCCGAGAATTTGAGGAGAGAAATCTGCATACTAAAATCCACTTGAAAGATGAACAAGGACGCACAAATTAAAAACCAGAAAGCTAGACTAGAGCAAAAGTTGAGCATAATGCATTCAAGAGGAAAATTACTTTTTTAATATCTAGTAGGACTCTCTGTAAACACATAGTTCCATGATAAAATGCCAGGTTGCATGAAACAATTTCTTGGTGATTTTTGAAAGCCAGAAATATTTCCTCTTTTTTTTTACATTATCGATTCATAACCATCGATTGCTGGCTGAACCATTGATTATTTTCCCGAGGCTGCGGTTGTTATTTCAGACGGAAGTTCGGATTATAAATAAGTCCATGCATGTTTCACGCACCTCTCTAATCAGAGAACATACTTCTACTGTTTTTGCTTCTTGCAGCAATTTCTTTCTCAAGGCGTGTGATTGTATTATGTTCAGGCTCTTGGTGCTAGTCTACTGTGGTGGTGCTGCTGCAGCTGGTGTGGTGTCTGGAATTCTCTGTGAATACAGAAATAGAAAGCACACACAGTGTATAATAAATAACCTATGAATGAATGAAAACATAACAAAAACGGATGGGCTCATGCTCAACAGCTCAACTAATTACGAAAGAAGATAGAAATGACTGTGAAATGTTTGGCTGATTGGCTGCTGAGCGGGGGACATCACAGCCTCCCTCCAGTCATTCTCGCTGGGAATTATGGGGAAAAGAAATTGCGACGTCGGAAGGTTCTCGTGAACAACACTTCTAGACGCTCTTATGATTTTACTTCCGTTCCTTCAGATTTGATAACAGAGATGCCCAGTTGGTGACGGAAGGTTTACTAGTGACGCGCATAAACATGGCGGAACATGACATTTTTACTCAATATTGAAGAATCAACCATCTTATCACACTTTACTATAGATTGACATGACCGTCTGTTGGCATCGACTTTGCTCAGGTTTAAACGTTGAGTACCAGTAAACCAGCTCTAGATAAGGGCAAGTATAGCTTTCCATACAGTGGCCATACAAATGTGCTTCTCATAAATCAAAGAAAAAGGATGGTAGGTGATAGGCTACAAGGATATAAAGGCGTTTGAACCTGAAACTGATCCTACTAAGTTCTGTTTAGTTCTGCTGTGAAGAACTTTTAGATTCCCAACGCAGTGCACATGAACGGTCGCTTTCAGGAACATGTGTAAGTGTGAGCGTCATCACTGAGGAGGCGTCTCGTTATCACCAGGACCATGAATTTGCCTTTAGGTCCACAGTATGACATCATAACTGATGAGACCGTCACTCACCGCAGGTTAAGCTAACCCATCTCTAATGAAATGATCTCTTGCGGTGACAAAGCACTTTGATCCTATGATGATTGCGATTGATTAGAGATATTCAGTGGGACAAAGAACTTTTTCCCCACAATCTGTTTCCAATTTACTCAGTAGTGGAATGTGTGATGCAAACGATTGGGTGAGTAATTGGACAATCAACGTAGAAGGAGTGTGGTCCAATGCCCATTTCTGTGGTGGACGAAGTACTCAGACCATGTACTTGCAAAAGTTGAGATACCTAGTGTAAAATATTACTCCAGTAAAAGTGGAAGTACTCCCATTACACGTTGACTTGAGTAAAAGTATAAATGGACTTGGCTTCAAATGTACTTAAAGGGGACCTATTATGCTTTTTCGACTTTTATAACCTATAAACGTTGTTATAATGATTTATAGTCATGTTTAACCATACTAAAGTGTCAAATAATTACGTACATGCATTTCGACGTATTCCCTGCTGACAGTCTGGGGTGGCTGTGCAGAGCGCTAAACACTCGGGACAACGATTGCAATTCACTTATTCACATTTCCGGGAAACATCTACGTAGACGTACTCCTGCCACGCCCCCATATACCTGGTTAAATATGCCCGCACGCGCGCTCCAAGGAAGGTAACCAATCACAATGGAGCTGGGTTGGCAGGAGGGGGGCGAGGGGGCGGAGAAGGACGAAACAGCGAGCGTTGACAGAGAAGGCTGAAAGCGCCCAGATGAGAGGAAGAGTTTCCCGAAAATCTACATCGTTTATTGTGTATGGTTAAACATGACTATCAATCATTATAACAACGTTTATAGGTCATAAAAGTCGAAAAGCATAATAGGTCCCCTTTAAGTATCAAAAGTAAAAGTAATTTGGTGTAATGTAGTTCCAATGTCTTGCTATATCCTTTATACACTCAGTCAAATCATTTAAGCTTAAAAAAAACCACTAACAACACTCTAAATAAAATGTTTTCTATTTGTGATATCTGTTACTGATATGCATTTCCTAGAGGAAATGCGATGAGTGCTATAGTGCAAAGTGAGGTTGAAAAATATGTTTGAGTAGAGCCACATAGATGTAAAGAAATGTTAAATTGTGTGTGTGTGTGTGTGTGTGTGTGTGTGTGTGTGTGTGTGTGTGTGTGTGTGTGTGTGTGTGTGTGTGTGAGTGAGTGAGTGAGTGAGTGAGTGAGTGAGTGAGTGAGTGAGTGAGTGAGTGAGTGAGTGAGTGAGTGAGTGAGTGAGTGAGTGAGTGAGTGAGTGAGTGAGTGAGTGAGTGAGGTCATGTAACTATAACGTAACCGTTTAGGCTTGACATGGTGTTTCTAGTTTAAATATTGACGTTGTTTAGGCTCCGCGACGTCCGCAATGGTTAGCTGTGTTTATGTTCATGCATGTCGTGGAAAGGAACGGTGAAAGGAGCGTTTTTGGAATGTAGTGGAGTAAAAAGTAAGATTTGCCCCTACAAAATGTAGTCGAGTAAAAGTATAAAGTCTCACAAAATAATGGTAAGTAAACACAGATATACAGATATGCTAAAAAATGTACTTAAGTACAGTAACAAATAACTTTGCTACTGTCCACCACTGGCGCATTTAGGGTTTTAAGGCTGATTACTTGCTTACTATAACCTGCCATTCTGTCTTTATCTGGCAATAATTAGATAGTCTAATGATAACAGAAACATTGATAAAGAAAATGAAACCCCACAACCTAGGAGATAAAGACTCTTCGAGCATACAAGCTAAAGGGACAATGAAGACATACTGAAAACCATATGGAGAGGGTGGTTTGGAATCTTCTATATCCTAGACAACCTACCAACATCGCAACCTGGAACATCAGGACCATGTTCACAGCAGGGAAGACGACAGTCGTTGCAGATCAGATGAAGCGATACAAGGTTTCTATCCTCGCCCTATGCAAAACCAGATTGCCCCAGACAGGAGAAGTAAAAGTGGTCAGTGGTGAGTCCATACTCTACTCTGGACACGCAGATAAAAAAGCCCCTCACACAGAGGGGGTGGCATTTATGCTCTTCAAAGAAGCACAGAGGGGCCTCATCAGCTGGGGGCCCATCGACTCAAGAATCATCACTACAAGACTCCAAACCACCCACGAAAGAATCAACCTTCAAATCATACAATGCAATGCACCCACCAACCATACTGATGAGGAACTAAAGGACAATTTCTACAACCAGCTACAACATCTACTTCAGACAAGAATGAAAAATACCTCCTCTCACTCACAGGCGACATGATGGCCAAAGTGTGAAATAACAACAATGGATACGAACTGGCTATAGGAAAGCAAGGACTTGGCACCATGAACGAAGAGAGATTTGCAGACGTATGTGCTGACAACAATCTGGTCATAGGAGAGACAGTTTTCCCCCATAAACTGATCCACAAAGCCACCTGGATATCACCTGCCCACACTACTGAAAACCAAATCAACCACATATGTATAAACAAGAAGTTCAGGCACTCTCTTCTGGATGTACGAGTGACGAGGAGGGCACACGCCGGGTCAAACCACCAGTGGCTGCAAAACTCCAAAAAAAGCTAAAGCGCTTCAATAATCCCTCTGACAGCAGAACAAAATTCAACATCCAGCTCTTCCAGGACATTGGAACAATTGAACTGAATCAAACCACCCTACATAAAAGGGTTTCAAGTCCTGCAAGAACTCAAACAACCAGTGGAAGAGTACTGGAACAGCCTGAAAAACATACAGAAGGAGAAATGCCTAGAAGTGGTGGGGCAAAAGACAACGAAACACAAACCCTGGTTGTCAACAGAAACACTGAAAATAATAGAAGAGTGGAGGGCAAAAAAGGATATACTAAACAACAGAATTACATCGAGGCCTTGGCACAAGAAGCACAGGAAGCAGCGGGAAAAAAATACCTCAAGGAACTCTACATGACCACCAAGAAACTAGACGGAAAGTTCAGGCAGACGAACACCAAATCTGGGATAAACAGGGATAACTCCTTACCACCAAGGAAGAACAACACCAAAGGTGGACAGAGCATTTAAGGGAGCTGCTCAATAGACCACCCCCTGTCCAAGAGATAGATTCCACCAGCAGCACACATGCTTGACATCAACTGTGTCCCCCAAACAAGATTTGAGGTAAAGAAGGCCATTAAGGCACTACGACGTGGCAAAGCAGCAGGCCAGACGACATCCCAGCGGAGGGCCTACAGGCTGATGTACACACTACGGAATCCACCCAAAATACATATACATCATCAATAACACATATCAGGACACGCAATGCTAAGTGCTCCACCAGGGACAGGCACAAGAAACATTCACGGTGCTCATTGGGGTGAAACAGGGCTGCCTTCTTTCCCCTTTGCTTTTCCTCTTATGCATTGACTGAACCATGAGGAAAACTACCCACAATAAAAAGACTGTCCTCCAAAGGAGTCTGACAGAACATCTAGAGGACCTCGACTTTGCTGATGATATATCAGCAACATCAACCTTTGGGATCAAACAAATAAGAGCCAATAGCGATATAGATGATAAGGAGAAGTGGAGCTGGATTGGTCACACACATTAAGAAAAGGCTAAACGGCAATAACCAAACAGGCACTAACATGGAACCCAGAAGGCAAACAGAGCAGGGAGAGACCAAAAATACCTGGAGAAGGAGCACAGAGCTAGATGTTAAAAATAATGGACTGATGTGGAAACAGCTGGAGAGGAGGGCCCAAGACAGACAAGGGTGGAAAAGATCTATCAATGGCCTATGTTCCGAAAGGAATATAAAGGCTTAAGCTAAGCTAATTAGATATTCCTCAATTTAAAACAAAACACTCAACTAATGCTTTCTACCTACTAGACCAATCATGAATTTCTGCATTTTTAAGTGTTTGTAATGCATTATAAAAATATTTTAAATAGTTTGTAAATCCTTAAATAAAGCTTAAATAACACTAAGAAATGATCTCATAAAACACTATCATTATTATTATTATTATTAATGATAATTTATAACTGATTATGACTTGCTAATGAGTATTAATTTATGAACAATGCTTTAGGTAATCTTCGACTTTATGATTTAAAGTATCAGCTATAATTGCTTTCCTTCAGTGTTTCTATTATTATTGTATGATGTTATTTATCCTTTTATTATCGTATGAATTTGGTACGCTAAATGAAAAAAAAAATCATGTATACGTGAAATTGGATCCCAAAAGCAGAAGGACGTTTAAAAATAGCAAGGCATCGGCTCAAGCATTGACAATAATCCACTTCAAGGAGGAAAAGCAAAAAACAAAAAGGGCACAAGGTCGGTGATGCAAAAGTTTAAAAAACGTAGGTAATTCCAGAATTAGGCAGACAAGCAGGCAGGCAGGCAGAAACTAGTAAGAAAGAACTGAATAGCCGAGCTAGTAAGAGGTATAAAACAATCGGACAAGGTGGCACTAACAGCGCCATCAGCATTGGCATCCATTTCCACACATTACATTAAACACAGAACAAGACCTAGAATGGATTCTCCCGTGCGGGCTGGCCTTTCTACTGCACGATGCGATGCTGCACGACACAGCGCTCGTTGCTCGTCTTCTTGGGGTGGGACCGGCTTCAGGCACAGCATCCCTTTCCATATTTCTTTCATTAGGTTGAGTTCGGAAATGGTCATAACTTCCAAGCTCTGCCAAGTGCCATATATTCCCTGCTGCTTGTGTCCCATAATACAAAATATAATAAAATATTCAGTTTTGCTCACAGCCAGATAGCTCAATCTAGCAAACAGCCACACTTTGTTTTATTTATATGCATGCATTCGTTAATGTGAAGCAGGAAAGGGGTTAGGCTTGTATCATCGACTCACAGCATTCTTGTGAATGTATGCGTTAACGGTAATCATATCCCTGATGTATTGCACTGTTGGCAGGGCATGTGGTGTCTTGGCGGATGTGTATTTTGAACAAACAAGGCTGCATCGCCCAGTCAGAGCCTCAATGTCAACAGCTAGGGGTAATTGGCAATGAAACACCTCCTCAGCTACAGCAACCGGCTCTCACAGGAATCCGTGAAATGACCACGGGCGCTTAACTCAAAATCTGTGGTGGCCTCACGGAATCACTGCCATTTCCGTGATGCAGCCACAGATTCTGCTCCCATGCAAGTTAATGACACTCTTGTTCCGTGGCACACACACACATATCCCCGTTTCAACGACCGAATCGTCCACGGGTGCTTAACTCAAAATCTGTGCTGGCCTCACGGAATCACTCAGGCCTACATTGTCCGTGATATGGCCATGCATTTTGCTCAAATGCAAGTTAAGGACACTCATATTCCGTGGCACACACACAGATCCCTGTTTCAATTACGAGTCAACCTGGTCTCACAGGGATCCGTGAATATATATATATATATATATTAGAGCTGTCAAGCGATTGAAATATTTAATCGTGATTAATCGCATTAATGTCATAGTTAACTCACGATTAATCGCAAATTATTTTTCTATGCTAAATATCCCTTGATTTTTTTGTCCCATAATTCTTCTCATTTTAATTCTCTTATCAACATGGTGAATTGCATCGGCTTGCCTTGTGCAAATTATTTTTTATTGATAACAACATTGGCATATACTGATCAAAACAGGACGATACAAAAAAAGAGCCTATAGTGCAATTAAACAACTGCTTTGAACAAATGTCATTTGAACATAGCAGTCAAGCTACTGCTTCTTTGTTTTGAGCCAAAGAAAAATAAAAAAAATGTTTTGTTTTTTTTAAATAAAATAACTGCGTTAATCGCGCGATAACAGTTTTAACGCCGTTAAATTTGGTTTGCGTTAACGCTGTTAATAACGCGTTTAACTGACAGCTCTAATATATATATATATATATATATATATATATATATATATATATATATATATATATATATAAATACATATATTTATGACCATATTTAGACCACCAGACTTTCTCGAAGCAACAAAAATGGTCTATTAAATTCAAGATGGTTGGGCAAAAATAGGGATATATTGCCATACCGCCAATATGAATTGAATTCATAGAATTTCCGATAGGATGGTCAATGGTCAAATACAGATCACATTATAACAAGAATTTATATCGTTGTGACGAGAAAGGATGTCTTGATACCGCAAGAAAATAAAGCCTACATGGTTATAATTATTTAAATATAATTAACATATAAAGCATATAACGAGAAATCAAGACGATCTTTTTAGCTGTGGGCCAGCAGAGGCTGAATTTTTATCTAATTCAATTTAACCAAAATATACATAGTCTAAATCTATATACATGTCAAATGTATGATATAATGTACGTAAAGCCTAGTTTTTATATTATAAATATTTCAATATTGTCTGGTTATACCTGAACCACCCTCTCCATAGAAAAAGTGTTACAACCTTCTTTGTTGATTTGATTGGTGGAAGTGGATTGTCATTGGCCAGATACAGATTTTTTATAATGATAATAGCTACATGGTTTACTTATAATATTTTAAATAAATATTTAACTAACTATTTTAACTAAATTGTATATTTATATATAGATAATGCATATTTTAATATTTAATTAAGTCAATATTAAACCAATGCATTTCAATCTGGAGATTATTTTTGACTTCAGAAGGGGGGGCCTATGTCCACATCACCTGACTGTCATTGGTGCTATGGTGGTTGCCATCGACCGCCCCCTTCCTAGTAATCATATATATCCATATGCACTTGCTTGCCATTATTTCCTTTTCTGTAACATCCCCGCATATATCCTGCATTTAATTTAAGTACATGTTATATACACAACATTCTGAACAAACGCCCGAACATATTGATTCTAGATTCCTGTGATAGGAGCGGGATTATGTGATAATCAACATTAATGTATACAATGCATGCACCGTTCACGTTGCAAACGACTTCATGAGTTAAAACATAGCTCTGCTCCAAACCACGTTTACAACGTTGAGGGCGCAACTGAGCTGCCGTCAATTTAATTATTTTGTCGCATACCAGGGTCCGCTGGCTAGGATAGGAGATAGACAGATGTCACATGTATGATATGCTGTACGTATGGCCTAGTTTTCATATTATAAATATTGTAATATTGTCTGGTTATACCTGAACCACACTCCAGAGAAAGTACACCGTGTTAGTGGGTGTTACAACCCTCTTCGTTGATTGGATTGGGGGAAGTGGATTGTAAACTGTTAGATACAGATCTTGTTATAATGATAATAACTACATGGTCTGCATATAATATTATCACTAAATAATTGTATAAGTTTATATTATATATATTTAATTCAATATTAAACCAATGCATTTCAATCGGGCGGGCTGGTCAGGATTCGTCAAAACAACAATCAGATTTATCCGATTTTTTCAGCAGACCCCCTCAAAAACTGAAACTAACCACATCCCTTAAACCCAGTCTCACGCCAGATTGTAGTCAAACGACCCACAGCGGAAAATGCATTTAAATAACAGCTCTAAACATGTGACACGCCTACATTTTTTTGGCCTATTCTTTTCAATGGGCCTGCGTCCACATCACATGACTGTCATGGTTGCTATGGTGGTTGCCATCGACTGCCCCCCATATCTTTCTATTTTCCACAGTTTAGACTTGTAATTATAAGTTACTTTTGTAATCAACGGGACTCATTTTTTTAATCACTGTCTGGTGGCTAGATACGTCACTCTGAGAATTGCGCACAGACACATTTGGTAGTCTACAAGGTGGCCTATAACCTATCTGTGAAAGCAAAACAACAAGCTTATTGATGAACGAGGTCCTGACTCACCATCACTGGGACGTGGCAACAACTCTCCATATCCATGTGGGGACGGGGGGTTGCTTGTGGACAGTAGGGCTACACGAGACATCAATTGGAAGCATACTCAGGAGGAGGAATGACCTCTCACACATGATAAATTAAATAATAGCTTCAAATAACCCTGCCTCATTAAATCAATGAGCTCTGTGTTTTGCTTTCACGAATAGGTTACCATGGCCGCGGAGAGGTCCCCCCTCCACGGCCTTACCACCATGGGCGCGCCCGATCGCGTCTGATCTTGGAAGCTAAGCATGGTCGGGCCTGGTTAGTACTTGGATGGGAGTCAGCCTGGGAATACCAGGTGCTGTAATCGGTGTCGGGTGTTGGCCAATAGGTGGCACTCTTCCGTCTGGCCTAACATCACTCCCGATGCCCCAGTGCAGCGACGGGGACACTGTGCTGTGGAAGGCGCCGTCCTTCAGAGGAGACATTAAACCGAGGTCCTGGCTCACTGAGATCATAAAAGATCCCAGGGCACTTATCGCATAGAGTGGGGGTTTCCCCGGTGTCCTGGCCCAACCAGGCTCATTCAATCTGGTCCCCTAATCATCCTCCTGTGTTATTGGCTGACTCATTAATTCCCTCACTCTCCACCTCAAGCTCCACCTCAAGATGTTACAGAAAAGGAAATAATGGCCATAGGTCGTAAGCAAGTGCTTATGATACGATTACTGGGGGGGGGGTCGATAGCAACCATCATAGCACTCATGACAGTCAAGTGATGTTGAAGCAAACCCCCCTTCTGAAGTCAAAATGAATCTCTCTCTCTCTCTCTCTCTCTCTCTCTCTCGTTTTCTTCTGTGGAGATCGAAATGTCAGAGAAACGCTCCCATTCAAAATGCATGGGTTCACATTTCGTTCTGTGGAAAAACGAGAAACTCTGAGAAACCCTCCCATTCCCATATTGTATGTATATATATATATACACATCTATAAATAGATATATAGATTTATATATATATATATATACATATATATTTATGGATCCCTGTGAGAAAAGGTGTACTCGGTCGTTGAAACGGGGATCGGTCTGTGTGCCACGGAATATGACGTTAACTTGCATTGGAGAAAATTCCATGGCCACATCACTGACAATTTAAGTGCTTCCGTGATCATCAACCACCACCACCACCAATGGTGTGATATGGATTTTATTAACACACCACGCATGGCCCCGGGTCCTGTGGCTCCAATGATAAAGGAGTAGCAGTGAGCCAGTGAATGGGCCCCAGCTGGTAGAGTGACACAGGGCTGCTGGCCCCGGCCACTGAGGTAGGGGCCGGGGCTGTCTCTAGCATCCCACAAAATCTATAAACGGGTAACTAGGTGGTCTCGAAGAGGATTTGTTTTTTGACTGTCTCTCAAATTTGGATTCGGTCTTGACTCAGATTTTAACCGTTTTGGACACCGACTTGACACATAAGACCCATGATGCCACCACAGAGGTGCCACTCAATGGGCTATCGACATGTGTAACAAAATGAATGAAGCCATTCCGACAATGTTTATTAGTAGTAAACTCAATCTACGCTTTTGGTTAAACAAGACTCATCTCTTAAACACATGTGGTAGGTCATGTCGGTTTTTTTTAAGATCAGGTTAATAAACAAGGTGATGAATGGATTTTAATCAGAGACCTCAGATCAATATAATTCTCATGTTTGATATGTAACTTCTTAACACTATAATGATTAAGATGTTTAAGATGTGACCTTTCTAATGTAATTCTGTACGTCTTTTCATTGTGATGTTCTGGAAATAGAGAGCGGGAAGATAAATGTTAATGGGAACGTGAATGGCCCGTAGTTTATAGCATTGTGATTGGCCAAGGGCATGTTAGGGGCGGCCACATAACTCGGGGCCTGAGGTCTGTTCGCAAGTTCTTTGCAAACCAACTCAGGTTTTGTTACTACTTTATACGAGTTGTAATAAAGCGTTAATCTTTCAAACTTAGTCCTACTCGATCTCTTGTATTTATTTATTTTCTCAAGTATTAGATTGTGGGTTTTATCCACAACAGGAGCAGATAATGATGAAACAGAATAATTCAGAACCTGAATTACGCAAATGTGAATGCTCTGAACATCAGGCAATGCAGATAGCGAGACAAAGGTGACGGCCTACAAGAGATGACATCCATAAAACGATTGAGTGATTTGGCTGGAAGCCCATTGAACTGCAGCAATCCAGACCCACTTATAGGATTAAACAACAAAGACAAACGGCGATTAAAATACTGCACAGCAGGCAACACAAAAATCATGCCAGTATTAGGATTGCTGTGACAAATGGCTACAAAGCAATATAGTGTACGCTACACACAGGGCCAAGTTCCAATGTGGCAGATAGATAAATCAATAAAAAGTAGAAAATATAGATATCAAGTATTACTTAAATTTACCCAGACATCACAAAGAGGGAAGGCATTTTTCTTGACTCCCTGAGGAAGCAGTCAATTTTTTGGGCTGCCATGAATAAGGCAATACAAATAGTTAAACTACTTCTTAGACTACACTAAGATTGAGCATCACCACGAAAATAAAATTACTTGTACGGGTTCTGGTGACAGCATTTTTACGTATTTGTATCAATGAAGCACCTGCTATACAAAATCCTACACTTTTTAAATGGCCTTGGATTGAGATTGAGATCAAAGATTGACCCAAAAGCTGTGGAGTTTGAAGCTCAAAGTGAATAGAAAGTGGTTTTAATGGCCTTCATATGCTAATGTAGAGTATGATGATACTATAGAATGTGAACTCCATGCAACATCAATGGGACCCACTTAAAAGGTAAACCTACATTATTAATTCATGAATATTTGACCAGTTGGTTTTATGAGCACTTCCAATGTCAATGCCGTGATTGTGCATGTTTACGTGTTTATATTTTTATCTTCATTGCCAACTCCTCTCCTATTAAACCACCCAAGGCAATGTCGTTTTATTGTCAGTTAACGGCAGAAATGGTGTTTACCTCTGGTGCCATTCACATAGATAGTTTGCATGTACCACTGAATACATAAAATCATTTTTTTCTAGAAGTTACTATTTGAAGATCATAGCGAGACATCCTAATGATAAGGCAACAGAACGGCCGCTTGGATTGTGAGACAACAAAGGGAATGGCAGCGATGGTAAGATTCAACCAGAATGACAGCTATAGTGGGTGGGAGGAAACAGATAGTTGGTTTGAGTTCTTTCATTGGGAATTTCATTCTCAGATAAAGACAACATGACAGCAGCCATGTCCTTATAAACGACTGCAGCACAATCAGAACCCTGTTCAAACACAGCATCAGCTTTTCTTGTAATAGCCATCACAAACACTGAGCACACTGTTGTCCAATATCTGCAGCATCTTTAAGTAGCATGTTATTGACCCCAAGTAATGCTATTAACCTTCATTATAAGTTTCAGGGATTCTGGATAGTTAGTAATTGTTTCTAACTTTGGAGGAAGTGTGTGCGAAGGGGGTATTGAACAAAGCCTAGTGAGGCCTTGCTTTATGCGACCACAAGATTCATGATTGTGAAAGTAATTGGGGAGACAACACATGTCCTGAAATCTTGCAGACACTAAAGTCCCTTATTTAAATTGTAGAGAGCCCCTAACCTGGGCAAAGGAAGTAGTCCGTTGGGAAGCTGTTACCCTGCCATTATACCATCTGTTTACTACACCAGCAAACCTCCCCCTGCATCAATACACAAGCACACACACACGCCCGCACACATATCCATGCATGCATACACACACACACACACACACACACACACACACACACACACACACACACACACACACACACACACACACACACACACACACACACACACATGCACACAAGCAAACCTAATCAGGCTTAAGGGAATATAGATTAAGATGGAGGAAACCCCTTAGATATGTTATTTACACTTGCAAAAAAATGTAAAAGCTCAGATGTGGAGATCATCTTAAACGTGTGACTTGTGAGCAGGGCTAAGCACAATTAAATGAAGGACAATTAAACAAGGAAAAGTTGTGTAACCATGTAGCACCAACTATGCTCCCCCATACACAGACACAGACACACACACACACACACACACACACACACACACACACACACACACACACACACACACACACACACACACACACACACACACACACACACACACACATACCCACACACCGATACATCCAGCCACACACACAGATATATATTTTTCTTACAACATGAATACTTCCAACACAGAGTTACAGGAATGTATTGACACATTCATGAAGCAGATATGCTGTTAGAAGCATACACGCCATGCTACTGGCACACACACTCGATCAACATGACAAACAAGACCATAACCTTTTCAATTAATTATTCAGGTAAACACACAAATAAGTCAAACAAATGATTCTGTTACCACCAGAACAAATAATTATCCCGACGAAGACTAATATCTACTCCAACGGACATATTATGTTCCGCCATTATTATTAATACTAATATTAACAAAACTTTTCATGAGTTTTATCCCCTGGCGGTGAAATTGCAACCGACTGATGTGGTTGTGTAAACAGACTGGAATCCATCCACCATTACGGATCAGCACTCTCGGTGGCTTACCTGGTCTTGATGGATGAAGAAAAGCATGATGAAAAGGATCTCCAGGAGGAAGATGAGGAGCAGCAAGAGAAAGAACTGTGGGGACACAAAGAGAGAGAACAGACAAAGAGAGAGAACACACCAAGTGAGAAGGTCATTTTTCTTCACTTCTTTTGTTTCTGGCGAGTGCCAGTTTCTAAGGAGAAGGAATTTACAACAGCCTATGTGTGTGTGTGTGTGTGTGTGTGTGTGTGTGTGTGTGTGTGTGTGTGTGTGTCTGTGTGTGTGTGTGTGTGTGTGTCTGTGTATGGGGGAGCATAGTTGGTGCTACATGGTTACACAACTTTTTTTGAAACACAAATGTTGATGTGAGTCTATGTGTGTGGGCATGTGCGTGCGTTCATTTGTGTATGTGTTTGTGGATATGTGTTCAGAAATGTGTGTATGTGTTTGTGTCCCTGTGCGTGCGTGTGCCTGTGTGCAAGCGAGTAAGAGATCGCTCCTTTCAATATATAAGTGTAAGGCCGAGACTGCGGCCAGAGAAATCCATACCCACTGGGACAGGTCAGTATATGTGATTCACTGTATCACACTATTCACTTTATTTGCTAAAGGGGCCATACTTCACACACGCAAACGCACCGAAACAAAGGATTGAGTGCCCAAACACACACACTCACACACACACACAGACACACACACACACACACACACACACACACACACACACAGTGTTCCAATGCAAAGGCTCTGTGGCAGGCTGAATGAGGTGCCTGGTTGGCGCTACATCTAACCCACCAAATGCTGCCATACAAGCGTTCAAAAGAGTTACGAGGTCATCTATCAAGGCCTCGACCAGGACGGTCTGTCACTCGCAATCAATGGCTCGTCTGCTTCCGAGAGATTGGCCACAGCATTTTAAGAGCAATAAAATAAAAAACTGGACAAGGAATAAACAGTGTCTCCGAGAAAAAATTGTGAGGTTTTGGTTTAGATTCTGCACCAGTAAGCAAGATGCAGGCATGATTTTGCAGATGACGTATTGAAAGACCAAGCAGTTATGGGGGGATCTGGACCTGGGATTTGTAGCTCTTGGAACATGGAACATAGCAAAGCTTCAGTGGGCATAAGAAACCAGAGAAGCAGAATTACATTAGCTAGTGTTAAGGAGGTTGTACGGTACCCTTTCTGGATAAAGCATACAGCTAAATAGTTCACCTCTCACCTCCATCTGAGGCTCTCCATGGCAATGGAAAGGCTTCCTCCTGGTCAGGAGTAGCCCAGGGTGAGAGGTTCTATGCATATGCTCTGAACAGCAGTTGTGCAGAATCGACAACAACATGAATTAGCTGTAGAAAACTCAGGGACACATTGTGCATATACTCCAGGTGCCAGTTCCTATGAATTCAGCTGTTATAAAGGCAATTATTTTATTGTCGACCATTGTGATTTCAGTGAGCCTCCCTATCAAATAAATCACTTAATTAGCAACCCAAAATCCCAAAATTTCAGGGCTAATAGTCTGTTTGTAGCATTTGATCTTCCCTCCTCCACCACGCTGTATCTGTTTTCTGCGCTGTGTATAATGCGACGAAGTGTGACTGGGAGTACACGCAATATTTTTTTATAGAACTTAATCCAACTCGCACTTCTGAGTACTGCATGCTTTTCCAATTAAATTATAATACTAAATAAAAAACAATGTTGTTAAGAGAAATGCAATAAAAATAAATGGTATCGTCTTACAAGGCCAGGAAAATAACTATTCCAAAATAAAAAAAAGCATTCCATCTCATAATCCAAACCATCAGTTTATCAATAATTGCTTGATGACGGTATGTCAGGCATGTTAAATGGCCAATATTAAGACGCAACGCAGCCCGGTTTGCGGGACCTTTCCTCAATATAAAACTGAAGGGAACCACATCACAAGGCTGAATTAGGCAGCCATGTCATTTTCCCTCGAGGGCTCCATGGCTCAGCGCTGTTTGAACGAGGCACGAGTCAGGAAGAAGGTGAGCAAGGGGGGCGTGCTGCAAGGTGATGCACTGAGTGTAAGGAGGACACCAACCCACCGCAGCAGCACATTCACACTCCCTTTCATCTTCCCTCCTCTCGGTCTTTGCTATTCCATTTGCGCCGGGCGAATAGAAAGTGATTGTAAAAATATATGACTCATAGATAATTCAAATCCCCACTCCTCACATTTACCCCGCCCTTAACGGTTATTTGCTGTTTTGCCACGAGTGGCCATCTTTTAAGAACATTAAACACACAGGGGAGGTTACGGGACTCTGTTGATTAGAAAATATAGGACAAGCAGATGCTGCTCTTAAACACATGCAAAGACTTCACTCTGTGGCTCCATGACTACACATCTCTGTTTCCTAATTAGAAATGGAACTAATCCCTTGGTAAGCTGCAGGACACGGCCCAAAAATATTGGTTAATTTATTTTAAGCAATAAGGCTTCACGCTGATTCTACATTATTCCCTATGAAGATGATGACAATTTCCTAAAAAGGGTAATAGGGGTAAAACCAACACAGACGGGGGACAAGTGTTATTTGCGTCAACAGGGCATCAATAATTGAAGCCACTGTAGTGTTGTAATCAGCTAAAGGGACTATTGAAGCAGTTACACCCCAGGTTAAAAGTCATTTATTTGAATTGTTAAAAAAATCTCCTCAATCATTCCTTCTGAAAAGACGAGTTTTCTAAATGTGAAACACTCTTCTAGAATACTGCCGCTGCGAAAAAAAATATTCTACTGCATAAATAGAGAATTTGATGTTGTCAGGGCAGAGATCGCCCAGTCATATTTATCTGATGGGAACCGCCACAGCTGAATTAAGCAGCCTCTCTCTACAGTTCTGCCAATTGCCAACTACATCAATAGATAAGCATCTAAACCTTCGGATTGGTCCGCACTGCAGAGTCCATACGCACTATCGACGAATAGACGGAACCCAATAGAGCTCGTAAGTCCCGCCCCTTCCACTAGACCCCCATCGGACCTGTATAAAATATATTATTTTATTTTTCCCGGTCATTAAATGCCTTGGATTACACATGTTTTGTCTTTGGTCTAAATAATAATTGTTCACTAAAGAGTTTGAAGGCATATTGTACGATTCTTCGGCTAACAGCTGTGGAAAAGACGTAACAAACAAGACTACATGTCGCCTACGTGACATCACCACATAACACATTCCCTTCACTTCTCAACTCACAGTGCTGATGCTGCATCTTCTGCCACTGTCTACGGAGCCATCCATAGGAATTATCGGATCAAGGTGCCTTTATGTTTTGTACCCGAATTTCACCTGAATGTGTTCCGAGCGGGATCTGTTTGCGAGTGGTGACGTATATCATACGCGTCGAGAGCAGCGAAGAGTTGTAGTCCACAAAATGCTCTCACACAAAAACTAACCGTTTTTTCTCATCTGTTCGTCAAATGCATTATGAGAAATCAATCATAAAGGTCCCATGTAACGGAAACAGAAGCATGCAACTTACAAGATCTATACATTACACAGTACTTGATGAAGCTAATCTCCTGCTTTCCCTTTTCATTACTGCCTAATTGAAATGTAACGCTTTTGGCCTCCACTGTTATACGGCTAACACTATGGAAGATATTGAGTATCCAACATATTATAGACACCTATGGTAGCAAAGTGCTTGTGTGTGAAGGGGAGCACATATGTTGTTACTGTATGTACAATATGTATGTTTGCTTGAGAAAGAGGACTCCGCTGCTTTAAGCTTTGGAACTCCTAAACCTGTGTTTTGTCTTGGCTGCACTGACATGCTGCGAGTATCACATTTTCAGCGAGTACCGATTTCTCGCACTCATTTCAGGATGAGAACCATAATCCCATCAACGCCGGGATTCATTCCTGCTTGTTTTCCCGCCTGCTGTGATTTCCTCCCACGCTGTCAAACCAGCTGCCCTGTCTCTTCTTTATCTATCCACATGCCTCATCGCCCTGGCAACACACTTCATCACATACTGGTTAGCGGTGGCCCCTCTATTCCTCCCAGATCAATATATTAACAGGACCCCAAGGTTGCCTGAGACATACTATACCCCTCATCGCTGAATGGTTCAAGAGACCACCAGGGGCGCAATTGAGCGTAGGAGGTTGAATGTGAAGTGTGAGTCAATTTCAATAACATCAACTTGAGACGAAATAGTAATCTTTTGCTTGTGCCATGGTAGTCCTTTTCTGACAATAATAAGACATTTTTATGGAAGTATATTAACAACATCAGTGAATAGCCCACGCACAGCCTGATTCTCATTTTATAGCATTTAGCTCCAATCGACCCCATGCATTCTACACTGTCTACCACTGTTTCCCCGGTGCTCAAGCATGGTTCTGCGGTCTTTACTTATGTCACATTTCGCTCAATGCACAGCTCCCTCTGTACTTTACATTTACATTTAGGGAATTTGGCAGACACTTTAATCCAAAGTGACTTACAATAAGGGCATATGAAAAATAAGGTGAAACAATATATTGCTGTCGGTACAGTAACGATGTTCATAGAACCAAGCACTTACAACTGCTAGGTTGACCTATTACCTGTATACCTCTGTCTGGTTGAACAGAGAAGGCATTATTTGCAAGCTGCTTCTATTTTGAGCCCAACACACTACGTTTACATCCCCTTTCTTTAACATTTACATAAATGTACTGCATTACATCCATATATATTTTATATTGATGTACTCTATTACATTCCTATCTCTTTTATGCGGATGTACTATAATATATTGATATATCTTTCTATCTATATCTATATAAATGTAGCTGCTGCAGCAACATTTTGTTTGCTTTTGCCTTTGCTTTTCAATTTTCATGATTTTCTTTGTTTTTTTTGTTTCAACACTTCCCCACCAGCCATAGACATGCTAATATGTTACCCTATTTCAGTGACAGGACATCAAAAGATTATTTTCAAAACAGCAATTGCAATATTGCCAGCATAATGCTTTGATGTCAGACTCCATGGCTCAACACACACACACACACACATGGACACACACACACACATGGACACACACACACACACACACACACACACACACACACACACACACACACACACACACATACACACACATAACAAGCACCCTCGCTATACCCTGCTCTATAACCGTGAGAATAATAAAAAAAAGAAGAAGAAGAAGAAGAGAGCTCTCGGAAGCAAGCCTGCTATGCTCATTACCCCCTCCAGCTATCATTACGCTAATGGGTTCCAAAATAAGAGGGGTGTGTCTGTCGTTTGAGACATTCATTAGGCTTGAGCTTATGTACCACTCATAAGGGCTGATTTATCAAATGCTCCGGCTGCTGATGGGCTAACCCATCATATTAAAGTCCCAGGATCTGTGCATTTACTGTGGCAACACAGTGCCTGGGTTAATTCTGCCGGCTGCCAATCATTTAGAAAAAGGTCTTGGTTGAAGCCAGCGCGCTAATTGCCTCGCACCTTTATAGTATATGCTTGGAGGGAAAGTTATGCCTTTAAAAACTTTAAAAGAAAAACTCTCAAAGGGCCTTGTGCAGCAAAATAATTACTTCATTTTAAGCACAATTACCATGCTATTGAAATAACAACAATTCCTGGTATTTGGAGACCTTAATGAGCAGATGTTCTGACATTATATGAAGGCATGGCGAAAAAGCGCGTTGTTCGCCCATCGCCGGTGACCCACCGCAAGCAGAAGGGGCCGGCTCTCTTTGACAGCTCCAACGCAGCCCAGGCAGCCAATCACCATGATGATGGTTCCCGTTGCGATCAGCAGATTGGCCGCAGAAAGGGAGGGTAGGGACGATGACAGGGTGGCAAAGTTCCCCTGGGTCACGGAGAGCCACACCCCCACACCGAGTAGGCCACACCCTCCCAGCTGTTAGATAGATAGATAGATAGATAGAAGGAGAGGGAAAACAATAAGAAAAAACATTAGGAAGGCTACAGCCAACAGAGGGGTATTTTATCGAACAAGCTAAAAGCAAAGCCAGGCTTATTTTGCTTGGCCTCAATACTTTCAGTTAGAGTTCCGTTCCATTAACGTGACTTAAGGGAATCTCTGCTAAGTAACCATGCTAATTTATCCGACCAACCTTAGGTGCGTTTCCCAAAACAGTCAGGAAGTTAGCATTTTGCTGACTTATTACTAAGCCCAGTTGTACTATGCAGCAGTCGAAGTACGAGTGTTTCCCAAAAATCTCCAGCTAACATAGCAGTACGTAGCTGACCTCTTCGTTGATTAGCTGCGTACTTAACAGCTAATACATAGTGAACAGATGTTTTCTGAGGCGGAGTTTGGATTGCTCTGAGGCATTCAATAATTTACAGGTGGAAACCTCACAAACTTTGATATTTTGACTACATGCTTGCTATACAGTTGTGGTTAGTATTCGCCAACTTGATTGTGTATCTACCTATCCTTTGTATCAACATCAGAAACAATTTCGGAAATAGTTGTTTGTTTGGAAAAAACTGAAAGAAATGTGCTTTGTTTACTCTATTCTCTAGGTAAGTAAATAAATAACTTTTCTCCCCAATTCTGTGCAAGAGTTAAATGGCTGAGTGGTTAGAGCACTTGATCACCCTGAGATTTTGTTTTTTGTTTTTCTTGCCATCGGTTCAAGCCCTGCCAGATGCGTCTTGTTTCCTCAGTTCTAATGATGGATTTTTGATGTTTGAAGTCTGTCGATCTCTTAACAGTACCTAGGCTGTATATTTCCCTCCCACAATATTTTGATAGCCTATTCATTTTGACAGAGAGGCAGAATCTTGTGTTGTCGCTGCAGTGGATGGATGTTTCTTGATACTTTTTTATTTTATTTTAAATTGTAGGCTATCAATGAATTCACTTCTCTAAAACCCACTGCCCAGAATCTTATCACATATGTAAAACTAACAGGGTTGTTAAAGAAAATATTTGTGAGCCATTAAATATCCAGTGATGTTCCAAACCCTAACATTTCAAGGCGCTACTACACTAACTCAGAATGCTAATTGTGTAAAAAACAACAAAGAAGACTGAAATCGGTCATGTGACCATGAATATCCAGGAAGCATGTGGGCTAATATGGACCTACAACAGCCCTAGAGCTGTTGTAAATAGTTTGCCTTTTTACCATGTGGGTAATAAGGACTCAGCAAGACTATGTTGTTGGGAAACAGTCAGGAAGCCTTACCTTGCTAGTACTATGGAGTTTAATAACTTCCTCCATACTATGAGCTTAATATGTAGGTGAAATGGTTTTGGGGAACACTTTCCTATTAACTGTTTAGTCCCTAAGAGGTATGTTGCTAAGGAAGTTAGCAACTATGCTTTTGGGAAACAAACCCCTGGTCGATAGCAGGCTAACTGTCAGGCTTACTTGATCGTACGTTTCAGAGAAGTCGATGGCCCAATCCCAAAGTGAGCCCTGAGGACTAAGGACTTACGGACTTAAATGATCTCAGGTGCTAATTAACTTAAGTGATTGAGTGTGTGAGGCCACATGGGCTCAGATAGGTATGGGATTGGCACAGCATTTCACGACACTTCGGCTAATGAAATGTATTGATATTAGAAAATATACATTTATTTTTATTTTTTTACTTTTGAATACTTCAGTATAAAGGATGTATTGAATAATTTAGGTTATTATTGGCCTACAGATAATAATCATGAGTCAGAACGGGCTACATTTGGCTGAATTATAAAAGGTATAAGTAGTAATATACAGAGCCGTTTGGGAGCCAAGGAGCCGGCTCTTGGTGGTGAGCTGATCAAAATGATCCGGCCAACTAAAAAGAGGCAGAAATTCCCATCTGGTCATGCATTGACAGTGGCGTTGTCTTGTTGTTTACCTTCCTAATTTCCGGATTTCCCTATGGTCTCCGCGGTAAAGGTCACGACGCTTTGAACTGTGGGAAATTTCCTTAGGTGAAGTCTGCAGTGATGCGAACTCACGGAAAGGGCTCTGTAAGTGTGGACTCAAACCCCCCCGCCCTTTGGATTTCAACATTGGGACTGCCCTAAAGCCTTAATAATTTCGCGAGAACGCACAGCAAAGTCTGTGAGTCCAGACATGGGGATTGGGATCTGTCGGAACCAAGTGTGTCACAGGAAGGTTCCGCCAAGCCTATTCCTCATGATTTTGTCATACATTTACATATATGAAGTACAAACAGACCTTATTTTCCCTAAGGGTCTAAGATTAAATGATGCAAATAAAATAATTAATTTAATTGCTATCTATTGTTATCGGGAACCAGCAGTTGGGTGAGTGGTATAGTGCTGGAGCTGTGATGGTGAGTGGTATAGTGCTGGAGCTGTGATGGTGAGTGGTATAGTGCTGGAGCTGTGATGGTGAGTGGTATAGTGCTGGTGCTGTGATGGTGAGTGGTATAGCACTGGTGCTGTGATGGTGAGTGGTATAGCACTGGTGCTGTGATGGTGAGTGGTATAGCGCTGGTGCTGTGATGGTGAGTGGTATAGCACTGGAGCTGTGATGGTGAGTGGTATAGTGCTGGTGCTGTGATGGTGAGTGGTATAGCACTGGTGCTGTGATGGTGAGTGGTATAGTGCTGGTGCTGTGATGGTGAGTGGTATAGCACTGGTGCTGTGATGGTGAGTGGTATAGCACTGGTGCTGTGATGGTGAGTGGTATAGCACTGGTGCTGTGATGGTGAGTGGTATAGTGCTGGTGCTGTGATGGTGAGTGGTATAGTGCTGGTGCTGTGATGGTGAGTGGTATAGTGCTGGTGCTGTGATGGTGAGTGGTATAGTGCTGGTGCTGTGGTGCGGGCGGCCTGAGTCGCGTCCTGAGTATGTCATAGAATTCTTGGCATTGGCTTATTTTTGTAATTCCCTTTATGTCAGAGAAAGTAGGCCTAACAATTTACTTTTTATATAATAAATATGTCTTACAATTTCCCTAGAACCCAAATATAACTTACATAAACCCATGGTAAAGTTAATGTTAATATTAATGTTACTGAAAGTGCAGTCTTTGTCACAATGACAAAGACACTGCTGTATGGGAAATTGTAAATTCCATTCAGGTGAGTTTATCGGCAGGCAGCCTTCTGTTGATATAAATACAATGGTAAATCAATTTAGAAAAAAAAATTCTGGCTGCATTTACTTGGCTTATTTCTTCAAAGAAATTGAAAATAAATGGACCAAAAAGTTATTTGATTTCTGCAGTAATCCTTCCTAAATTACTAGTTGCGTGGGGATTGACAAGTTCGACACGTAACCTTGAGACCATCTCCCTGATTTCAAAGGCATGGTAAATATTCAAATACAATATGTTACGCTTAATATTACTCATGCATTCAACAGATCGACGATGTTTTTGCCAGGCGGCCTCCCTGTTTTTATTAATGGTTACGGTGTTCCTCTTTGAGTTATTATATGCTTGTACTCCTCATAGACCTCCACAAGCAACTTCTGTTCGCCGCTGGAAAAGATCCCGCTCGGTCCTTTTCTGACATTTTAACCATGATTTGACATTCACGGTTCTGGGCTGGTTACAAATCTCGTGAGCGCGCGTAATCCACAAATAACGTTAGCCTGGTTTGAACTAACTTGAGCAAGGGGCGGCTGAACTGGACTGATGGAATGGCTTAAGCTTCAAGTGGAAGTTGGTGTTAGTTGTGACTGGTCTTAATCAACTAAGCGCCGCCTTCGTTAGTGACTTTGATGAAATATCCCCCAGGACTGTTCTCAGATGCATCTAGAGCAAACAAATGCATTATAATATGCACATAAACATCATTTAATGCAGACACAGATACAGTATGCAGATGTTTGTTTATGTTTGGGTGTGTCCGGCACACACGCACGTTCACACGCACACACAAACACAAAACAACCACACTCACAGACACACAGACACACACACACACACACACACACACACACACACACACACACACACACGCACGCACGTTCACACGCACACACAAACAGAAAAAACAACCACACTCACAGACACACACACACACACACACACACACACACACACACACACGCACGCACGTTCACACGCACACACAAACAGAAAAAACAACCACACTCACAGACACACACACACACACACACACACACCCACACCGCACACACACACACACAAATACGCTCCACAAGACTCCCAACGGCGATATGAATTACATGGTTAAAGACGTGATTATTGTTCTCCCCCACTATCCCTCTGTTATCCCAGCTGCAACACTGCGTCCTTTTTAATGAGCTTGAAGTAGGCCAGGGCCTAGATCAACAATGCTGGGAGGTATTGTTTGGGCCTGGCTGCCAGGAAGACAACGTCGGCTTTAACTCCCTGCCATAGGAGACGAACAATTTGATGACTTGAAAATGAAGGGCCTTCAAGTGATCTCATCATTTATAATGCTTATAATTTTAAGGCCTTATGCATGACAAACATTTGATGTGGAATTTAAATGGTATTGCATTATCAACGTAACAAACACACAAAAAATTAAGAATCACAAAATAAAATGTAAATTCTAAAAGCGGGAATAACATGGTACATATTGTAGTATTCTATGTATATAATAAGTAATTTGTTTTTTTATGGCAGTCCTACAAGAGAGCACAAGAAGTGATATATATATGATAAATATATACACAAAAGTGTATACATATACATTTGTATATATACATATAACATATTTCATACCTTTTATTTCATTATTTCCTTTTAAGTCTATCTAGGGCCTCTTTTTATTTGTGAGCGTAGGTCTTTGGACCCCACATGAGATGTATTCAGATAAAATTATAGTTTCATGCCTGGGTCTCTTTTTTTACAAATATAAATAACGTTACGATCACATCATGTTGGGATGAGAAAACATTCTCTGAAATACTGCCAGAGAAGTGTTCAAATGTATCTCTATATTTGGATATTCTTTAGGACAGGGGAGCTGGGAAGGGAGAGGATGCAAGAAACAATGTCCTCAGTGCAGAAGTTGAGGTCTCCTGCATTGTGGTTGAAACATAATGTTTTTATGGCGGCTTCGCTCAAGTCTATCATGACAATGACAATGTCCAATAGCATGAAGGAGAAGGAAATAATACAATAGTATAGCATTACACAAACACACATCAGTGAAAAACAGCATCATTCAAATAGAGAGAGAGAGAGAGAGAGAGAGAGAGAGAGAGAGAGAGAGAGAGAGAGAGAGAGAGAGAGAGAGAGAGAGAGAGAGAGAGAGAGAGTTATTAAGTGTCATTAAGGCGCTGTTGTCACATACAATCTTTCATGCAAAAAAAAAAGTAGTAACATTGAAGGGTAGGGCTAAGGGGAAAGGGCTAACTAGCCTTTGAAAGTACAATTCGAGAGGGAAAACTCATAAACGAGGGTTGTGAGAAATCTCCCACAATCCCTGGTGAATTAGAAAAAATTTAAGCAAGATGGCGGAGAAAGATGCGACCGGATCGAAAACGATAAATGTAAGGTTTTCCTTCTTTAATAAACAAAAAAAGAGCAATGATGACCGTCGCATTATCATTATGCCCTTTCAATATAGTATAGACATTTCCTTTGTAACAAGAATAATCAAGTATGCATGGCTCTGGTTAGCGAACTTGCTAGCTAGAGAACTTTACAACATTGATGATAGTTCATGACAGCATGGACATATCATGAGACAAAATGACGCCGCAGAAGGCTGCCGTGTCTCAAGCTCCTCGCCCTCACCCTCCCCACTGCCCTCTCCCAGCTGGATCAGAGGAACACATATGTGGGAATGCTGGTCATTGACTACAGTTCATCATTCAACACCATTGTGCCCTCCAAGCTTGCCGTGAAGCTCAGGGACCTCGGGCTCAACACCGCCCTCTGTGACTGGATCCTGAGCTTCCTGACGGCAGACCCCAGCCAGTGCGGAGAGGAAACGCTGCATCATCCATCCTGACTACTAACATCGGCGCACCCCAGGGCGGCGCGCTCAGCCCTCTCCTCTACTCCCTGGTCAACCATTACCCCGTGGCCACACACAGCTCCAACACCATCGTCAAGTTTGCTGACGACACAATCATCATCTGCCTGATCACCAAGGGCGACGAGACGGCGTACAGAGAGGAGGTCAGAAGAACCACGACTTCCCGGGACAACCTCCATCTCAACCTCAGCAAAACCAAGGAGCTGATTGTGGATTACAGGAAGCGACAGGGAGTAGGACTAGCACCCATCACCATCAACAGGACAACCATAGAGAGAGTCAGCAGCTTCAAGTTCCTCGGGGTCCACATCAGCGAGGACCTGACCTGGACTCACCACACCGACACCATCACAAAGACGGCTAGACAGCAGCTCTTTTTCCTCCGACGGCTGAGGAGGTTCCACATGGACACCAGGATACACCGCAACTTCTACAGGGGCACCGTAGAGAGGATCCTGACTGGCTGCATCCCCACCTGGTACGGCAGTTGCTCCACCCTCAATCTTAAACCCTTACAGAGGGTGGTGACCAACCGGATTATTAAAGACCCTCATAACCCCAGCAACATACTGTTCCAGCTGCTGCCGTCTGGAAGAAGCTACCGATGGTGTGAAACTTGTAAGTTGTTGTATTTGGAATCTGAACAATGTTACAATGATATCCATATGTTCCACGTTCTAGGCTAGGGACTCCAGGTTTGAAGATAAGCTATAATCACTTGCCAAGTAATGCAATAGTTATTGTTTTAAAAATGCTATGTAGCCTGGAAAATGGTTCATCAATGTGATTTCGTTTTTAGTTATTTCATTTTTTTTGTTAGAAATAGAGCCTCTTTGAAAAGGTTGTTGATAAAATGTGATTGTGTGTGTGATTCTTAATGCATTTTTGTAATGTGAAATATTGGTTCCATTATATCACTGGTTCTTGTTTGTATGATGTTTATTTTTTACATTGATGTCATACTGCCATAAATTCTATGTTTATTCTGGTTTTATATATTCTCTTTTGGTACAATTAGATTGTATTGGTGTTGGTAGTTACATGCAATGCATGTGTACGGCATTCTATGCTATCAGACCTGAACACTGATTAAAACACAAATCAAAGCAAACTGTTACAAAAAACCTACATACCATATCCACCACCAGCATTCCCAGGCTCAGAATACGGCGTTGAACAAATCATATTTTTTCCACATTTCTCAGATTCACTGACAGCCGCAAAAAGATTTTTAAAACCCACGAAAGAAAAATGACCACAGCTGAAGCCGGTGTTGTAAAACTCAAATCAACCGCCAACAGCAACAAACTCGTCGCCTCAATTTACGTCAACTTGGCCCTCTGCTTCAAGGGCACCCAAAAGTGAGGGCAACTCAAAAGCGAGGTGTAGGGCTAAGGGGTATGGCCAATAGGTGAATTGGGATTGGGCCTTGAGTTGAAATGGAGGAGAGGGAGAGAAAAAGAGTAACAGCTTGTTAGAATGTGCGCTCCATAGGAGCTAGGACATATTCAGATTATCCAAACTGCTTGAATATCTTGCTCTATATCCTGCGCTTAATTAGGTACTCTTGAATTCCTGTTGTTTATTAAGAAACCGTGTTCAAACTAAAAACACACCAAACTTTGAAGTGCACAAATTGACATTGGTATGGAGGTCAAGGCAATTATTACTGAATATTTAGCAGTACATGGGAATGAGGATGGGAAATATCCAAGGCTATTGAAGGTTTCTCTCAGAACATGCATGATTGAGAGGAGTGTTATATCATAGGAATGTTAGATAATATCCCTTCCCCATGCCATTGATCTATATTTTACTGCTAAATTTAATTCCCTGGTAAAAACATTTCCTTGGTATATATACACATAAAAAACGGCCTAAAATCCAGATTTCTGTCATTCAAAAATAAGAAAATCTCATATAATTAAGGTTTTACATGATAGCAGACACATGCAACATAAACTACAGTATTGCATGAAGAATATACTGACCTAACTCTCTGAACTTGGTTCTTGGCCTACTTACAAATAATATCCCGTAGTATGCAAACCCTTCACCATTAGTCTGTCGTGCTCTGGTGCTCCAGGACTTCAAGATTATTTACAGAACACGGCCAAAAGATGTGTGGCCTCCGGATGATATTATGAATCCTAGCCCTTGCGATACATCCACTGTAAACACTAGCGCATGGTACCGTGGCCGCAAGCTGCTCAGGGCCACACCCCCACCCTCCTCCTTGACCCGCCTCTAAACAACTGCACGTTTGTGGAAAGCTCATTGTGGGACTGGCTCATAGTGACTGTTATGCTGCACCAAGGCTGAATTTCTTGAACAACTTCAAATACTGTATTAGGGCCCCAACACCTATATAAAAGCATCCATAAAGTAGCATGCCATGGGACCTTTAATACCCAAAACACGTCTTAAATAAAATATTAAATATTTAAATAAAATATTTTCAAGGATGGGAACGAGGATCATAATCTGCACAATTTCTGCAGATGGTTTTATCCCAACACAGCCTTTTGGGAACATCTCAGGGTCAGTAAGTTCAAGTGTATTATTTTCCCCTCAGAGGGGGGAGAACTATTATTTGGTGGCACACACACACACACACACACACACACACACACACACCCCAAAACACACACACACACACACACACACACACACACACACACACACACACACACGCACACGCACACACACACACACACACAGAAGGATCGTGCTGAATCTCAACTTATTGAGAATTCGGCGTTAATTGGTGTATAGAAACGAGAGCACACGAACGTAATGACTACATCGCTTTTAAGGAGAGTTTTTAGAATTAGACGTTAGATTTTATTGATAATTTGAAAGTGCGACAAAACCGAATCAACTACATGAATCATTCATTTCGGCTTTGTATCCTTGAAGAAGCCTTTCTGGTGGCTTCAAAGTACGCATATGAGATGAAAGGTAACTCGGCAGAAACATAATCCAGTTTGGCTAAATGCAAAGATTTTCAGCTAACGGAAAGCACCAAACATTTCATATGAAGTTCTGAGCTTTCTATTTTGATCCAAACATTTCCGTTGCTTCTGTAACCTGCATTATTAGGGGTCTTACGAAACTGTAGGAACCCTATTGTTTTCGTTAGTATTATTATTAGGGGTCTTACGAAACCATATTAGGAACCCTATTTTTTTCATTAGTATTATTATTATTAGGCCTCCTGCGAAACAGTAGGAACTATTGTAATCATTAGTATTATTAGTGGTCCTAAGAAAACCATAGGAACCCTATTGTAATTGTTATTATTATTAGGGGTCCGATAAAACGAATGACGTAAGAACCCTATTGTAATTGTTAGTACTATTATTATTATTATTAGCCTGGCGCTTTGGTTCCAAAAGTTTGGCAGGCTCGTAGAACTCGTAAAAATAGTAAGGGAATCAAAAGATGGGCAAGAATAACACAAGGCCTTGAAGTTCAGGGATTTAACAGGATAGGAAGGTGCAATATGCATGAAACTTGTTATACATGCACCATTTTTCATGATGAACAACTTTCACATCGCAATCAATTTATTTTGTACCTTTATTTTACCAGGAATTATCCCATTGAGATTCAGAATCCCTTTTACAAGGGAGTCTTGGCCAAGACAGCAGCATATAGCATACCCCTACGGTCAGATCATTTAGACTTCATGCAATGGCTACAACTCCACCAAACACCCACACATAAACTGCTTTGGGGCTGAAAGTTGTAAAAGCTGCAAATTCGTCACACATGTACCAGTTTACTGTGGGACTATATAGTGTGAGATTCATAGCAAGAAGGCTAAAGACGACAGAGATACATATTTTCAAGTGAAATAAATACATATCTCTGATGTTCAAACACCTCTAACATTGTGTCAAAAACACATATGCTCGGCTGTCCAATATGGCTACAAGGGGTAGATTCCATAGTATGCCCATGCCATATATGAAATTGGATGCATTTGTTTGAAGTTGCCTTTCTGAACCGCGGCTTCACTACAATGCAGGTTGGGCCTTAAAGCGGTACACGCGTAATTTGGAAAACGTTTGACAGTGGTTTTTCACCTTTTTTTTTATTGTTGATTGTTTTGATCTGTAAACTTCCGGTAAACCAGTTTTTAAGGCACACCAATGCCATATTACCATACCGACCAAGCTCACCGTACCTCCACGCACGGAAGACTTCTATTTCTCAAAATATACTCTAATCTGCCCTTGGCAGTCTACAGTCATACTGTCGGTCATACTGTCATACTGTCATACTGTCATACTGTCATACTTTCATACTGTCATACTTTCATTCTGTCATACTGGCGGTCATACTGTCGGTCATACTGTCATGCTGTCATACTGTCGGTCATACTGTCATATTGTCGGTCATACGGTCATATTGTCGGTCATACTGTCGGTCATACTGTCGGTCATACTGTCATACTGTCATACTGTCGGTCATACTGTCATACTGTCATACTGTCGGTCATACGGTCATACTGTCGGTCATACTGTCATACTGTCGGTCATACTGTCATACTGTCATACTGTCGGTCATACTGTCATACTGTCGGTCATACGGTCATGCTGTCGATCATAAGTCATAAGGTCAAACTTGTCATGGTTTCTTGCAACTATATTTAGGGGTCCTACGAAAAATCTAAGAACCCTATTGTAATCGATAGCATTACTGTATTATTATTATTAGGGGTTCTACGTAAATCGTATAACCCTATTGTAGCATCCTCTTTTATTAGTTGGGCAAGTGGCTCTATAAATAATGCGAATAGGGTGGGGCTTTAGGGACAGCCTTGCCGGCATCCTCATTCCAGAGTGACTACACCTGAGATGTTACAGTTTATCTTAATCTGCGCTGTCGGTAGGTGGTATATAGATTTGAGACAACCTACTACTTTATCATTAAAGCCAAAATGCTCTAACACCAAATACAAAAACTCCCAACGGACAGAATCAAAGGCCTTTTCCGCATCAAGACTAATTGCTAGGAGCTTTGATTTTCTTTTACATATGTTATCAATCAGGTGTAATTATACAAATAAAAAACTGATTTTAATTTGAGGGATTATATTAGACCAGTCTGGAAGCTCTCACTCTATGCTTCCATTCGCCCTGACGTCACCCCGGAAGTCTCTAATATTTTATTATTTTAAGCATTATAATTATTATCAGACCTCAAGTTTCAGGGGAGAATGAGGATAATTGCTATTCAAGAGCTCTTCCCTGTAGAAACGATCTAAGCATTGGACTGAGGGATCTGAAGTGTGGGTGTTTGTGCGTGTGTGTGTATGCGTTTGTGTGTGTGGCATGGGGTGTTCATGCAGTATCTCTGTGGTGGTTGATGGACCCTGGATGTGTCCAGAATCCCTGCACTGTCTATATCCGCAGCAGGCTCACACTGATTGTTGATTCTTTCTGCTCCCATCCCATCTCAGCTCAGCTCTTTCATACTTAGCGATCTGAAGTACTGGCTCATCCACTGACTGACCTACTTGCCTCAGTATGAGTCCACACAGCTTTAAAGTCAGTTTGAGGCAACGCCTTACAGGACAGAGGTTCCTCTATTCAATATGCTAGTAAACAGCTGTGAGCAACATTGTAAAGGGTGCTATTTCATCTTGATTTAGACAAATTGCCATTGAACGTAATACAGTCAGCACCCAACCACTGCTATCGCCTTAATCCCACTTTGGTTCCACTTCCTTGTACAAGGGCAGGCTGATATCACGTCACGTGTTGATGCGGTTTCATTTGAGACCCTTGTACTGCTTTCTCCTTTGCCTGAGAGAGTGTGTGTGTTTGTGTGTGTGTGTGTGTGTGTGTGTGTGTGTGTGTGTGTGTGTGTGTGTGTCTGTGTGTGTGTGTGTGTGTGTGTGTGTGTGTGTGTGTGTGTGTGCATTGATATCCAATCATAAATCAAAATACTTATATAATCATAAAGCAAAGACAGCTTTATCCTTGTAAGGCAAGAAAGAAAAAATTAGTATAAAGGCTATTTTACATGCCTAAGACTCATGATATTCCAGTACCAGAGGCATTATCCGGGCTTAGCGTTTAATCACCAAAATGAAGGCTGCTTCGAAAGTATGATTGTTTCCGGATTGTTTCAAATAAATTATAAAGAGAAACAATAGCGCTGATTTGGATGCTTTTCATTGTAAACTATGAAAGCTCTTTAAGTGTTTTTCACCGGATTTGAACATAAGGTCTGGATAACAGTTTGGAACAGGTCCAGCCCAGTTCAAAGGGCTGTAACGGACATGATTTGACATTTCTGCTCGTTAATTAGGCCAGCAATGAGAGTCCAGTTTCAGCACAAGTTAGTTTTGAATCCTCTGCAATTTGATGTTTATTGGTAAAAGGATACGAGAATTATTATTAAAAACTGCAAGTTCCTTGTGGCCCTAATACTGTTCTTCATATTATTATTTTCTCTAACTTTTCTCCCTATTAATTCCTAACACTGTACATATTCATTGGAGAAATTGGTTGTTTTGGTGAAGGTAATGATGTGATAATTATTACAGTGTTGGTTATAGTGGTGATGGCTATGATGTGATAATTACGATAGTGCTGGTTATAGTGGGGATGGTTATGATGTGATAATTACAATATTGTTGGTTATAGTGATGTAGATTATGATGTGATACTGAAGATAGATTTGGTTAATAGTGGTGGTGGTTATAATGTGATAATTGCAATCGTGTTGGTTATAACCTGTGCTCTCTCTCAACAGTTTGACCCGAGGATGCTGTGTGACGCTGTGGACGCAACTTCCGGGTAGACGGCTTGGTTTGTTTGGTTTGTTTAGCAGGACGCTTAGCGTCGACCAGCTATCTTGGTTTGTATCTATCTACCAGTATTTATATCGCGACCTGTTCTGCATACTCTGTATTGTATTTGCTGTTTCCTTGTTGGAGCTCCGTCTGCATCAACCACGCTAAGCATGGACTCTGGTTGCTCTTGTTCCGCCTTCCTCATAGATAAGATAGCTCTGTTAGAGAGACATATCTGTCAGTTAGAGGAGGAAAGGGTAGTGAGCATAAAGAAGACAGATACTCCAAAAAGTATAGAGAAGAGACCCGCCCGGCGGTCTTGTAGAGTTGATGCTATCGCTAGCACTAGCTCCGTCAAGGCAAGGCTGTCTGCAGCATCACTTGCAAAGGCGGACAGCAGCCTGCCTCGCAAGTCTTTTTTGGGGGTAAAAACGCTAGTCATTGGTGACTCTGTTATACGTAAAGTTAGACGCCATGGCCAGTGAAAGTTATTTGCCAGGGCTCCCGACATTGAGGCTAATCTAAGGCTACTGGCATGCGGTCAGACCACATACAGAGTTAGATTAGATGCACCAAACACCAACGATAGTTTCGACAACATTGTAGTTCATGTCGTTACCAACGATACTAGGACGAGACAAACCGAGGTCACAAAAAGCAACATAGCTATGCTTTGTGACTTCACCAGGAAGATGTGTCGGCATCGATTAATTCTCTCTGGCCCTCTACCCGATAAGGGTAAAGATGAGTGTTACAGCAGATTATTGTCTCTAAATCGCTGGCTGTTACAATATAGTTCAGAGCAGGGCTTTGGTTTCATAGATAACTGGCCCTCCCTGTGTGGCCGCCCTGGCGTGCTGATGAGCGACGGCCTTCACCCTACTGGGTTAGGCGCCTCAAAAAACATAGATAGATGTCTTAGCCAGGCGGGACTCAATCACAGCACGCTGGGTTGCAGGAGTTTAGCAAACCTGCTAGCAACATGATAGTTTACGTTGCCGAGTCTAGAACAGTAGGTGGGTTAGTTGAACCAGTTTACCAGGATGATGTATCTATTTCAGAGTGTTAACCAGAATATGTATTGGGGTGCTGCCTCGCGCTGTCTCGAGTTGTAAAACCCGCAGGCGAAGGCCGCAACCAGTATGTCAAAATCATACTATTTCAAAAAATAAAATTAAAGCCAAAGAATAGATTTATATTCAGATCCTTTGAAGTGCTCGCGTTCTGCTCCTCAGTTCCCCAACAAACGGAACAAGTTCCAGACTCTTTCGTTTTAGCTATAGTATACCGTCCCCCAGGCTCGTACTCACTTTTTGTAGATGAGTTTTCTGATTTTGCAGCTGATCTTGTTACATATTCAGACAATATTTTGTCTGAATACGTTTATCTGATGGCCTTGCAAAGGCTTTTCTGTCCATTACAGATACGCTTGGTTTCAAACAGCTCGTCCAGCACCCAACCCATATCGGTGGAAACACGCTGGACCTCTTCTTGACCCGCAGTGTCATCATCTCAGATCTGGTTGTCTCTCCCTACACCTTAGCTTTATCAGACAATTTTCTGCTCACTTTCCAGGTGGTGGTATCCTGCCCCTGTCGTCGCATCACCCCTGCAACCACTACAGCTATGGCAGATAAGTTACCCTGTTCCCTTGCTCCTCTCTATAACTATGGGTTCTGTGGAGTGCCTTGCTGATGAACTCAACAATGGCTTGTCTGCTGCCATTGATTCTGTTGCTCCGCTTGTAATTAAAAAACGATCATTGAAAGAATGAACTCCCTGGATTAATGCAGAAACTCGCACCCTGAAGCAAGGTTGCAGAATCCTTGAACGCAAATGGCGCTCGACTAAACTTGAGGTCTTTCGTCTTGCGTGGCTTAACAGTCTGCTCACCTATAAGGGTGCGCTGACTACTGCCAGGAACGCCTACTTTTCTAGTATCATCAACTTGAAGAGAAACAATCCCAAGTTTCTTTTCGACATGGTGAAGTCTGACTCAGAAACAGACTCAGAGTGTAGGCTCCTCCCTCTTAGCAGGTCGATTCATGGATTTCTTTGACAATAAGATTAAATCGATTAGAGAGGAAATTGATGCTTGCCGTTCAACTTGTCCTACACATCTTGCGGGGCAGGATGGGGTCTTGCCCCGTAGGATGGGGAACTCTGGGGCAGCTCTCCTGGAATTCTTGACAATCCCTCTGGTTGAACTTGAAATGAACTTGGTAATAAAGGCATCTAAACCAACAACTTGTATGTTGGATCCTCTCCCTTCCAAGGTTCTTAAGGAACTTGTTCCCACTGTTGGGCCTGCAGTCCTCTCGCTTATGAATCTCTTGCTCTCCACGGTAATTGTTCGGTCTTATTTCAAGGCTGCAGTGGTAAAACCGCTACTCAAAAAGCTTGGCCTAGATCCCGAATTAGTCAGCAACTATCAGCCTATATCGAACCTCCATTTCCTGTCCAAGGTACAGGAAAGGATTGTAGCAAAGCAAGTCGTCAACTATCTGATGAGGAACAATCTCTTCTAACCTTTCCAGTCGGGGTTCAGGAATTTCCACTCAACTGAAACTGCTGTGACAAGAGTGGTAAATGTTCCTTCTTGCTTTGCATACAAATGTGAACTTGATGCTTGTGTTGCTTGACCTCATTGCTGCGTTCGACACGATCGACCACAGCATTCTTCTTCATTGGGGAACGGCTCTTCGCCGGCTTCAATCTTACCTCACAGATAGAACACAATTTGTGCTCTATGAGGGTTCAGAATCGAAGCACTGCAAACTACGCTTTGGTGTACCACAAGGGTCGGTCCTTGGTCCATTGCTTATTGCAAACTACACACTTCCCTTGGGCAACGTTATCCGCAGCTTTGGAATAAGCTTCCACAGCTACGCGGATGACACCCAACTCTTTATTCCTGTAGAATCAAGGGATTCGGCCCAAATCCAGAAGTTTGGGTCCTGTCTGGTTGCAGTGAAGAGTTGAACGTCACAGAACTTCCTGCTGCTTAACACTGGGAAGACAGATTTTAAATTTATCGTCTCACTTGAGAATCTCACTGTGGTTGGATGGCTTCCCCATCCCACAGAGTGCATCTGTCAGAAATCCTGTTTGTGTCCTGTTCGACCCTCAGCTGTGCTTTGACCACCATGTTATGAGCAAAGATCAGAACAATGTTATCAGCAGCAGATGCAGAGACACTGATTCATGCATTTATATCATCAAGACTGGATTATTGTAATTCATTTTTCTGGGATCTACCTAACTCTACCACGAGAAGTCTACAGCTTGTACAGAATGCTGCAGCTAGACCACTGAATAGAACGAGAAAGTTTGATCACATCACTCCTATTCTTGCCTTTTTGCACTGGCTACCAATAACTTCCAGATCAAATTTGAAGGTACTACTGCTAACCTATAAAGCCTTGCATGGATTAGCTCCATCCTACCTGAAGGATCTCATCATTCCTTATAGTCCTTCTCAGTCCCTCCGGTCTTCGGGAGCTGGCCTTCTTTCGCTACGGTAAAAAATAAATCGGCTGGACAGAGAGCGTTTGCCTATCGAGCCCCCTTCCTATGGAGTAGACTGCCACTGGTGATCAGGGAAGCTGACTCTTGGGAACTATTCAAAGCAAAGCTTAAAATACAGCTCTACAGTACACCTCTACAAAACTTACTAAATTAATAGCAGTATACATTTCCACTATTTACTTTTCCCTTCTAATTCACTATTCTGTCTGTTCTAGCGTGTTGTGGTGACTGCGGTTTTGGTTATGGTTATAGTGACGATAATTTCGATAGTGTTGCTGGTGGTGGTGGTTATGTTAGGGATAATGTATATAACGAATTCATCATTATCAGGAAAATAAGGTTATTTTCAATAGTGACCAGCGCTCTTTACATTATCCCGCTTATTACACTTGCGGAAAAATAACTTCACACAGTATGTCTTTTTACAATTTGTTACCATTCGTAATGTTCATCAGCAGAGAAATAGTTTGCCAGAGACGTTGACGTCGCTTAGCAACCGAATATGCCGGGGTTGATAAGTTGCCAGACTACTTGCGTAGTTGCACGAAAGATGTGTTCCTTGACGGCGGACAATTATGCTTAGCAACGGTCAATTATGAAAAAGATAATTGACCGCCGAACGTGGGGAAGACCCATTCAAGTGAATGGAGCATTCTACACTATTAAGAAGAGCCGTGTAATAAGTTGTGATAATTATAATAGTGTTGGTTAAAGTGGTGGTGGTGGTGATTACAGTAGTGGCGATTATATTGGCAGGCGTAATGATGTAAGATGATTACGATCGTGATGTTTATATTGGCAGATGTAATGAGGTGATAATACGATAATGTTGTCTTGTTGTAAAGATAATAATTACTCAATTATTTTACTCAATTATCTAAGTCAATTATTTTACTTAGATAATTTACTCAAATGCACAACTCAGTAGGCAAAAGTCAGAGTAGAGATAACAATAATAATGGATTGAATTTATATAGCGCTTTTCTAGACACTCAAAGACGCTTTACAGTGAAGGGGGGACCTCACTCACCACCACCAGTGTGTAGCACCCACTTGGGTGATGCACGGCAGCCAACCTGCGCCAGAACGCTCTCCACACACCAGCTTGAGGTGGAGGGTGAGGGAATTAATGAGTCAGCCAATTATACAGAAGGATGATTATGGGGCCAGATTGAATAAGCCTGGTTGTGCCAGAGCACCGGGAAAACCCCTACTCTTTGCCATAAGTGCCCTGTGATCTCTTATGACCTCGGTGACTCATAATGGTCTTTACTGGAAAAAAAATCCGGCAGGGAGAAGGCAAAGGCGTAGTTGGCTAATGTTGACCATAAGGGTGGTGGTTATGATGTGATAAATACAATGGTGTTGATTATATTGGCAGAGCTTATGATTAGACCCTCTTTTGATTGATTTCCTCTCCATATTGCTTCCTGTTTATACTGCTACCCTGGTTTTGCGCATATAGTTAACACTTACAACGTTGTAATAATGGAGGTAGGTTGGTGTTCCCTGATGCACAGTGGAAGGCTATGTAAAAAACCTTTCACATCTCACTATAAATAAACTCAGAGCTGCAATGGAGACTACAGAAGGTGAGAGAAGACGAGAGAAGACGATGTTGGGAGAGAGAGAGAGAGAGAGAGAGAGAGAGAGAGAGAGAGAGAGAGAGAGAGAGAGAGAGAGAGAGAGAGAGAGAGAGAGAGAGAGAGAGAGAGAGAGAGAGAGAGAGAGAGAGAGAGAGAGAGAAGGAGAGAGCGAGAGAGAGAGAAAGAGAGAGAGGGTAATCAATAAATCTCTAATCTCTTGAGCGTTCTCTCCTCTTTGCACCCCACCTTCTTTCTCGGAACACCCACACACACACACACACACACACACACACACACACACACACACACACACACACACACACACACACACACACACACACACACACACACACACACACACACACACACACACACACACAGTACCAGTTTTCTACTACAAGCCTGGGAGGTGACTAATGTTTGGGAGTGGGTCCCCAGGTTGTGACATGCCTCGGGCTCTGCTGTTGCTGTGTCGCAGTGCAGATGGAGACCCACTCCCACACTCTGATGTTCCCCAGAGCCCCAGATACGCCTGAACGTCTCCAACGTGGGAAGCAACGATGTGAGCGCTAATTCTACAACGTCTCGAATAGCGGATGATTGATGGTAAGCTAGCGGCCTTCCTCTGGGTCCCTGTGGGTTCCTCTGCAGCCCAAGTAAGCCATCTCTCTTTTCATTCTCTCTCTCTCTCTCTCGTTCTTATGGCTTTTTATTTGTGAAAAGTCCAAGCCAGGCTTTTGAAGGGAACTCCTGAATTCATAAATCATGAAACATTATTGAAAGTGAATCGAGAGTGAATTGAATTATGCCTGGTCTCCTTAAAAAAATTTCTCATTTCAACGCTGGCCTCGTTCCGGCACAGCTTGGGCTCAGCCCGGCATCGGGTTGCTGCCGAGCACAGGAAGAAGCGTTAAGAAAGCTCATTGGATAACAAATCGAACAATAAAGAAGATAACAGCCTGGATGCTAGCGAACACCGAACAGACAGACACACAAACACGCACACGCACACACACACACACGCACGCAGCATAGTGTAACGAGCTGACACACCTCCAGGTACAGATAAACATGCACACAGATTATCGCAGATAAACACACAAACATATCCATACCGTAACGATGTACAACCGTAGCATGTTTCACAATGCATTTGCTTACTGGAAATAGAGGTTCCTGTGCTGCATTCAGACCTTTGAATACCTTTAGCGGGACACTCAGCAATACCAGGAGAAATGTGACATGGATATATACACTCGCGTTATTTATACAAATCACACCAACAAAGGGAACTCTGTGGGCGAGTGTCTGCTACTACCTCATGCTATGCTAATCCTGGTGGTCATGGTGCTCCTTAGTGGTGAGGCGCTGTTAGAGATCTGTGTGTGGGTTTGTATGTATGTGTGTGCTTGTGTTTCTGTTTGCGTGACACAGATAAAGACAGACGAGGAAACAAGTATGCAGTGAAATTAACATAATTGTTTGTAAACTCGGAAAACTGATGAAAGATTGGACAATAAAACAGAGGGGTGGGGTGGTGTGCGGACTATGGACTTCGCTTGCTCATTAAGCGCCATATAGTCCAGTACGGGACTAAGACTATGAGGTTAGATCTTTATCCATTGACTGTAATATAGATACTTACCCCCCCCCCAAACCATCCTGATAGAGGCATTCAACATCCAGAGCTAAGGAAGTCCTAGAGGAGGGTATTTGTTCCAGTTGTCAAGCTGGCTATCAAATTCCTCTTCATGTGTGTGTGTGTGTGTGTGTGTGTGTGTGTGTGTGTGTGTGTGTGTGTGTGTGTGTGTGTGTGTGTGTGTGTGTGTGTGTGTGTGTGCGTGTGCGTGTTTGTGTGTGGAAATTTGCATTGATGAGTTGATAATGGATTAAAATACCCTCCCCAAACCATTTGCCAATCCCCTGGATGTGTGTGTTTATATGTCTGTGTGTGTGTGTGTGTGTGTGTGTGTGTGTGTGTGTGTGTGTGTGTGTGTGTGTGTGTGTGTGTGTGTGTGTGCACGCACGTGTGTGTGTGTGTGTGTGTGTGTGCACGCACGTGTGTGTGTGTGTGCACGCACGTGTGTTTGTATGCGTGTGGGTGTGTACGTGTGATTGTGGGTGTGTGTTGTGTGCGTGCGTATGATTACGCTTCACTGGAGTAAGAAAATGTATGATTCCCTCAGCTCCCACTGTGTTTTTACACACAAATACACACAATGGCAACTCTCCTGGTATTTAATTGTCTGCTTCTTTTTGCAACATTCTCATCGTCCCCATTTTCTCTCCCTCTGGTATTCTTTCTCTTTCTCTGTCGTAATATATCTTGCTCTCTCTTTGTCTCTTTCTCTCTCTGCATTTCTCTTCACTTTGCACCCGCCTCCTCTACTTGCATCGCATCCCCCCTCCTGATGCCATGACCTCCTCCCTGTCTCCCTTCACCACTTCACAGCCCCCCCACCCCCTCTCTCTCATTTATTTCTCTCTCTTGCTAGTGCTCTGGTTACAAATCTTTCTTCACCCTTACTACACTACAGAACTTTAACATCTGCCCAAGCCAAACACTGGTAAACCCGATCCTGCACGCAGACACGTGCACACAAGCAAGCGCACACTCTCTCTTTATCCCTTTTGTGGGTCCAGCCGGCCACACCACAACCGCCAGTAATTATTATCCAGCCGGAAAACATCCTTCCCAACCACAATAAAGGAGGGGGGCTCCGGACCTTAAGAGAGAGTGGAGGCATGAAGGGATTCAGCCAACACTGCCCTGAGGATCCCACACAGTCTGTTAAGGAGAAGATCAGTCAAATAAAAGGCTCAGCTCTCCCTGCCTGCTCACCTACACACACACACACACACACACACACACACACACACACACTTTCACACAAATACATACATACTACCTCGACATACAGTAATACCCACAGACGTGCTCACAAACAAACACACCAACAGAAGTTCATGCACACACATGCATACACACAGATACCACACACACGCATAGAGAAACGTTTACACACACACACACACACATACACACTTTTTCCGTGGAGGAGGCAAGGGTGATATTTCATAACACATTGGACATGGACGTAATAGCATGACCTAAGTGATGAATATTTTAAAGAGAAGAAATGCCAAAATAAGGAACTGACAGATAAAATAAAATAACCATAAGGGGGCAAGAAAACAACACACAAAAAAGAAAGAATGAAGAAGGTCTAACATCGCTTCCAGAATGTTTGGCTCACTTAAAGGGATACTTCACAGGTGGACATATGAAGGTTATATGAAGTAACTGATTCTATGTATTATAAATGTGCAAAAAGAATTAGATTGGTTCATCCTATCCTGAGAAAAGGCAGAAAGTGTCTCTCTGGCTCAAAAGTAAGAAATCCTCCAACTACCACAGTGCATTCCGCTCGCTGCACCGCCTGCCTGTTTCCGTTTGGAATAACACATTGTAGCCAATGTGTTAGTAAAAAAAAAAAAAAAAAGTACTATGCTTAGACGTCTGTTTCTCCCGGCGGGCTTTGGCTGGCGTTTCCAGTTCACTTTCTGGGTCCGGAAATATGTATCTAATACCCAACTGTTCAGATGAGGCGTAAAGCCTGGGTGAGAGGTTACACACACTGTCCTCGCCAGAAATAGCCATTTCTTTTAGAAGAAACTGGCATCGCTGAAATTCGCTGCAGCACAGGGACTCTGTGTAAGTGTCATGGACATATTATCGAATTAAGGTAAGTGTCTATTGGCGAACAGAGCAAACCGGCACGCTCCGGCGTTACACCGAATTCCGTGACCCACCGAAACGTGTGACCCCAGGGGGCGCTGTTGCACATTTTCTGCACGCAGCACGAGTTTGAAGTAGACATGCATGAAGTCGAAAAAACTGTATTGACATAAATGAAACATGATATCTCCCCCCACCCCCTCACTTTGTTATTAAATGTGCTTAATAAACAGATTTGATTTGATTAGCATTTAACAGACCCATACAATGGATGGGCGTTTATTTTACGTTCCATCACCGTGGCTTCTTTCCCCATAAAAAGCTACAGTCAGTGTTTAATTAGGTGATTTACCTTTGAGCATTTCCTATTGTAGGCTACTGTGTAAAATGCTGTTTAGAATTAATGTTAGTATCAAGAAAAGAAAGACCCGCCCCTGGGGTCACACTTTTCGGTGGGTCGCAGAATTCGGTGTAACACCGGCTCTTCGTCCTCGGCAACAGGCAAGCCGCAGCAGCCTCCCCTTCTATTTGTGTCAATTCTTCCTGGCTGTATTCTGGCTCGTACTAATAGCCCTGAATTTCCGAATCCAACAATAGATTTTCAAAATACTGGTGAAGAAACATGGCGGACATTGTGTTTACAACTCGTACGCAAGCTCCCGTCCCCCCTCATTCCTTATTGGTGGGCTCACAAATTTGCAGAACCAGTGGTTTGTAGTCCTCGGCCCTTCTAGCAGGCAAGCAAAGAAAATTAGATCAGGAAAGCTGGGCCAAGGGAAGACTGGGTTAGACTGAGGAAAAAAAAATTAGATTACAATAGCAATTTTATAATGATAGAACGCAGGTTCTGAATGGGTGAAGTATCACTTTAACAGAACCCAACAGCCCAGGAAGGAAAATTATGAGAGGTGTGATGGTATAGGGGCAGATGGTTTCTACCTGTTAAAACACTCACAGCACAGTTTAGTGTAGAAATTGGTTGTTAAAGCTTGATCATGCCCCTCCCTGGCATTAACATTCAGCTGGTTGTTGCTTTGCATAGTTAAAACCGACGCATGGTCGTGGTGTGTGGGAGCATGTACTGGGTGAACACGAGACATTATTAATAAAATAAATGGTCATAAAAGGTTTCTAGAGATTTTAAACAGCTTCATCGAGATAGGAAACAGATTGACGACTCGCTCATTAAATCTAATTAGCTTTGAACTGAAAACATTTGATTAGTACTACTTGTTATAATTGCCAGGGATATTCTGCTAAATGTAAAAGCAGACGTCTGGAACTAAATCCAGGTTTTGGTGTGAGAAAAGAGCGGACAGCTACAACTACACACACACACACACACACACACACACACACAGACGCACACACACACACACACACACACACACACACACACACACAGACAAACACATACACACAAACACACACACACACACACACACAAGCTCAAACACACGCACACACACACTCAGGTTTACATATGCAAACACACACACACACACACACACACACACACACACACACACACAAACACACACACAGACACACACACACACACACACACGATTCCAAGTTTCCTTTCCAATAAGACTAACAAGCAAAGCTAGTAAAAGATCCATAATTATTGAGCCTTGTAAACACCCCTGGATTCTAATGAGATCCTGATTTAGAAAGCTTCCCTCATCGGTAATCCAGTTCCAGCAGAGGAGCCCAGCACCAGCATGGAGCCCGATGATAACCTGCCTTAATTGGTCTGAAGCCATTAAGGAGAAAACACAGCTTTGATTAAAGCGGTTTATCACCAGCTGCGGTTCACGCAATGGTCACACACACAGCTGCTGTCACAACATGGAGGCTCAGTCACAAATTCTTCATTCACAGTGAATAGAGAATGAATCGACTAAATATATAAATCCATGCAATGATCAGCCTGGTAATATCGTCTCCATGGCAAGGCCTGTTTTACTTGAAGCAGTTTAGCAGGTGAGTGGAATAGGCTTTGGGGTAAATGCTGTGCTCAGACACACTGACAATGTCTAACTTTGCTTCATTAACATGTTAAACTATTCCCCCAGCACAGTTGGCTGCCACAGGATGCCAAAGGGGGGTCAGCCAAAGTCAACGGTCTGGTGTAAAGGCAAAAACAATAATGAGAAAGTTCACGGATAAAATGTCAATGGTCAAATGTTGTGTATACCGTTACCTCTGTCCGACTCTAAAAGTTATATTGTTGAAACGCAGAAAGATGACGGGGATACAGTTTGCATGTTCAGCCAGCTTCCTCTGGAAAATAGTTTATCCTTATTAGACATTGTGCTTTCTGTTCAGAGGATTCAATTTAGAAGACCGTCTGTGGTTCCTTTCAGGAATGGCATATCGTGTGGCCATTAAGATAGAGACAAAGGCCTTTTTTATATTGGAATTTTTTTAATTTATTAGGCCATTTGGTCACAGGCGATAGATTTATCTTCTCGGCTGTTAACAAAGTGGTTCACAAACTTTTGTGAACCACTTTTTTTTTCCTTTTTTCCAAACCAGGATGAGTTCACAATCCCTGCGGTGCGTGCTTGGACCAGCCTCTGGTAGAGACAGCATATTATGTTGCATTGTAACCACAATAGATGTGGTTACAATGTTCATCTTCAGAATATGGCACTACTGGCTTTTGATCAGAGGAACAGCGGGGAGTTTCCTGTGCCTGCTAGTATGCAGCAGGAACAAATCGTGGTGGTTCTTTTGAAAAGCACGCAAGCGACGCCTGGTTCTGGGAGATTGAACACTAATTCAACCACGAACATGAAGAACACACTATGTCATAGCATGAGTGTGAGAGATGTGGGTTGTTTGTGTGTGGGTTTACCGGTTTATTGGTTTGTGTGTGGGTGTGTGCATTTGCGCACGTGTTTTTATGCATGTGTGTCTATGTTTTAGTGCGTTTGTGTGTATGCGTGCATGCTTGTTTGTTTCGGTGTGTGCACATCTAAATAAAGATTTTATTTGCAACGGGGAGATTCCTGTAGCTTTGACTATGTAGGCTGACAGCAGTGAGTCGGGTCTAATGGAAGGCAAGATAGCGATGCCTGGTCCTGGGAGATCGATGGGAAAAATGTGTTCATCACGTCAACACCAACACAAAGAAGAAAAGTCCCTCATTGTTCCCCTGCGTACAATTTTGTCTCACTCAGTTTGGCAGAGTCTCCAACCGCCCCCGTCCCCCAGCGTTAGCTTGATGACGTGGAGCGGCCCCGATAATAGGTGAGATCATTAGGCAGATGGCGCTGCAGAAGAGTGTTTGCACCCGTGCAAACAACCTTGATGGATTTGACCTCATCATTCAGTGTGAACACATAATCTTTACCTAATGGATTTCCGGCTGACTATTTATTAACAACTAGGTTATTTTGAAAACGAAGAAGAACAAGTGTATACATAATACAAATAGGGCTATACCACTGTTACAGTCTGGGTAAGGTGTGGATCAAACTGCATCCAAGTGCGTAAAGAGGGGCAGCAGGCAAAAATTCGTTTGACAAAACAACCTCTTTAACTAAGTAAGTAGAAATGCAGTACAAAAAAACTGACAAAGGACAATGTCCCAGCAAAATACAACACGACAAACATTGAAAGTTGAAGTTAGAGCAGGGAGTGAGGGGCGCAGAGGGAATAAATAGGCATGACATCCTAAGCACAGGTGTGGATGATTAGTCCATGATTGTAGGGTGTCTGGTAAGGATACCAACATGTGTGGCTGAAGTAGAGCACCTAGAGGTTGCTGCAGCCCCCCTGTGTAACAGTGCCCCCCCTCCGATGAACGGCTCCTGCCGTTTCACCGTGGTGGTGATGCCTCCTCAGGGTGATGCCTCTGGAATCTGGTGGCATAATGTGTGGCCTAGGAATCCATGATCGATCCTCCGGACCAGACCCCCCCAATCACCTGAAAACTGCAAACCCAGCCCGACCCCCCGACAGGCCACAATCTGATTCACTGTAAATCACTGGTCGACCATCAAGGAGTCGCGGCGGGGGTTTAGGGGGCGGGGGAGGAGCCAACAGACTAGAGGTGGCGGGTTTCAGGAGTGACACAGGGAATGTTGGGTGGGCCGCATGGAACAGGGAAGTTGTTGATCCTGTCGGGTTGATCCGGCGGATCACTTTGGAAGGACCGATAATGCGTGGGGATAGCTTCTTGGGCTCCGTCCGAAAGATAAGATCCTGGGTAGAGCGCTGCGTCGCGCATTCTTGCTCTGGAAACAGGGGGGCCTGGTTACAATACTGGAACTGAAAGGGAGGGAGACCAGTGGCAGAGCTTACCAGTGTGTTATGCGCACACTCTGCACATGCAATACATTGGCTCCTGGATGCCGGGTCGTTTGAAGGGTAGCACCTCAATATCCCCTCCAGATCCTGGTTAACGAGCTCCGTTTGGCCGTTTGACTTGGTGTGAAAGCCAGACGACAGGCTGAAGAAAGTGCCGAGGCAGGTAGCAGACGCCTTCCAGAACCTGGAGACGAACAGGGGAACTCAGTCTGACACGACATCCTGGGGAACGCTGTGGAGGTGGAACATGTGCTGCAGCACCTGCAACATATAGGATGCGGTCTCCTGGGCCAACGGGGGTTTGGGAAGGGGTGGCTTTAGTAATCCGGTCGACCACGACCAGAATAGCAGTGTATCGCTTCGAGGGGGGGAGGGCAGATATAGAAGGTGGGGCAATGTGGGACTAGGTAAAGGGAACAGGTAAAGGATGGAGATAACTGGCCACCGTTGGCCAGTTGGCTGGCTACCCCGGGATGGCTAGTGGGGTTCGAGGTGTGCACCCATAGGAGTAGTCGTGCAGCCTTGGGAACTAATTGTCTGTTCGGAGGTCCTCCTTCGGGATCTGGCTCGTTGCGCAGAGCCGCTCTCACCAATGCCTCAATGCCCCACAACACTGGGGCCACAAACAAAGCAGTTGGAATGATGGAACCACGGTGCTTCTCGACTCTGATCAGACTGCCTGGACAAGGAGTTTGGTTTAAAGTTCACTGATCCAGGCCTAAAAGAGATTGTGAGTTCAAATCGGGTAGGGAAAAGCGCTCACCTGGCCTAACGCATATTCAGCTGCCTCGCCACCTGGATATAGGCCAGGTTATTATGGTCCGTCCAAACGATGGATGGATGCATGGCTCCCTCTAGCCAGTATCGCCACTAATGCCAGGTTAACCGCCAGTAGCTTGTGGTTGCCCACATCATAGTTCCGCTCTGCCGGGGACAAGCAACATGAGAAGAACAGGAATGAGTCTTCCGATCTGTGGGGTGACGTTGGGACAAAACTGCCAACACGGCAATGTCTTAAGCGTCTACCTCAATTATGAAGGGTAGAGAAGAGTCAGGGTGATTTAGGATTGGTGCGGTGGGGAAGTCGCGCTTCAGCTCTGTGAAAGCACGCTCAGCCTCCGAGGACCAGGCGAATAGCATCAAGCTCTTGAGCGCCTGGGCTGACAAGGGCAATTAGAAAACCCTAAGAAACTATCCGACTGCATGACCAAGGACAACTGAGGACAGCCCAGCACTGCGCTCACCTTGGCAGGGTCCATCAGGAGATGTCCATTGGTCACTATGAACCCTAAGAAAGAGACGGCATGAAACACACCTTTCTCTCCCTTGACGAACATGGTGTTTCAGGAGACGTTAAAGAGGCTTCCTGACGTGCTGCTTATGCTCAGTGATATTCTTGGAGAATATTAGGATGTCGTACAAATAAACAAAAACACTTTTGTCATGGAGGTCCCTAAGGACATCCTTAACCAACGTCTGGTATATCCCAGAGAAGTATGGTTCCTTGTAAATTATCTATGGCACAGTCATAAGGTATATGGGGGGATACGACCTTAGTGGGTGCCTTGATAAACTTGAAGACCTCCTACAAATCCCAGTACTCCCTGGGAACATTGGACATGTCTAGGTTGCTATTACCCTACCTAACCCTACCTGTGGAGACGAAAGCTAGACTTGTTGGGGATCCTGTCTGGTATCATCCTTCTGAGCGCTCCACTAGGAATACACTCAGAAGGATGACACTGGGGGGAAGGTCAAACTCCCCCACATGTCCACCTGTGGAGACAACAGCTAGACATGTGGGGGTGTTTGACCTCCCCCCCAGTATCATCCTTCCGAGGGTATTCCTAGTGGAGGGCTCAATTTCTTGTTCCTCACCCCCATGTTCTCCTTGTTGTCGATGCTGGGCCATTTCCCTCTTGACGTACCTCTGATCTGCAAGATGTCCCGTCTATCTGGCGTATCGTATTCTGCCTGCTTTGTTTCACCTCAACACAGATACTAACTTCCTCCCATTATCACTCCACCTAAAATCATCCCTCTCTCTTTCTTTCTCTTTCCCTGCCCACAAGCATCTCCATTCACTCTACTGCTCCACCACTGCAGCAAACACACCCACCCTTCTCGATTGCCCCTTTTTAATGAAGCTCCTCTTTTTATAGCCTGCTGAAGGTGCTATAAAATATATACCACTGTACCACTGTATACACTCACAGTGGTACAGTGGTATGATAGTCAGCATTCATTTCAAAACCTTATCAGGTCAACAGGCCCAAGTTAACCGGGGGATTGCTCTTCAGTACTGTCAGGACAACAACCTCGCTCTCAACGCTGACAGAACCAAAGAGCTCTTGGTGGACTTCAGGAGGAAGAGACAGACTCAAGACCCCATCAACATCATTGGGTCTGCTGTGGAGAGGGTAGAAAGCATTAAGTACCTGGTGGTCCACATGACAAAAAACCTCACCTGGGAGGACCACATCAACCAACCAAAAGCACAGCAACGCCTAGTTCACCTTAGGCAGCTGATAAAGTTTGGCTTGGGGCCCAAGATCCTGAGGGCCTTCTTCAGAGGCACAACGGAGAGCATCTTAACAAGATGCATCAAAGCGTGGCACGGGAACTGCACTGCTCAATGCCGCAAAGTGCTGCAAAGGGTAGTGCGGACAGCAGATGTGTGTCAGGAAGGCCCTTAGAATCATCAAGGACCACAGCCACCAAGCCACAAACTCTTTGAGCTATTGGCATCGGGGAGACGGTACCGAAGCCTCGGGGGCCAAAACCCGGAGGATGAGGAACAGTTTTTTCCCCCAAGCAGTCAGGCTCCTGGAGGAATCCACTACCATCAAACCAACCCAACACACGATACAACAAGAGACTATTCAAATACATTTCTACTTCATTATTTACTGCAATTGCACACATTTTTTCCAGTGCTCTGTATTTTGCACTAAAATCCACCCTGGCTGGTACCACTGCCACTTGCTCACTTTACATTTCTGTTTACATTTCTGTTACTTACTTTTACCTATTTTTCTTACTTATTTTTAATTATTTTTAAATATCTTTTTACTTTATATTGTATTGTTTCTGCTATGTGTGTGTTGAGGGACCAAGCATAAGAATTTTACTCTTTTGTCGTTGTGCAATAAGATTGTAATAAAATAAATTCTGATTCTGATTCCGATTCTGATTTTTAACTTTTAAAGCTTGTTATATTTTTTGTCTCCGCTAACATTTTCTATAAACAAATTGACGCATTCCTTCCTGCTTACTTTTTCGAGTCATTGGCCGTTATTATTGTTCTTATTTGTGAATAAGTATTGTGTCAATAAATGAATAAAAATTGTTTTGTTTCTAATGGGTCCCAATTATATTCTTTCTTTACACTTTCTTTCAAAATCAAGTGAGTAGTGACATTTATATGGTTATACTTGTTATAACGTCATAACAATACTCATGAAAGCCGTGGGATTCAATGGTTCAACCGACCTCCTTTTTTCCCAGAAAATTGCAAAACATATTTTATTTTAATCTGTTCTATCTTTTCTTCTTTGTTGTAGAACGACATGGCCATTCTATATTTAATAGAACCATGTACAATTCTTTGTAAGTCTTACAACTACAATCTATTAGTAATGCATCGTTGACGCTAAACCTCTTTCACTAATAGGCAGCTCAACACTAGGGAATAAAAAATGTAAATTCCTCAAAGTAACCCTGCTTTAATCTCACTTGTTGATTCAGTAGCGTGTGGATATCTACAACCAGAACTGTTATCCACATACAACAATGGTGTCGTTTCTATTCACTGGATTAATTTACTGTAGTAGTCTGCATGGCAGCAAAGAAGATATAGACATTGGGATTACAGGTTTAGTATGACTACATGCCAGTGTGGCTCGTACACCCATATAGGGTTTAAGTGCCATTATTCATATGACAACACAATTAGCCGAATGGCTTCTATGGCATGCCTACACTGTGTGTGAAGGTACTATCAGCCTTCAGATATATGCTGTATGACGCCGTTAGACTGCTCACTCCGATGTACTGTCATTCTTTCTTTATGGCTAAGGAAGGTAGTTAAAAAAAACAAAACATTAGGTAGTAAAAAACGTAAGCAAAATCAAGCAACACAGTGTCATGGGGGGAACCTGGCTGGAGTAGGCATGTTTGGTTGGAAGTTGTTCCAAGATGTGTATGATTAGCATTTGAATCGGTTAGGATTGCTAAACTTTAGCTTCAGGATTTAGTCGTCGCCCCCCCCCGCCTATTTTTTAAAAGTCCTTCTGTCCCCAAAATGAGTGTCCTTGTAGTAAGGCAATGTGGTTCGGTATACGTGTTCAACAAGCACCTTTTTTTTAATAACTATATATTTTGAAACAGCATAGCAATTGGGAATTACTGATTTAAGTATTGGCCACATTTATGCTATAATGTTTCGTTGTTACACATTGTTTGTTTGTGCATCCCATGGCCTTAAGGGGCTTGACAAGCTACAATTTTAAAGAAGTTTAAAAACTCAGCGCATTAAGCCCTTATTCTAACAACAGTGTTCTCTTTGTGTCTGATTCTCTACGCATGACTTATTGACCCACTTCTGGAAACTGACTTGAAGCAGCATTCTATTGCTCAAATAATTTAATAACAAAATAGTTCAAAGAAATAAACAGGATGCAACATTATTAATAACAAGAATTTTGAATTGTTGCCCGTACAGCATTGCTGTAAAAATGTTGGAGGGAAGAAAAACTGAACATTTCCAATAATGGAAATAAGAAGGCTCCATGATTATTACACAAGCACACGTTCTTCCAAGCACAATGTGCGTTAAGTGTGGATTTATTTAAAAGTCATTCCACCCAAATTGATTTTGTCTTCATCATTTTGTACATCGTGAAGGGTGCTTTTCTCTGCAGTCCTGCAAGGCCAAATTATGGTAAAGAATAGAGTAGCATGGCTGGTGGTAAACAGGTTGTATGAAATAAAAAATGGGATGGTACTGTTTGCTTAATCTAATGAAATGGATCTATTCTATTGTTTGGGCTCAATGCTAGTATATGAGAGATATATGTGAAAGTGACAAAAATAATGTCATTGAGAATTTAGATCTCTTTAGATCTATCTTTAAAGGAAATCTACTCAGGAACAATTTACTTACTTAAGTGCTTGCTTGGGATCATAAAATAATTGTTCCATCAGACAGTGTTTCAGAGCGGCTGCTCTCCCCCTGTCCTCTTTACCCACACGCGCCTTGTTTCCTTGGTAAAAAGGGATTTGTTGCTGAAGATCTCACACAATGTCCTTCCCTGCTCGTCTCCCTTATTTGGGATTACACAGGCTAATCCCCACTTGGGGTTTTATAAAGCAAAAAGAAATGTGAAAATAACTCCCATTTCCTATGTGAAATAGGTGGGCCCTACAGAAGGGGTTGTTATTGTTGTTGTGAACCTTTGTGTTTGTCATTGAATAAAGTCGTTTGAATCCCTTCGGGATTTGGCGAAAAGCCCCCAGCCAGAGAATAAGTGGGAGGCGTCCTGCTCTGGATGAGATCGAAGTGCGGAGGCATTGTTTACGCATTCCTCGTGGCGCCCCCGCCTGGACCCCTGCCACGGCGACTCACAACAAGGTGCTGTCAATGAGGACACACGGGAGCAGCCACCCCGCCGCCTCGCCTCTTCCATTTCTGCATTAGCGACGCTGGCGGGGAGGCAGAAGCATGCCACCACGTTCGCTTCTCAGCCATATGTGGCATGGAATCCATAAGGCAGTGGCAGAAATCAAGGTCTCCCTCTTGCTGCGGTGTGGGTTAGCAGCCTCACTGCTGTCAGTTATAAAAAGCACAGATACTATCGCAGCCCACAGATAGTACTAAGCCACATATCTCCTACCCCCGGAAGATACAGACTCCTGGGAGAAGGACTCCTCCTCGGAGGTTGAGTGGTAGACATCCCCTGCAGCATTGCACTCCGTGGCACCGGTGGCCCATCCCTTATTACATGAAGTAGTTTAGAAATGGCCCTTCATACAAGGCAGACAAACAACAACAACAACAACAACAACAACAACAACAACAACATGCCCCCGAGATCTCGCCCTGCCAAACTTTCATCGCCTATCACTGAGACGACATTAAACAAACACTGGTATCCTTACGTTGAGGGGGAAGCTGTCATGAGTGAAATAAGGAGAGGAAAGCTTTTTGAACAAAGGTGTGAATGGCTTTAAGCACAGGTGCACCAAGGTTACAGTGAATTCCCTGAAATCCCTGTTTCTTATTACACCTTATCGTATCAGATGACCGTCATGAATAGAAAAGTGTTCACCAATACCACAATGCAGATGCATTTGCAATAAGGAAGCTTATTAGATAATGGTGTAACTGCCTTACATTATTTACATATTCCTGATGCGTCCTTTATAAATATTTCAATATTTTTATTTCTCCAAGCTGTCAACTGTAACTTTTCAATAAAGCCTAATTCATTTATACAGGTGTAGCATGCAAGCATTTTAGCCCAGTTATGAATTATTTGTGCGGTCCTAGAAAAAAAGGCAAGGGTTATTTTGCAGAATTTGACAAATTCTTCTGAGGATGCAGAATCAAACACACTGGTGATTCTCATTATTGAGTAAAACACTTTTTCATGCAAATTCCTTTTAATGAAGAAAAACTGAATTTGTATCAAACACACACACACACACCACACACACGCGCACACACACACGCACGCACACACACACACACACACAAACACATAACAAATTCAATAAACAGCATTTTGAGGAGCTAGTAATATTGAAATGACCTCTATATCGCTGCCGTTCGGTTCTCCCATCCCGACTCATCCAACTCCCTGTTTGTTCTTATTAGCAATTCAATTCAATTTGTCTCCGTCTGCACCTGCACCTGGTATACATATATATGTACAGTTAATATATGAGTGTTGCTGCAAACTGCATTACTTGTTATTTTTTTTCTTTCATAAAATTATAATGCCATTCATTATTATTATATCCTATAATTTAAGTAAGGTAGCCTAACTAAACAACATATGTTGTAACATTTTATAGCCACTCGAGTGAAACACTACAGCAGCCGTTCTGTTTGATGCGCTAGTGTGTGTGCGTGTGCGTGTGTGCGTGTGTGTGTACGTGTGTGTGTGTGTGTGTGTGTGTGTGTGTGTGTGTGTGTGTGTGTGTGTGTGCGTGAGTGAGAGTGTGTTGTATATACATACATAAAAAACACATCAAAAGAGAACCCTCTAATCTGTTAAGAATGGAAATGCTAGAGGAATCCACATATGTCACCAGGAAAAGAAATCCCACGAGTTTCCATTTGACAGCGAATATCCAGATAGAGCATGATGAAAAGCATGAAAACAGGGCAACCATCTCACGGGAGTGCCATGAACTTATGTTATTGGCACAAATATTAGAGTAAACTAAGCCTATAATTCAAGCGCCCTCATCAACAAACAGCCATGGCAGAACAGAGTCCCCATTAGTGACTATTGAGACTTCAGCCACAAGTGATGTCTGCTTCACAATGCATGTGTGTAACCGCGCTGATTGTCAGTGGTGACAGTTGTAGTCCTCAACGCACAAATGGAGCCAGCTTCTCCACGGTTACGGCTGCTTCAGGGGCATGGTTGTTTGTTTTGCTGGCCCCTTGCATGGACGTGCCAAAGTCAGCAAACACGAACCGCCAGGCGCGTTTTCTGGACCCGTCATGCCGAGCCCGTCCTATAGTACTTCTTCAATCAATGGACTGCCGGGGGCCAAGGGGACGGGGGCCTGGACTGGGGGGGGCGGGTGTGCACTTGTATGTGTGTGTATGTGTGTGTGTGTGTGTGTGTGTGTGTGTGTGTGTGTGTGTGTGTGTGTGTGTGTCTGTGTGTCTGTGTGTGTGTGTGTGTGTGTGTGTGTGTGTGTGTGTGTGTGTGTGTGTGTGTGTGTGTGTGTGTGTGTGTGTGTGTGTGTGTGTGTGTTGAAGCTTCTCAGGCAGGCAGGCAGTCTCATTGATCAGGAATATTGGGGGGGTGGATCCAACACATTCAGAACTCTAGCAATCTTTTTCCCTGGCTCGTCCACTGGGTTCTGGCCTACATTACAGTGACAAGTAAACAGAGCTTCTGAGCTGAAGAGCTCCGAAGCTCTGTTTCTTCTTCTCAGACTCTCCCCTCCAACCCCCACCCTGGTCTCACCCTGTATCGGGGTGCCACGTCACCTCCTTCCAAACTGCCACACCCAGTACATTTCCTTGCACAGCTTAATCACATTAAAGCCATAGTTCGACTATGCTCCTCAATTGGACAACTGCAATTGTCCAATTATATATGGCGGTGAGAAAATTGATTCATTGGCCGAAGCATGCCATACCTCGGTACAATAGGTGGTACCCATTTCAACTACTGGTTATAGCGCCACCGGCTGACCTCTTTACGTCACCAGCAACCACAAACTCAGGCGGCATTCAGGGAATATGTTTTCAGTAGACAGCTGTCAGTTAAATTCAGGTCCGCTTTATTGTTCCGACCTCTCGGCCGTATGCGGACTCCACCGGCAGATTACATGGCCCCGAAGTAAACTGACAGCTGAGCAGCCCAAAGCCAAAGTGCCTTTCCCCAAATTCCATCTCCACCATGGCCGAGATAACCCCCACCACGAGTCTTTACTTGTTGTGGAAGTACCAGAGTCAGAGAACCCGAAGCTGTCTTAAAGATTCATAATATCAGAGAATATCCCTGTCAGTTTGGCCGCGGCGAAATTAATGAATAAAGATCGTAAACACGCCGGAGAAAACCTTTACAACCTTTTTGATGACCAAGATTTAGAAAAACATGTACTTTTAATTGAGCCTTGGTGAAATTCAAGCGTAGTGTTTACTGGATGCATGTTGATGATGATACACTTCTTATAGGGGGTAACTACATTGGCATGACACCGGCTTCCTCCAAAAAAAATATATTTCTTTTTTAAATCGCAGTTTCATGTTTTTCGACAGTGACAACAACACGACTACCTACCATCTCCTTCTACTTCCGGCTCACCGCTCCCGGAAAAGATCTCGAGCATGCGCAGAATGCAAAATCCAATTCCAATGCGATTGACCGTAGACATGCACACTTTATGAGTGCAATGCGTGCATCGCGTCAGATTAAAACACGATTTTAATTCGACTAATGTGTATGCATGCAGTTTAATAATCCAATCATAGTCAGACTAACCCAATAATTCGACTGTGTGCAAGAGTGCCAAGCCTTTCGCTAATGCGATTAATGAATAACCGACTGCAGTTTCTAGTGCTTTCTGGTGTTTTGGTGTCTTTGGTGATTGTTTAGGTTTTTCAGAGCGATTAGTTTGTGTTGTGTGATATATGTGATGAGCAATTTTACGTGGTCGATTGTGGCTGATTTAAGATCCTTTATGCAGCTAACACCCTCCCTGCTGTTTGTCCTGCATAAACTACACAAGTACCTTGTTTACCTCTGTGAGAGATTCAGTCTAAAGGGCCAAACCTATCTCTCGTCTATTTAGATTGAATGTAGCCACCTCCGGAAGGGATTGTGACAACAGCTGTCTCCAACCGTTTCCATCTGTTTAAAAATAGAAAACTTCTCTCTTTGCATCAAGTTAGAGTGATCATCATAACAACATAAAAATAAATCACCTCTCAAACGCAAGCTATGAGAGGTATTTTCTACTACAGCCGAGAATCAAGACCACCTAAAACAAACATCGCCGCAGCTAACGATACCACTAGATGTTACTTACAACATTACAAAACATTACCACTCTACAGCAAAGCTGTCGGCGAGATGCAGCAAAGGAGAGAGCAATAGGCAACTTATGTGCATAGCCCTGTTGTACAGATATTGTGTTGAGATATTGATACTAACAAGATAAGTCAGAAAATCCTCCACATTGGGCAGAATACAAAATCCCTGTTGCTGCCTTGCTCCCTTACAGAGCAAACACAGATCAAACAAATGCAATTTTACAAGGCAGGTATTTACCCGCACCTTCAATCCATTCCATATTACTCAGCCTGCCTATCCCGATATTCTACACATAAAGCCAACCATCTTGCCCGTGGAGAATTGTAATCGATGTGTTGCTTTCCATGTAGGTGAGAAAAGATAATTGGCAATAAAGGTGTGTATAATTAGAGATGATACAAAAATGGAATGGAAGGAAAAAAATATCATTCTTCTAATCACCTGGGAAGACGAAAGACAACTTTGATTGTATTTCGAAGTACAACTGGTAATAAGAGTGGGACAAATGCAATTGTATCCATTGGGAAGTGATAAACAAAATGTTAGTCAGTTATGTGTTTTATATGAGGGGAGGATTTTTTGTTTTGGGTGATTTGTCCATTTTCTTTTCATGGTGTCTAGTCTTTTTCCACAGGAATAATATATTTAAAGTTGTCCTCATAAAAACAGTAGACATCTTATGATGTAGGGTTTCATTCACTTCAGGCCAGAGCAGATAAATAGCTAACTTGAAGTGTTCTCACCCAAGCTTGCAAGAACCATAAAATGCAAGCACGCACACTCGAAATAGCATGCACACACTGACACACAAGCCAGCTGAAGACCACTGACGTGTGTCTACACTGTTGAGTCGGTACACACAAAAAAGACGTGGAATGACCCATTGCACAGAATCCCTGCTAATGACGTGTACCGCAGTCGAACCTGCACAAATGGTGAGTCCTTTTCTTTACATAGACACACAAACTCCCCTCTAGATGAAGGGACACTGCAACCTGGGCACCTACCTGCCAAAATAGTTCAACAAAACCTGTCCCTTTGGATAAATCGAAGCTTAACGTTCACTAGAGCCCACCGACAGTATGTACTGCTCATGATCAGCCCCTCTGATCTTCTCCCAAGGGAAGATCTCCTCAAAGTGTTCCAAATGGACGTGTCAGATCAAAGCTAAAGCCATGCTCCTTGGTCTCTAGGTGGCACAAACGGCAGTACTCATAACACTCACCATGGGCCTGCTCCTTTTATGTTCCAGCCAGGGCCCAGGTAGCAGTGGGAGAGAACACACATTATGCCATGAACCATGTGTCCTGGTACGTAATAGGAGTAGACCCATCATTTGTGTTATGAGCGACACCTGTGTCCCAATGACACCTATATAAAAAGGGTCTATTAGGACACGAAACTATACCTCTATCTTCTCTTTTTCAAAGGCGAGCTCTACTGTGTTTTCTGAACTACACCCCCTGCTGTGTGGGATTGATATTAAGCTGACCACGAAGGAAAGGCTGCTGTGCTGCATTGCACTCTGTTGGCCAGGCGAAGGGTCACATCCACCTTTTGGCTGCAACTTCAACACCACACACAATGTGACCTCATTATTTCCTGATTTATATTCTATTAAGCAGCCTCTTACAGCTGTAAAGACAGCCATGGTTCACTGGCTTCCTGCACTACCGGGCACTCTCCATTACATCCATATAGCTGTAATTATACCGTCGCCATGCTGACGTGCTCGTCGAACTTGGAAAGAAGGAAGAAATAATGAATGAAATAAAGAAGGAAAGAAAGAAAGAAAGAAAGGAAGAAAGAAAGAAAGAAAGAAAGAAAGAAAGAAAGAAAGAAAGAAAGAAAGAAAGAAAGAAAGAAAGAAAGAGAGAAAGAAGGAGAGAAAAAGAGGGAAAGAAAGAAAAATGCAACACAATATATAACAATTTGTGGTTTACATTTTTTTCTTTTTACGCCTGAGACAAATTACTATTTGACATTTTTCAGAGCCGAAAACATAATTTGATGCTACAATGTCCTGGCGTTGACTGTAAGGTTAATGTTCTTTAAGTTCTCTCGATTATTTGAAGTTGAAGTTCTGCATAAGTGTAAGATCATAATATGCATGACTATTTTGAGGGTCGTTTTATGGTTGCTCATGTACCAAACATGCATTTTCTGTGGCGGTGTCCCTGCACAGGGAGTGCGTGTGTGCACGTGCGTGTGCGCGTGTGTAACGTAAAGGTTCTTGATTAAATTCGATCGCATTCAGGTGTTTATTGTGCTCACCATTGGTATTTTACATGCCTATTTTGTGTGTGATGTATTAATGTCATCTTATTGACTGTCAGAGTGTTCTTTACACAGACCTTTTGAGGTTTGTGTGTGTGAGAGATAGATGAGAATAAGTCCCGCCTCCGAGGCTCAGGTTCCATCGGTCGAATGTCTTTGGGAAATAATATGGCGTTTTTGAATGATCGTACTTAACAAACTCTGTAGTTGGCGAGGAAGTAAAAGCTGCGTCACGTTTTGAACTGCATACTTTTTCCATCTAATTTCCGGGCGGGACTTATTCTTCAGAGGTCTATACCAAATAACATCATAGTTAATAATCAGGTTGCGTTTAGGTGTGTATTTGTGTATTTGCCATAGCAGAAGTAAATAATTTATCGGATTTCTGGCAATATACGTTTTGGGCAGGTTTTTGGTTTTTAGTCTATAGTTGAGCTGAAAATTGCCAACAGCAAAGCTCAGCTACTCTATATTTTATCTCAAATGTATTCAAACTTGATTACATTAGCTTTTTGTTTAACTCTTATACTTTATCTGTTTCCAACCATTCAAACCAAATGTTTTAAATGGTGTGCATGTTTACATTGTTTACTCCATTTAGACTCTGTTCAAATCCCTTCTCTTGATTACAGCACTCACCTCATTTTCTGCAGGAAATGCATTTTCTAGTGTTAAACATGTGTCCTGACATATTTCATAAAACAATGGTTGCTAAGGATGCACAAACAAATTCATATTTGTTGTCGGTATCATGTCTCAGTTTCTGAGTTAGCGACTGAGTTAAAGTGCTCAGATGAGGATTGATTATATTTAAGTATTGCCTGGCTCACATTCTTTTTTAAATAAATAAGCCATGCAAACAGCCTTTTAGCAATTTTAAGAAAAACAGTAAAGAGATAAATTAAATAATCTGTACATGTGGATTAAGAAAATGGATGGATATGCTCTGGGATCGTTTGCATTTCACATGATTAACAAGAGTTAGCAATTATTCAGTATTAATAGGATACATACATTTTGTGATTTTGAAATGAGAGTTGTTCATGTAAAATTCAACAAAATACAAAATGCAGAATCTCAACAAACCCTGACAACCCCTCCCCAAACCCACCCACCCACACTCACACATTATGCCTACTAATCACAAATGGCCCCTCAGCGTGAGTGGTGGACGCAGGGTTGAGTGAAGGTCACTCAGGACCCCAAGGAGAATACATCTGGACAAACAGAT